>NC_056745.1:867821839-868174339 GCF_019279795.1 Protopterus annectens | reverse complement strand
AGCTTTAGTACTTACTTTCCTCACTTGCCTACAGGGAAAACAGCTCCTGTATTACTTTCCTCACTTGTCTACAGGAAAATAGTTTTTATTCAAGCATGCCCAAGGGTCAGCTTCCGGTGATCTCTCCTGTCTACCTGATGGAACTGGGCATCTTAAGGCAATGTAGCAATTGCCTCATGTACACAGACAACCCTCTCCTCCTACTACCCAACACTACAACCTGTGAGAGATGTACTTATCTAGCCAAACTGGAGGCAAAGCTTTCTCCAACCAAGACTGAAGTTGATAGTCAAGAGGAGAAGGTAAACACTCGCACCACACCACACTCATCACATAGCCCCACTAAACCTACACCACCAAAACCCACACATAGAAACAAAAAAAAATTGTGGAGGCTCTCAATAAAAATCTGTCCAAGCAACAGAGACCTACAAAGCAGAAATGCAAGCAACATGCACCCCTCAAAACATCCCAAATGACATATAGCCCACAGACTCAGTGTGCTACTCAACCACAGCCCATAATGCAAAACAATGTACCCAACACACTAGTCATAGGTGATTCTATAGTCAGGCACACTGATGTCCAACTCACCAGGCTAAACAAGGAGAAGGTTACTGTCAGCTGCCTATTGGGTGCCAGGATCCGCCAGATAACCCACGCTCTCAGGTCACTTCACAACAAGTACAAATATGACTCCGTCATTGTCCATGTTGGTGTGAATGACCTGAAATGTACCTCCCTGGAGTACATGAAAAGAGACATGAAAGAGCTCTCCAATCTTGTAGCCCAGGCAGGTATGCCCCAAGCTCTGAGTAGGATCCTGCCATTTCCCAGAATGATACCGCACTACAAGGACAAAATGATTGATTTCAACAATTGGCTAAGCTTCTGGTGTCATACTAAGGGGATCCAGTATCTGTCTGCTTGGGACGACATGGTCGACAGACTACGATGGTTTGTCAGAGATGGCCTGCACCTGTCGCCCCTGGGATTCTGGATACAGGCTATGGCTCTTGCAGCCCTTATAGTGCCTTCTTTAGGCAAGGTTCAAATGACAAATTTACCACCATAACAGGTACAGGCAAGCAAAAACTGAGGGTAAATTCTACTCAATGCTAGAAGTCTAAACCCCAAAATGCACTCACTCAAGGGCCATAACTCTTAACCTCTTAGAGCAAAAAAATCTGGACATAGCCTAAAATGATGGGGGGACAAATAGGACAGCTTTTAAATATTTCTCTTACAAACCTAGAAAGTTATTAGTTAATAGGTTTTGCATTAGCATGAATTAAGATGTGGAGTCATAAACTCAAATATTTGTCATTATTTAATGACTTCAATCCACAGTTATTTTCCAGAAAGTACAGATTTTAGGAGGAACACACCAACAATATGAGGCAAAAATCTGGACATTCTGCAAAAATCTGTACAATTAAGAGGTATGCTTGAGGCACTCCTTAAAATGGAGAACATCAATATCTGTACAGTGACTGAGACCTGGTTCAAGGCTCCAGAGAGCACCCCTGCATTACCAGACTATAACTCATACCACACCTTTCGGCCATCTAACCTCAACCGGATCACTAAAGGCAGAGGTGTGCCCATATTCATTAAGGATATCCACTCCTCCAGGCTAGTTGCTCAGCATAATGCATCCGAGATTATCCAAGTGCAACTAACCCTGAGCAAAGCTGCAATCCAAATTGTAGCTTGTTACAGATCCCCCACCATGCCCCAGGATTCCCACTCTTCTTGTCTTGATATATTGGAAAATATTAGGGTTCAACCAAACACCCTAATAATGGGCAATTTCAACAACACACCATTAACTGGAAAAACTGCTCATGTACCACCTCCTTCACTCAGCACTCTCTGGAATTCATACAGTCCAATGCCCTGGATCAACTTATCCACACCCCCACCAGGGCCAACAATATCCTAGACCTTTTCATTACTAATATGAGTGACCGGTGCTCCACACCTGAAGTCAACTCCTCATTGGACAGATCTGACCATCAGCTAATCACCGAAGATATCCACATCCTGCCCCAAACCCCATTAAAGAAACCACTGTAAAAAATGTCTCCAAAGTCAACTTCATGCTTCTTAAGACAGAAGTGGCAAACTTCATGACACCCATGCAGAAGAACAATACAGTTATGACTGCTGAATCCTACACAAATGCACTCTATAAGCACTTAAACAAGTGTGTGGATCGTGCTATTCCTAACAGAACTAAGACACTATCCTCCAAAAAAAGGAAGCCAATCTAGTGGTCCCCTGCCATAAACAAACACTACAACAGAAGGAAGAAACTGTTGCAAAAGAGAGTAAAATCCCATGAGTGGAGGAACTCCCTGGTTAGCCTCAGTAAGAAACTGAGATCCTTTATAAAATCCTCCAAAGTTAGCTATGAAAACAAAATCACCACTGATTCTAAGGACACTCACAAAGCATGCTATAGCTATGTCAAGCATCTCAAGGGCAATACCCAGATCTGCTCTGAGTTACAGCACAATGGCATGAAAATTACAGAAACATCTGATATTGCCAACATCCTGGCAGATAAGTTCTGTGCTAACTTTGCCCCCTTTCACCCCCTAAAGGGCACATATCTATACCAGAAGAATGTAGAGTCCCTGTAATCACAACTATGCAGGTAAAAACTGCACTCTCTGAAGTCAGGAACACAGCATCTATGGGAACAGACAACATCCCAGTCTGTATTTTACATGAACTTCAGAACGAACTGGCTCACCATCTAAGCACCATGTCCAATCATAATCTCACATCAGGCTTTGTGCCTGCTGAATGGCGCACAGCAACAGTTATCCCACACCACAAAGGGGAAGCCACCATGGACCCTAGGAACTATCACCCTATTAGCCTAATGAGCCTGGTCTGTAAGGCCATGCAACGTATCATCATGGAATTTATAAACAAAGACATTGGTAACCTCTAAACATTGGAACCCACTCAGTTCAGGTTTGTGAAAGGCAGATCATGCCTCCTGAACCTGATTGACTTCTTTGAAGCAGTCACCAAAGCCGTAGATGAGGGTAAGGTAGTTCACACAGCCTATCTTGACCTCGCCAAGGTTTTCGACACCATCCCCCAGTCTGAAATTATAGATAAACTCACTAAGTTAGGTATAAATCCCTACATCACAAGATGGGTTGCCAACTGTCTCACTGACAGAACCCACACTGTAAAAGTTGCAGACTCCAAGTCTGACTTCAAACCAGTAACAAGTGGAGTACCACAGGGTTCAGTCCTGGGTCCTCTTCTGTTTGGTATCTACTTCTCTGAAGTACAGGCTAACACAGATGGTCTCTGGCTAATGAAGCTCACAGATGACTGCAAACTAGGAGCCATAGTCAAGTCCCCAAATAATGTGGACATCCTACAGAAGGGCATCACAGAGACAGACACCTGGTTTCAGAGCCATAGACTTAAGCTCAATGCCAAAAAGTGCATTGTCATCCTCTTTGCTAAAAACTCTGTACCCGTTAACTACCACATAGGTGGCAGTCTACTTAATGCTGAATGTGTGATAAGAGATCTTGGGACCCAGGTAGGCAGTAGTCTCTCCCTTGATAATCACATCACCACAGTAGTCAGGAAATCCTTCTACGTAGCACACCTCATCACAAAAGTGTTCTCATCCAGGAAAAAAGAGGTCATTTTTCCCCTCTACTCGTCACTCATTAGACCCATTATAGAGTAGAACACTCTTTTTGGAATGTACCTCACAAGACATCTGCAACAGCTGGAAAGGCAACTGAAGTACCTCACCAAGAGGATTACAGGTGTCAAACAGATGCCCTATGCTGACCATCTCAAAAACCTCCAGTTTTACTCCATAGCATATCGCCTACTCCAAGGTGATCTCTGCCTAACATACCAAGCTATGCCAAACCCAGAGCTGTTGGACATGCTACACCTAAAGGAATCCCAATCCCTCTGACCTACACACTTGAGGGGCCTAAACCTTGTCACCGCAATAAACACAACATGCTGGAGGGATAGATTCCTGTCCCAGAGACTTCCCATACTCCAGAACAAACTACCCATCTATGTCAAGCAGAGTTCCTCATTAGCACTCTTCAAGAAAAATCTTGATGAGTGGATGGGAAATAGAAAATTCACCCTGGGGATTACTTCTGTTGCTCTGCTTGACAGGGGCATAGGAAAATAACTTTCCTGGGTGGCGAAAGACAGGGATCCTTGTTGGCTAAGCTTACTTAGGCCCTTGGGCTGTAGCAATGTGTGCTGTAGCAATGTGTAGCTTACTTAGTGCTTACAACAAGTTTTGAACAAGTGATGAGCATGAGGAAACAAATTCAAGTGTTAAAACTAAGAAACTAGCTAGTTCTAAGGGAAAAACTGAAGAGCAGAATTTATGGCACCAGGAATAGTTTAGCCCTAGCTAAGCGGTGCTACACAATGCGCAAATCCATGCAAACCTGTGCAAACATGGGTTTTTAACTCAGAAAGTTCAAAGGGGTAGAAATCAGCCCAAGATGGCCAATAAGGTTCAATTTCAAAGCCGGAAACCACTCCTCTTGCAACAGATAGGCTGCTCAATGCTTATTGCTCTCATTGATAAGCAGAAAGACTTCCCACTACCACAACAAGGTCTGGACAACTCAGAAACCTATGAACCTATGAACCTATGAACCGATATATATATATATATATATATATATATATATATATATATATATATATATATATACATATATATGTGTGTGTGTACAAAACTTGACTAATTTTAACAAACCTTTTCCCTACTGTTGAATGACTCTACTGAATTATATGTTTGAAAAAAATCAGACATATCTACAGCTCAGATGGCTTAGTGATAAATTGCTGTGGATATGGTGTGCAGGGTCCTGGTTTCAAGACTTGCAGGGGCTGATTATTTTGTTGCTGGGCAGAACAAGGGCTGTTGGATACAGAATGATTAAGGTACTTTTAAGCAGTTGTAAGCGGGTTTGCTCAGGTTTGCATGGCAGTAAGCAATGCTAACTTCCAGTTAACTATGCCTACATACAGTTAGCCTTAAAAGTGCTTAATCTGTGTAGGCATCGCTTAGCACCAAGCAAACAGGCTTAGTCCCACTTACTACTGCTTACAACCGCTTACCCCGTGCTGATTTCTTTAAAAGAAAAGAAAAGGAAAAAGGGGTGATAGGAAAGTGGTGAAAAAGGGGGCACAAAGAGGGAAAAACAATATGAAAGATAGCTAGGGATGTGATGTGCAGAATGGGTGTAGGGAAAGTCTATAGCTGTCCATTTCTTCTACAACAGCTATGCATATATACTGAATTTGGAGGTAAATTTGGACACTCAAACCCCTGAGAGAGGGGTGAGGACAACAATAATGTGTTGTGAAGCCAATTAGACTAGATTACATGTGTCCAGTGGTCATGTGTGCAAAATGGACAGCTATGTATGGGGTGACATTTTTTGGGAGGAACAGATTGCCCTTTTTTAAGGTTAGAGTGGCATGTTGGGGAAGGATAGTAGGTATATTTGGGGAGGTAGGTTGGGTAGGAAGACAGATAAGACAGACAAGACAGCATACAAGGGGTGCTATGTGACACATCTGGGGGGTAAACACCTTGGATGGGGAGGGGTGGTTGGTAATCTGAAGTCCAAGAGCCCCCAAATGGATACAGTGAGAATGAGGTCCCCACAAATGGCTAGTCACCACTGCACCTTCACAGCTCCAAAGGTGGCTGTGCTGGGGGCTAAGCAGGAAGGGCAGGCTGACCCTGTAAATCCACCACACGGCCCTCAAGCTGGTGTAGTAGATCTCCCAATTCTTTGCAGAGCTCGCTATGCACCAGACCCGGGACATGGCTTTGGGTGACAGGATTCTGTTCGTGCCCATGCCAGGGGGGATGTGCTCCATCCCCTGAGGTGGTTCCACCCAAATTGGTGCAGGACCAGCAGACGAGGAAGTCCCGGGGTGGGTCCCAGACATGCTGGCGCCTGGTGCCGTGGCCAGATGAGGCAGAGCGGTGGATCTGCTGGGATTGGCCTTCCCAGATGTGCTGTGGTGTTGCAGTTTTCGAACATGTTGGTTTGTCATGCAAAACACATTCCAGGATTTGTTATAACAGCATGCAGGAGTATTCCCATAACCCAGAACAACAGATATGGAACATTTGCATAGCAAACAGAACGCATGCATATATGGAACCACAGTGGGCATTACAGTGACATGCAGGTTACATTGATAGCAACAGGCCACCAATGATAGTATTTGAACAGGGAACATTAATTGGAAAACATTTCAATATTTGTAGAACAATAGCACACATGTCCCAATAGTAGGTTTGGTGGAAAACATACCCATTCATTTATGTGTTTAGATTATTGGTGAAGATAAGGAGGGGGAGAGAGAGAGATATGTCAATTAACAAATGTAGATTCTCACAGTGACCACAGCTCTAATGAGTATTGCTCTAATCATTGCTGTATAGGTATTATTACAACAATCTAATGGCCTTGGGTTAGGCAGTGGTATGTTTGTACACAGTGTATAATTACAGCCTTCTTATAGCTACTTTATACCTTTTCTTACCTGGTAGACCCATGGAGGTGATGTCTGTTCACACTACCTGACTGTTTTTACCCATATTCACATAGTCAGGGTTACATATGTGCACTCATACTGTGTGTGTGTGTGTGTGTGTGTGTGTGTGTGTGTGTGTGTGTGTGTGTGTGTGTGTGTGTGTGTGTGTGTGTGTGTGTGCATGTGTGTGCGTGTGTGTGTGTGTGTGTGTGTGTGTGTGTGCACTACTGCCATACTCTGTGTTGATTTCTATCAGTCACCCTGGTTGTTGGCAGCAGGGAGCAGTAGCAATGACAGCATGACACTTGAATATTTCTTGGGGGAGACTACTTGGTGTATGTACTTATCCTGCTGTCATTTGCAGCCTTGGGGATGGACTGTGGGCATTGGGCACAGTATAACTACAGCCTTCTTATAGCTACTTTATACCTTTTCTTACCTGTCCGACCTGTGGAGGTAATTTCTGTTAATGCTACCTGACTGTTTCTACACTTACTCACAAAATCCTAGGTGAAATTATGCATACAGCTTACTGCCACTCCTGGGATTCAAACCATGCCTGTTTGTGCATAAAATACAACAAAAGCTTTTGTATTTCTTCTGAAGAAGCTATTGAAAAACTGCTGTCTCTTCCTTGAATGTTTTCTATCTAATACTCTCTTGGTTGTACAATCTGATTTTGTACTTATGACATTCTTATACAAACATTCCTATACATACCTTTTGACATAGCACAGTGTGGAAAACAGTGGTTAACACAACATTACTATTCAGATATCAGATCTTGGCACATGAAATATTTCATATCAGTTAATCTTTTGTTTTACAAAGGCACTAACTTTGTCAGATGAGACTTGATTGTTTAAAGCTTTCAGAGCTATAGTTACTGTGCATAACCCATACACATTTCAATTCATACAATACTACAGAAAACACAACCAGTCCAGGGTTTTGAATTTTATTGACAAGCAGTTACAGTTTTATTTATATATAACGTATATGAGACTATTACTATAATATTGTCTGGTTTATTCAGTACAAACCATACCCATTTTAATACTGCAAGGTGACATTCTACTCCTTTATATTTATCTGGTATGAATACTACAAGCTAGATTGTTACTCAACAGCCTCGCGATGCAGCCTTAGCAGCCTGGTTGCATGGGCTTCCTGGTTCACAGCCCACTCAGCTGGAGCTGTAAAGGAGGTAAACATTTATGCATACCTATCCATCACATACACAGGCTGGACTTTGGTAAACAGTTATTGATATTAATACTTACACATGCCTGGGACATCCCTTTGACATGCATCTTGGACCCACTGGTCCAAGAGATCCCTCTTCCTCTGCTTCAAGTCAGCAGAGTGGTGCCGGACCTGGTCACCAGTCCAAGGGATGCCAGTGGCACTGGTGAGATCAGAGGCGAGACTTTCCCAGGCATCTGCTTTGTATTGGGTTCCCTGGTACTAGTCTTGCAGCAATCTCATATCATGTTTTTTTACAAGGAGTCTGACCATGACCCTGGACTCCTGTATGCCCCAGCGCTGCGCCTGAAAATGCACACCCTCTCTAACACCCCCCCATAGTTACTACAGTGGGGAGCTACAACCAGTTATGAGCTGTATTCTCACCCAAGAGTTTTAAATACAGCCGAGTTCCCACCCTTTGCTGTGATTGGATGGTTTTGAATATGCTAAGCTAAGCTAAGCACCGGCCAAACCCGCTTAGCTGGTGTAAGCATTGCTTAGAGGAGTAGATGCTAAGCACTGCTTACCAGTGCACAAATCTGCTTAGCTATCCTAATTTGTGCTTAGAATTTACAATTAAGCAATGCTTGTGCTTGCTAAGCATAACTCAGCACAAGTTAGCATTGTTCAGCTTTCCTTTTACAGACTATCAGCATTGTGGGGTTGATTCCTCATAAATGACATATTATGATATGTATGTCTACCTTCCATAAGATCCCCCTATGTGCTTTCATTACAATACATTCTTTTCTGGCTATGCTGTATGGGGCACTTGTGTTTATATGGGGGTTTCACATCTGTACTATACTGACATCTCACATTTGGACCTGCTACACTACCCTGGTTAACAAATATATATATATATCATTCACTACTTACTGATAACAAAATATATTTTCGTGCTTTGCTAACAGATAAAAATGAATGGACTGAATGGGGACTCGAACTGTGAATGCCTGCTTACAAACTTTCTTGGGTGGCATAAGCTATGGAACCTTGCTGGCTAGGCTTACGTAGGCCCTTGAGCCGATAACCTAGTACCTATGTATGAACCTATGAACCTATGAACCACTATGCTATTTCACTTTACACAGTTTTGACCATATATTTGCATTTAGCTCATTGGTATGTGTAAGCTAGACTGAGCATAGTTATGCAACATGCACTCCCACTCAGCTATACTTAAACTTTATTGTGAACAGGAAAAAAATACATATGTGTTTTATTTTTATTTACTGTAGGGGTTTGCACATTGCTTTCTGTACCATTATCTGTGTATTGCTCTTACAAACTTAGAAAGTTGATAGAATAAATAGGTTTTGCATTAGCTTAATGTTTTGGTCCCGTGGAGTCAGGGAGGTACACATTTTAGGAGGAACACACCAAAATATATGAGTCAACTATCTGTACACATTTCAGAAATATTTGTGAGGGAAGCTCCATGGACATACCTCTCAACTGTACAGATATTCATAGAATGTCCAGATTTTTGCTTAAGTAATGACAAACATTTGAGTTTAAGACTCAACATCCTTCAGAAAATTCATGGTAATGCAAAACCTATTATTCTATCAACTTTCTACATTTGTAAGAGCAATATTTAAAATCTGTCCCTATCTGTCTCCCATCATTTTAGGCTTTTTCCAGATTTTTTGCTCTAAGAGGTTGAGAGGTATGTCCACTGACACTAACAGGTGTCCGTGGACACATTCACTGCTTTTGTACTGTAATAAGGCAACTTTGGAGAACAGGGGGCATGTATATTATAAGAGCATTGCTCTCGGACATGCCACCTGCACTCAAAAACAGACCCGTGTCCATGTAGGAATACAGCAGCGTGCCTTCATGCATATGCAAGGCGCGCTGCTGTTCTATATGGACAAGGGATGCTCTGTGTAAGAATAACTCTATTCTTACATGGAGCATTGCTGATACCTGGGAATAATTTTGTTAACCAATATGCATTAACTGCAACCAACACATGGTATAGTTGAGCATAACATCCATGTAATGTTAAATAGGACAGCATGGCCCACTCATCCTGACCCAGTCAGCAGCTTCCATACCTCCACTTGCTTACGTATGAAGCAGCGTACCACCACTCACTTAATTTACCATTTATTGAATTACATATCAAACCACATAAGCAGCTTACCTCCACACACTTATATTACTTATCAAGCAGCGTCCAACCTCTCATTTTCCTTTCCCAACTCATTGAATTAAATATCCAACACTAGAGGAGAAACAGAAGAGGGCAAGCATGTCCCTCTTCTCTGCCCTCCAGCCTTACCAGGCTGTTCCCCCTCCTTCATCCAAAAATTCCAACAAAGTCTTCCAAAACATACCTAACCATACATTAAAAAGGCTCAAGCCAAACATCATCCAGTGTACTACATCATCTCTGAACCAAACTAGATCTCGGTCTTCAAGATCCCAAAGCTTTTCATATAAATACCCAAAGCAACCAGTTACCTAAGCAGATGATCCCTGTCCTGCACCAAAGTAATACCCATACCCTTGTGAAACCTCTGTAAATCAAACATACCCTCACTTATTCTAAATACCAGCAGAAGCATTGTAATTATTCCTATGTCATCACCTGCAAAATTTACCACAAAAAAAAAAAAAAAAAACCCCACAAAATTATAAAGAGCCCAAAGCCATCCAAAACAAACCAAGCACAACTGCACGTCATCTTTCCCAAATGCAGCATCCTTTTGCTGATTAAAGGATATAAAATGATCAAAAATGAGATTTCCCTTTCACACAGATCAATTTAATAATTCAACCACCATACCCACTATTATAAGGCAAAAATATCAGATGACCAACATAGCATTTGATGACCAATGCACCACTCTTAATTAATTTAATACAGCCATAAAGCCAATACCCCCTCAAACTGTAACCCAACAAACCTCTATTTACCAACGCTAACCTTCACAACAAAACTTATCTTGCCAGTAGCCATGGTCTGCCAGTCTTCTTATTATCAAACCTACCCAACCCTTCAAACAGGTGATCCACTGTCCCAGATTTTGGAAAGTCACATAATCCTGTTACCTGTGCAAGTATAGTAATCTGAGCTAAATCCACCTTGACCAACTGAACTGCCTTACCTTGTTCCCAAGCTTAAACACAATTTAACAAAATCTTCCAAAGCCCTGCCATATATCTTTCTAACAAAAGCTGTCCCAGAATCCCACACCACATCTGATCATTCCAAGCCAACCCGACACACCTCACCTGACAATGCCAGGGGTCCTACTACTGCTCTTCTGTCCAAATGAAAGTTGACTCTTTTCCCACAACTTCTACTAAACTTTCAAATGCAGACAAATTGAAACTAACTCCAAATAGTAATATCCCACCTCAAAATGACCTTCCATCATGTATGTCCCTATTTCAAACATTCTCCCATTCTGCCAGTCAGCCAAAACCATTCCCCCAAATAATGCAGACCAGTTCCTCACACATCCCCATGCAGCCATATACCTTACAATACACTGTGAAACCCCTCACCTAGTCATCCAGTCCTGCCCACTGCTGCCAAATCCAATGGAGAACACTCTTAAACTCCAAAAGTAGCACAGGCCACCAAACAACCCATCTACATAGCCTTGCCACAGAAATACTCAAGCCCAACTACCGTGCTTATAACATGCAACCCTTCCTTACATTGTTATGATTCTGCCACACCTGTGGACAACCCCAAACTCCCCATAAACAATCTCCAAACCTGCTTTGCTCTGCCTCTGATGTACCTCATCCTCACCAGTTGCCAAGCTACTCCCAAAATATACTGACTGTGACATGCCATAATGAGCCCCTGATAATGAAGGCTTACCTGCAACCTCAGTACAGCACTCCAGCAGCTGGAACATCTACCCAGCAAAATCCATCACATTTCAAATCCACTTTCTTCAGGCCTCTGACTGATGCCCCCTCTATGCTTCCCCATCTGAAAAGAAAATAAGACCGTAAATCTTCTGCAGACACATAACCCAAAACATAATGACATTAACCCAAAACTTTTTAATGACATTAAGTGCTGCCAAGGGCCTACCTTGTTCATCCATTGGACAGATGCTACACTGCTCCATCTCACCTGACCCCAGGAACCTGGCACCACCATATCCCCCATCAAATCCTTTTGAAGCCAGCGAAGAAACCTACTGCAACAAACACTGAATTATGACACAAGGAGCAATAACTGGACCTATGCATTTAAATTACACCTGGTCACATTGTGATTTCTATACAGGCGCGCCAAATTAACTTATTTCATAAAACAGTCATGGGAACATTTCTTTAAGCAAGCACTGCAAGAATATCTCTGGGCAATCACTCTAACCTAAATTAAAAGTTTAACCAAAAATACATATTCATCTGTCAGAAAGTGTTAAAGAGAGAAACCTTAACAGGTCCTCCACTGAGCTGCTTTGTTGTATGCCAGTAACAGCAACATGTACCCTGCAATGACTTACAATTGTTAAATAAAGAGTAAAATACCTCTACAACATATCTATCCTTCTCAAGTGCACATCATCCCAAAGGACGCCTCCCATCCGAGGTCACAACAGTCTATGTTCCCCAAAGTTCCTTGTCAAAAAAGGGGTCCACCACATATTCTGTCAACAATTTAAGTGATATCAGTTGTAAATAGAACCGAGTCAGTATTTCCTTAAAAGGTCTAGTCTACAATTAAAATTAACACCTTGTGACCATCCTAATAGCTTCCTAATTAAAGTTGATAGAGAGCCATTAGGCAGTAATAAGGGTAAAGAAAATTAACCAGTCCATATTTCTGCCAGTACAGCAAATTATGGATCCTGGGATGGCCTGTGTTAGAGAGGAGGCTTTACCTAACATAACCCGCATAACTTACTAAATTTACAATGAGTATTAAAGGAAAGGCATGCACATAGTAGTGACACTCGCCCCCACATAAAAGCCACCATCTTCACTCAACCACCTCTTCTCAAAAGAGGCAAACATATGCAGACCGCACAACACATTATCACTATGCCCCCCCCCCCCCCCAACAACTACCTTAAGTTACCTGTCAGATCGGGAAGTCAAAATTCTAGAAACAGAAACCTCCCAAGTTTAACGAAATGGCATGCTCAATCCAACCCAGCACGATGGTTCAACCCCTAGACACAAAACGTCCAGTGAGCAGCACACCTGGTTGATTCACTGAGAACTCGGTCTGCACTCAAATGCCTGCCCTCATTGGCACCCTCTCGATGCCTCCACCACAAGGTCTTGAGCATCCCAATGACTCACTAGAAACCAAAACACTTTCCCTTTTTCCATTCCTCTCAGCCTCTTAGTGCAAGAAATCTGAGAGAGCCTAAAATAATGGGAGGACAAAGGCCTACAATAGTGACAGATCTTAAATATTGTTCTTATAAACTCAGTAATTTGCTAGATTAACTTTACTGGTATTAACATGCTTTGCCTGACAAATATGGAGTCTGAAACTAAACTGTATGCCATTATTTATTAATTTCAGTCCAGAGTGATTTACTAGGCAACCACAAGTTTTATGATGACCAGACCAGAAATTGAGGCAACTTCTGGATGTTATATGAAAAACTAATACTATTCAGAGCCATGTGCTAAAAATACTGGATTCCGGATATTGGCTAAGGCTCTTGCCACCCCCATAGTGCCTTTTTTAGGCAAGGCTCAAATTCTAAACCTACCACCCTAGAAAACAAAAATGGGAAGAAACTGAGGGTAATGCTGCTCAATGCCAGAAGTCTAAATCTCAAAATGCACGCACTCGAGGCCCTTCTCAGTATGGAGAACATCGATGTCTGTGCTGTAACTGAAACCTGGTTCAAGGCTCCTGAGAGCACCCCGGCACTATTAGGTTTTACCTCATATCATGCGTTCCGGCCCCAAAACCCGGTCCACACCACAAAAGGAGGGGGTGTATCCATATTCATAAAGGATACCCACACCTCCAGGTTGGTGGCAACGCATGAAGCTTTGGAAACCATCCAGGTGCAACTAACCATAGGCAAAACTGCTCTACAAATTGTAGCATGCTACAGGCCACCCTCTCAAACTCAGGAACCCCACACAGCCTTCCTGAAGACACTGGAGGGTATAAATGTATCTCCAAACACCATCATATTGGGTGACTTCAACTACCCGAATATAGACTGGGAACATTACTCAAGCCCTAACTTTCTAGCCCAATGGTTCCTGGAGTTCATAAATTCAAATGCCATGGAACAGCTAGTCACTGTTCCCACGAGAGGAGAAAATATACTAGATCTCATTGTCACAAACATGGGGACAAAATGCTCCACACTGGAAGTATATCCCTCATTGGTGAGATCTGATCATAAACTAATCTCACTGGAAATCCACATCCCGCCCCACCCCAAACAAAAAGACCATAGTGAAGAACTTCTCTAAAGCAAACTTCACACTACTCAAGACTGGTGTGGTATCCTTCAAGGCCCCTGAGCCAGTGGAAACCACAACCCAAGCTGCGGAAGCCCTTACAAATGCCTTCTATGAACACCTCCAGGACTGCATGGATCAGGCAATCCCAAATAAAACCAAGACTCTTTCCACAAAGGGCAAACGTCCAGTGTGGTGGACCCCAGCCATTAACAAACTTTACAATAAGAGGAGAAAGCTATTACATGATAGAACAAAATCCATAAAAGGGAAGTCACCCCTGATCATTATTAGTAAAAAATACGAGCACTCATAAAATCAACTAAGGCCAATTTTGAGAGAAAAATTGCCATGGATTCAAAGGACAATCATAAGGCCTTTTTCAGCTATGTTAGGAACCTGGGTGGAAACTCCCAGATATGCTCAGAATTAGTCCAAAATGATACAAAAATCACTGAACCCACAGACATTGCCAACATACTGGCAGACAGGTTCAGTGCAAACTTCACTCCCGCCCCCCTAAAGGAGAGATAACTATCCCAGCCAAGTGTAGCCTCCCGGACATCTCAAATGCGCAGGTGAAAGCTGCTCTCTCTAAAGCTAAAACACAGCATCAATGGGACCGGATGGTGTCCCCGGCTGTGTGCTACACGAGCTAAATGAGGAATTAAACCCGCACATAAGGCAGCTGTTTAATCTCAGCCTTACCACAGGATACGTGCCCAAGGAGTGGCGTACGGCAACTGTTGTCCCACTCCACAAAGGCGGCGCCTCTACGGACCCTGGTAATTACCGCCCCATAAGCTTAACAAGTCTAGTCTGCAAAGCTATGGAGAGGATCATAATGGAGCTCATAAACAAAGATATAGGGGACTTGCAGACATTGGACCCGACCCAGTTTGGCTTTGTCAAGGGAAGATCATGCCTTTTGAACTTGGTCGACTTCTATGAAACAGTCACCAAGGCCATTGATGAGGGAAAGGCAGTCCATACAGCCTACCTTGACCTTGCAAAGGCTTTCGACACAATACCCCACTCGGGTATTGTAGAAAAACTTACCAGCTTAAATGTAAACCCATATGTCACAAGATGGGTTGCAAACTGGCTTAAGGACAGAACCCACAGGGTTAGAGTTGCTGGCGCTGTGTCAGACTCCAAGCCGGTCACAAGTGGTGTCCCACAGGGCTCGGTCCTTGGCCCCTATTGTTTGGCATCTACTTCTCAGAAGTACAGGCCAACATAGGAGGACTTTGGCTGACAAAGTTTGCAGGCGACTGCAAACTGGGCCATAGTGGAAAGTGCATCAGACACGGATATCCTTCAGAAGGGACTCACGGAAACAGATAGCTGGTGCCAGAGCCATGGCCTGAAGTTAAACGCCAAAAAATGTATAGTCATACCCTTCGGGAAAAACAAGGTAACCCCAAGCTACCATATAGGTGGCAATCCACTAAGCACAGAAGATGTTATCAGGGACCTGGGGACCCAGGTTGACAGTGGCCTTTCTTTTGACACTCACATTGCTAAAGTGGTTAGAAAGACCTTCTACATTGCCCACCTGATCATGAAGGGATTCACATCCAGATCTAGTAAGGTTATTGTTCCCCTGTACTCTTCACTTATCAGACCAATGATCGAGTACAATGCCCCATTCGGGATGTATCTCACCCGACATCTGCAGCAATTGGAGAGACCCCAAAAGTTCCTCACCAAAAGGATAAAGGGACTCCAAAATCTGTCATATGCTGCCAGATTGAAGAAACTCCAGCTCTATTCAGTCGCATACCATCTGCTCAGAGGTGACATGTGCCTGACATACAAGGCCATGTCCAACCCGGAATTAATGGACATGCTCCACCTCAAAAAATCCAAATCCACCAAAACCACTAGAGCAAGCGACTTAAACCTTAGCAAGGATATAAATAGGACTTGCTGGAGGGATAGATTTATCACTCAGAGACTCCCTATGTGTGGAATAAAATCCCGGTCCATGTGAGGCAGAGCACCTCGCTGACTCTGTTCAAGAGAAATCTAGACCGTTGGATGGGAGATCGTAGGTTTACCCCGGGAATCATCTCTGTGTCACTGCTGGACAGAGGCACAACAAACTAATGGGCACAGTATTTTTTCATATAAGGGGTGGCGTAAGCCACAAAAATTTGGGCTAGGCTTATAAATGCCTTAGGGCAGATAGCCTAGTATGAACCTATGAACCTATGAACCTAAAAGCTGTCATCGGACCATTGATTGCACTATGTGCATGCACAATTAACAGTTGCTAGAAAGCTGATATGCTTTTACCCACAAACACACTCCCTTACTTAGCAGACCTTTCATAAGGAAATTGCCAGCCCAGCTGTCATGCTCTGTACCCAAACCAGCATTACTGTGATCCAGAAGCTCCGTTAAACAATGCCTGCTTCCCACAACCAAGGTCCACCATTCCATGAACACATGGCTAGCAGCCATCCTACAACTCACCCTTCTTTCTGTCCTCCACAATACCAGACATCAAACCTCTTAATTGCATCCCACAATTATCTGCCACACAGGAGTTATGCACCACTCCCCAACAATATGCTAGTCACATATATTAATAAATATTCTTAAAATTATACATTAATAAGATACAAAAAACATGCATCACACAACCTTAGTGTACTGCTAAAGGAAATGTTATCATTTATTCCTAGGTAGTTAGTTACCACATTAAGCCTAATTTGCCACATGAGCTCATTTTATTTTAACTTAATCTTCCATCCCCGCCTGGTGAATAACACTTTGTAGTACTACAAAAAGGAACTTTCTATATTCCTAACATTCTGTGATAAGTTATATGGTGTATTGTTCTCATTGCCTTTTTATGTCAAAACAATGCTTATAGATACATTTGTGCAAACTACTCTCCTTCTTGCCTGTGTAGAAATACTGACAGGGATCACAGTAGGCTAGAAATACAATGCTGACATTACCACAATTACATTTCTGCAAGAATCTAGAATCATACTCTGTACCCCTGAGATGTAGTTCATGCCCAACATGTATAAATGGACATTGCAGACCTATACCACATGTATAGCTTCCTGAAATTATAGTATTGGTAGATTTTTAGATTATATCCATTTTCTCTTTTATGTTCCTGCTCCAGGTGATTTGTCACGAATCCTAAGGTGTATACCATCATAATAGGAAAATATTTTGTCTCGCACTGCCCACTGCCCTGCCTCCCTTTTCTTTTCTTTTTCTAATTATTTATTTATTTATTTATTTACAAATGCTTAACTGCAACAAGGCACTTAAACAGACACTCTAAACTTCCATTCCCCATCAGGTCAGTCCTTCAACCTCCCTGACCCTCCCCCTCAGAGTTTTGCCTTTTTTTATCATTTCCCTACAGGAATTGGATCTCATCCACACCTGCATGCTTGCATAACAATGCAGGTGTGAATAATTAACTTACAGAGTGTCACGAATGAACTCAGCTGCTGTGCTTGATCCATAGTGTTTTTTGTCTTTCCTTAAGTGCCATGTGTGGCAATGACAACATTTGTGAGCACCTCATACCTTGCAAACATGCACTGTCCTGAAACTAGCTACATAGCAGGGGAATACCAGAATGAAAGTAATGCATTTACATATGTACAGTCACACACCAACAATTGTCTGCTCACCAGCCAGCAAATAAACCCATGACAACAAACCCTTCAAAGGCACCCCGATGAAAGAATTTTTGCAATTGTCCCAAGGCCCACAACTTCCTAATTACCAAAAAGAATGCAGCTACATGACTTACAACTAGAAAGCTGTCCAACAACAGTTCATCCTCTTTCTGTTGCTGAACCCATCTACATCTGCATTGCTAATGCCACAGTGATAACACAAATTCAGTCCATTTTCCGTTCATGACCCAATCAAAATGGAATCTGCAATGAAGGAAAAACAGCACCACAGAACCCAACACTGAAGCACAATTCACATGACAAAAGGAGCTCCCCAATCCAATCTCATTCCAAAAACTCAACTAGCATGTAGCAGCACTCAGACCAATAGGTCTCAACCCAGAAAACAAGTGCAGCCATGACAGGTAAAGTACTACATTGCAGACACACTGTCCATCAAATGGACCAGAAGTGTATGACCTGACCCAGACCGAAGCTGACAAACAAACACCAAAAATCAGCAATGGCTGTGCACCTTGGGAGCACACCGACGGTAACAGGTCTTACGTCACATACCTCAACAGATACACAGCCAACCAGAATCAAAAGTAAAACACTCCACAGTTGCACAGCTTAAATAAGTCACTGAAACCATATAGGGCTTGAAAATTATCTGAGAACGTCTTCGGTGTAAAACTTCATTGCGAATATCCCTTACTAAGAAACTGCTCCATTGACCAGTTGCAATCCCCAGTCTGCCTTCTCACTGCTTGACCTCTCTCTCACTGGCCCATGCTTCTCAACCATCATCCTTCCCTCCATAATGGTCAGCAGCACAATGTGCATGATCAACCTTAACACCCACGAAAACCACCCTTAGCAGCTCAACGGTGGGAATGGACAGCCATGCCACTCCAGAACTATAATGGAATTCTCTTTGACTCCTGACCAGGCAGAGGTAACATAATTAAAGTACCCTCCGGCAGCAACCCCTTCTGCTATAACCAGGTTCATACCCTTTACCTTAGCCACTTATAACACATCAGTCTTGTATGCCAACACTAGATACCAGCAGTGGTAACAAGAAATCAAGGTCAAAGCCCTGGTCAACCCAACCTGCTTTGACATTCAATATTGTGACCTGCAATTCTGACACCATTGACACCATTAAATAACATACCTGAATATAAATGGGCTGAAATATTAAAGAATGCAGGCAAATTGTAGGCAAGTGTCTGGGTACCTTAAGTGTCCTAACTGAAACAGTCAGAAGAAAGCTACTTTTAAAACCTCATCTTTTACAACAAAATGAAGTCCAGTCCTCACTAGACATCATCACTATCTCTTCCCCAACAGCTCCGGTGAGTAGCATCCAGCCACACAAGACCACCCCAGCATAAAATCACCAAAAGACTGTCCCACATTGCTAAGGTCCAGCAGAAAAAAAAAATCTTTTCCCAAGCAGGGTCCCCTACACATGTGCCAACACCAACCAAGGCCTTCCTGTCCATCACCATGTCTACCGGTTGTCACAGACATAAGCTTACAGTAGCAAGTTCATGCCAAAACGTGATTCCTTCCCCAGTTACACTTGCCTAAACCCCTTAAACCCCTCCCTACCCTTACCTCATTTCCTCCCAATCATCCCTGATTCCCATTTAACCCTTTCATCCCCCTCACCTTTAATTCCTGCTAGTATATTTATCTGTCACCACCTGAAGATGTCCCAAGACAAATCGGTCAGTTACCAAACCTCATTTTTAGAAGACTTAAATTAATCTTGAAAATAGCATTGATATCTAGGAATAAAGTTCAAGCTATAAACCAGTTTGCCCTTCCTGTTCTAATTTATAAAAATCAGTGCATACCAAGATTAAATATTCCCCATTCTAAAGGGGGTATGGGCCTCCTTGAAACTGATTACATGTATAGATCTGCAATCATGGGAATGCATACATATCTGCTGACCTCACAAGACCCAATATAGGGAAAGTTTTGAAACATGAAGAGAATAAATCTAAGATGACTTCCCTTCTTAGTCTAACAGAAGCATATCAGTGTCAAGCGGGAATGGAAATCAAACCACAAGTAGGTAAAAATCAGGCAGAAACTGATTGTGCTAAAAAACACAGGAAAGAATATAATGTGAAGGATCAGATTTGTAAAGGCAAGAAATGTGTGAAATACATAAATGCAGCTGCAAGTATACAAAACTCCTGGAACAACCTCATGTTGATCAGGATCGAGCACAGGAATGGTTAAGGAGAGGCAAATTCAAACCAAAGGAAAGGTTAATATTGGCGACCCAAGATAGTGGACTATGTTCTCATTGGTTTACAACATCCATTGGACATGTGGGAGAAGCAGACAAATGTAGGTTTTGTAAAACAGAATTTGAAACAGTTGCACACCTTGTTGCTGGTTGTGACATACTAATTGCAGAGGGACTGTATACTGAAAGGCATACTAATGTGGCAAGAATACCGAAGTAGCTGAAAAACACTGGAAACATGAACTACAAAGCATCACAGAAAATGATGAAGTCTATATCACATGGGATCACCCATTACCAACAGTTTAAAAGATATATGTGCGAAAACCAGATATAGTGCTCCATGAAAAGAAAAAAAAAGTAGCATTGATAATTGAAATCACTACACCCAGTGACTACAGTGTCTTGCGTACAGAGAAACACAAAGTCATAAAATATCAAGATTTGCAGGCAGAAATGAGAGCAATGTGGAAGAAAGGCACCCAGACAGTTCCAATAGTAGTAGGAGCAATGGGTCTTATAAAAAATAATCTACAATCGTATTTAGATATGTTACTGATACATGTAACTCCATATGAATTGCAGAAGGAGTCATTACTGGGCACATTGCAGGTGCTGTGAACAACACTTCTGGCTGACATCATAGGTCGAAAAAAAATTAATTTAATGAACTTTAAACATTCTTTGACTTAGGATTGGGCTCCATTCCTGTCATGGTATTAGAAACCCAATAAATTTGGAGAAATTAAAAAAAGGAAGGCATATAGTCAGTTAATCAGTGCTTACACCAATATAAACATCACATTGGCAATTACTCCAGCTACAAGCAATAGCCACACAAATACTCCATTTTTGGCATTGCATGTTTGGCTTCCAAACTAACACCCCATTCATAGGTTCATAGGTTCATAGGTAGGTACTAGGCTATTGGCCCTAGGGCCTATACAAGCCTAGCCAAAAAGGTACCCTGGCTTTTGCCACCCAAGAAAATTATTTTCCTGTGCCCCTGTCAAGCAGAACCACAGAAGTGATCCCCGGGGTGAATTTCCTATTACCCATCCAATCATCAAGATTTTTCTTGAAGAGTGCTAATGAGGAGCTCTGTTTGACATAGATAGGTAGTCTGTTCCAGAGTATGGGAAGTCTCTGGGACAGGAATCTATCCCTCCAGCATGTTCTGTTTATTGTGGTGACAAGGTTTAGGTCCCTAGAGCGTGTAGCTCAGAGGGATTGGGATTTCTTTAAGGGGAGCATGTCCAACAGCTCTAGGTTTGACATAGCTTTGTATGTTAGGCAGAGATCGCCTCTGAGTAGGCAATATGCGACGGAGTAAAGCTGGAGTTTTTTGAGACGGTCTGCGTAAGACATCTGTTTGAGGCCAGTAATCCTCTTTGTGAGGTATTTATGCAATCTTTCCAATTGTTGTAAATGTCTTGTGAGGTGCATACCAAAAGGGGCGTTGTACTCTACAATGGGTCTAATGAGTGATGAGTAGAGGGGAACAATGACTGCTTTTTTTCTGGATGAGAAACCTTTTGTGATGAGGTGTGCCACATAGAAGGATTTCCTGACCACTGTGGCGATGTGATTATCAAAGGAGAGACTACTGTCCACCTGTGTCCCAAGATCTCATCACACTTTCAGTGTTAAGTAGACTACCGCCTATGTGGTAGTTCATGGGTACAGAGTTTTTATCAAAGAGGATGACAATGTGCTTTTTGGCATTGAGCTTGAGACCATGTCTTTGACACCAGGCATCTGTCTCAGTGAGGCCCTTTTGTAGAATGTCCACATCATTAGGATTTCCAATTATGGCTCCTAGTTTGCAGTCATCTGCAAATTTAGTTAGCCAAAGACCTTCTGTGTTAGCCTGTACTTCAGAGAAGTAGATACCAAACAGGAGAGGACCCAGGACTGAACCCTGTGGTACTCCACTTGTCACTGGTCTGAAGTCTGATTTGGAGTCTGCTACTTTCACAGTGTGGGTTCTGTCAGTAAGCCAGTTGGCAACCCATCTTGTGACATAGGGATTTATACCTAGTTTAGTGAGTTTATCTATAATTCCAGAGTGGGGGATGGTGTTGAATGCCTTGGCGAGATCTAGATAGGCTGTGTGAACCACCTTACCCTCATCTATGGATATGGTGACTACTTCAAAGAAGTCTATCAGGTTTAGGAGACATGATCTGCCTTTTACAAACCCAAACTGTGTGGGGTCCAGAGTTTGAAGATCTCCAATGTCTTTGTTTATGAGTTCCATGATGATACGTTCCATCTTTTTTAACAATTCATTCCCAATTAGGCACATACAATACTTCCACTGCTCCTTGAGCCCAAAGATGTTGAGTGAGTGAGAAAGGAGATGAGAGCTTGTGATTGTAGCTGTCGTCATCTTATGGTTTAAGAAACTATCTGTGCTCCTAACTGCATATTGTGTTAGATGGCATGATGCAATGCCTACTGTGTCATAGCCAGTGTAAGTGTTTGCTTCAACACACAAGTATGATTTAATAGAATCTGTGTAATATCCATTGGGGAGAGTGTGCTTCCACTTACAGAAATGCTCAGTTGTAGTGATGCATTTCATTTTGGCTTGCATCCAGGATTCCCAGCTTTGTCCTTGGAGTCCACATTGGAAGCCTTTCACTAGTTACTATTTTATCAATGGCTGCTGTACCAACCCCTCTGCTGAAGGTGCTGGGAGCCCCCTCTTGGCTATCCACTCCCATCACTCCACAGTTGAAACTGCTAGCACCAAAACTACTGATTGAACTCACACTATCTATAGGGCTGTCAGAGCTTCAGCCTTTTAATCCATGGAGCCAGATATTCTCTAAATATTCTGCTAAGCTTACTCAGCAAAATACCATCAGGTTCAGAAAAAGTATGAAACTTACAAATGTCAACCTCTGTTTTGTTGACACACTTTGGTCAACAAATCAGATAGTCAAAAGATGAGTGAGACTGACAATCTTGAGGGTTGGGGAATATGACCCTTCTCTGGAGAATTGTCTGAGCTTGGAAATAATATATATTTATTTCTATATGTATAGCTACAGTATATCTATATCTATATCTTTATCTATGGTATAGCTATAGATTTATAATTACCAGGGGTGTACAGGGGGCTTGTCCCCTACAAAAAAATATTTTTTTCTCTTCATTTTACTTTTAATTTGCAAGTTGAGAGGATTTTTCTTGTGTATGCATAGTGTTCTGCCAACATTTACATTGTTGTCCTTTTGTGGTTGACGTTATTGTTGCAGAAGTTCAGACACTTTGAACATAAGTACACCCATGCTAGTATCACACACTGTCTTCCATCTCTTCTTGCACTGCCAACATGGAATAATGTACTGCTGCACTTTTTTGGGGAATATATTTTCAGTGGGTGCCAATAATACTTTCACTGATAATGGAGTTTATACTTTTTCTCAGTGTTATGGGATTACAGACCATCTCAGCACTGTTCACCTGGTGGTATGAAAAGTGTCTCTTAATGATAGTCACTGTTGATGTGACAATGAGAATAGAGGTTTATAGATGGTTGGGTGGATGGATGGGTGGATGGCTGGATGGATGGATGGATGGCTGAATGGCTGGCTGGCTGGCTGGATGGATGGATGATACTGTATAGTTGATATATATATATATATATATATATATATATATATATATATATATATATTTGCTCAGACAAACAATCGCTTTTACAAAGTTTCTCTGGAGATACTCCATAGTTGTTAGGAATCTGCTATGTTATCCCTATTAATGTGAAACTGACCTTACTGGGCAGGGTTTGCATTTACTTTACTCAGCACATATACCAGTAACAAACAACATCTTCCATTAGCTTCTGTTAGTATCAATGACCCTTATAGTTCAAGACTCTGTAAAGACAGTAAACTTCTGTTTTTACTTGGGATTTCTTATTATCCATGACATTTTCTATCCATTAATATCCTTTAGGCTTTTTGTCAGATATATGATTGCCTTTTTCATTTCTTATTTTTAGGCTATCTTTCCTCTTGCCATATGCTACGTGCTTTTCATATCCCAAATACCCTCTGATAGCACGGTATGGATTGTTTTAAGCTCCTTGCATGGCATTTTCGTGTTATCGTCTTGTATGCTTTGTACTTTTTTACTTAAAGTTATATCCATTTGAGTTTGAGTAGCAGATTCAGACTGCAATTTCTGTTTGTCATGCACCTAAGAATTTATTAATGTTTATCCCTTGTGTGGGTAAACTGTAGTGTAGTATTATTCACAAGAAGAACGTGGCTTGACTGTAATCAGTGATTATGGGAAGAATAACTAAATAAATTACAGGATGAGGGAACTGTCCTGATTGAAAATGATACTGAAGATCTTTAAAAAGGAAAGTTATGCATTTTTAAACATTCAGCATATGGAATCCAATTTCTTTTATGATCACCTGATTAGTTCACAAAGTGCAATTACTAACTATAAAGCAGTTTCTCTGTTGTTTAAGAATGTGTCGCAAATGTACCTTAAGCCATTTTTTTATTTCTGTTCCTTCAGTTCCAATATAATTAGATGGCAATTATTTCTTTTTCAAAATTAAATTGAAATTTTTGTTTAATCAGAATAATTGTTGCTTTCTGACACTTATTAGAATGCAATTATGTTAAAGGACTGCTTTTGCAACTGTAATAATCTGAAATGAATACCATATGTATAATTACTCAATATGCAAAGTTTTCTATCTGTTTTCATTGCTGATTAAAAAGGAGGAATTTAAGAAAATTACACAATTTTAATCTGCATCTTAGAGGTCATGTAAAACAATTTTATTTAATGATTTTGCAAAGTAAAGCTAGTCATTAACAAATGGTTATCATATTTACATCACTTTATTTCTGGGTATGAAAGTGTTTTAAATAACTTTAAATGAATATAAACTTATTATATATCTGATTTTTCAGTATAGATATAAAATGCTGTATAAATATTAAACACTGGGTTCTTATTTTATTCATAGCACTGCATTGTTTCTGTATATTTTTAGGTAAATTATGATCTCATCCCTGAGTAAGGACACACTAGACTGGTAATCCTATAAGAGTGAAGAAATTATGCTACAGTCAGTGATTTATGCTGCAGCATTCCTTATAAATACATGCAAATTGTTAGCTGCAGTGGCAGATGTGTACTTATAGTCTGCTTATAGGCAGTCAAGGGTTTTCAGCTTATATTGCATACATGCCAGTATGGGCTATAGGATATATGGTGAAATCAATGTGGCTCCAAATGAGCTGCAGATAATGAGTCAAAGTAAAAGTAGAACACAATGTACAGACGCATAGAAAACTATCAAGCCATGTATCTGTTTATCTGCATATCTGCATATATGATTTTGTTCGTTGTGTAAGTTTAGTATTCTGTGCATGGAGTACATGAGCAAATTACTCCTCTACTTCAAAAAGCCAATATGGTTGAAGTCTCAGTTGTCCAGAATTTTAAAGAATCTCCAGATTCTTACCTCATATGTTTGTTTTGTACCACATAAAATATGTGTTTTTCTGGCAAATTATCAAGGAGTGACATCACTAAATATTGTCAGACAGTCAAGTTTCTGACTTCATATCATTCTGAAAATGCATACTAATGCAAATCGGTTATTCAAGCAACTTTCTAAGTTTATAAGAGCAAAACCTAAAATCGGTCATTAAATTTTGCCTGTTGTCCACCCATTATTTGTGAGTTTGTCCAGAAGTCTTGCACTAAGAAGTTGAGAGGTTTGACTAAAGTACTTGCTGATCCTGGTGGTATCACCTAAGTGATACAACAGCATGCATACCAATGGTGCTCTTATCCTAAGTGAAGAGATCCTCCCTTCCCTTATTGTAGGTTTCTTAGCTCATTATACATTCTAGCACATTATTTTAAAGAAAATATTGCACTGCAGAAAAATGTCTACTAGTAAAGGAGTTCTGTTGTTTCATATGGTGCAAGTAAGCATGCTATTGCACACTACACTGTCCTGGTCCACCCACTCAAAGATGGTGGCAAGCTCCCACCAATAGGAAATCACACAGCAGCAGATTCTGTTCTATTATCTCATTGTCATAATATAACAAAGACTGCCCAACTTCTCTCATGCCTAATAGTCTGAATTTCTTTATGAATCACAGTAAGGCATAATGATGGACCACAGTACAGTGTTATAAGCTACATACAGTACAGTATGCCTTACCAAAGAGATGTATATAGCTACTTGGTAATGCAGATTGCACTGTAAGTTACTGATTTGGACATCCTACAGAAGGGCCTCGCTGAGACATATGCTTGGTGTCAGAGCCATGGCTTCATGCTCAATGCCAAAAAGTGCAGTGTCATCCCCTTTGGTAAAAGCTCTGTACCCATGAACTACCACATAGGCAGCAATCTACTTGACACCGAATGCGTGATAAGAGACCTTGGGACCCAGGTGGACAGTAGTCTCTCCTTTGATAGTCACATCACCACAGTAGTCAGGAAGTCCTTCTACGTGACACACCTCATCATAAAAGGGTTCTCATCCAGGAAAAAAGACGTAATCGTTCCCCTCTACTTGACACTCATTAGACAAATTATAGAGTACAACGCCCCTTTTAGAATGTACCTCACAAAACATCTGCAGCAGCTGGAAAGGCCACAGAAGTACCTCACAAAGAGGATTACTGGCCTCAAACAAATGCCCTACACTGACCGCCTCAAAAAACTCCAGCTTTACTCTGTAGCATATCGCCTACTCCAAGGTGATCTCTGCCTAACATATAAAGCTATGTCAAACCCAGAGCTATTAGACATGCTACACCTAAAGAAATCCCAATCCCTCCGAGCTACATGCTCTAGGGACCTAAACCTTGTCACCACAATAAACAGGACATGCTGGAGGGAAAGATTCCTGTCCCAGATACTTCCCATACTCTGGAACAGGGTACTCATCTATGTCAAGCAAAGTTCTTCATTAGCACTCTTCAAGAAAAATCTTGATGAGTGGATGGGAAATAGGAAATACACCCCAGGGATCACTTCTGTGTCTTTGCTCAACAGTGGCACAGGAAAATAACTTTCTTGGGTGGCGTAAGCCAGGGAACCTTGTTGGCTAAGCTTACGTAGGCTCTTGGGCTAATAGCCTAGTACCTACCTATGAACCTATGGATGCTGCTGGGCACTACTGTTGTTCATGTTGGTGAATTATGTTAGTCCCTGGTAACATAATAAATATATTGTACATGATGTTGGTACATATACGTAATCTGTGCTTAGGAGTACCAGAGATACTCCACTTTAAAAATCATGTGCAAAGTTTTTTTTTTGTGATGCACTTATGCAGTTATCATCAAAAGTGGACTTCCTGATACTAAAATATGCAGTTATTACTTTAGTTACTTTGGTGAGACTATAATAAATGTCTCACTAAATTATATATGAGGAAAAACAATTTATAGCAAGTAGATGAGTTTTCAGCAGGGTGTAGTAGATTGCAACATGTAAAGTGACACAAAATGCAGCAAAATCAGTCTTTCATTTGATTAACCAATCAGACAAGAAATCAATAAATAAGCAAATGCAGATATATTGAAGTAAAAGGCAATAAAAACAAAACAGAATAGGACAGAATGCCTTGTGAAGTGAATAGTGCTTATCATAAAGTGCAATAATACAGATATAACACTGTAATAAATAGCTGTCTATCACAGTTTGATCACTTATAGGAACACAGAGGTATTTTAATCACCTTAGTGCTGAAATGAAAGCTTCTCAAACAATCTGTACATCTGTGAAGATTAAAATACAATGAAAGGATGGTGATGATGATAAGAGGCAATGAAAATGAAAATATTAGTGATGATGAGGAAGATAAAGATATGCTGAAGATTAGGTTAAAAGGAAGAGGCTGACAAAGATAATGACACCTGGCAGCTGGTGCAGATGGTTAACATTTTGAAATGTAGCTCCTTTGGTACACGGTTTGAGAGCAAGTCACTTAACCAGACAATGTTTGGGGACAACTTAGAATTTGGGCTAAACTCCTCAGTGGTCCCCTGGACTGTAAGCCTAGCAATCACCTGGATGGCAATTAAACCTATAACAAAGTTGTCAAAGATGTAATGAGGATGCTGATGACAATGTGCAGGATGAAGATGCAATGAAGATGATAATAATGAAGATGTGATAAAAAGTAATTCTTATTTATTTATAGACAGTATACACTAAATAGACATAACTGTGGTGGTGGTGCTGCGGTAGCATTGTCGCCTCACAGTAAGATGTTGTCCTGTTCGATTCTCAGCTAAAGCGTCTTCTGTGTGGAGACATGCGTGAATGGGCGTACCTTCGTTGAAGGTTGTGCATCAGGGCTGGCAACTCGGCAAGTAAAAATTTACTGCCAATCATTAGCGGACTGAAGTTCCGCTGTGGTGACCCCTAACCGGGAAAAGCCAAAAGACACAACATACACTAACTAGACATATATATTTATTAAACTTAATACATTTGTTCCAGTGAAGTAAGTGAAGTAAAAACTGCATATTTTATAATCAGAAAATCCATTTTACATCATGAGAACATAATCACAGCAAAAACAAATGGAAAACAATGTTTATATGAGCTTTAAATATGTTTATACTCAAGTCAGTCTAAACAGTCTGTGAAAAAGTTATTATCCTGGGGCCTGCAATATGATACATAAAGGTTTGAAAGAACTAGTTAAACATGTTATTTCAAAAGCATGCCTCAATGAATGCCTGCCTGTCTAAAAGAATGAAGAATTTTCAGCAAGACCTGTTGAATGGAATACTACTCCAAAGTACAGAGACTTTAGGATTTGTTATAATATTTAACATTTGATGGAGGGTGAAAAAGCAGCTGTTGGCTTTAATAGGGGCTTGGACCTTTCAAGAGTTATATTTGTGCATTTTTACTGTTTGTGATAAAAATCGGGATGTGAGGAGACTTCATTTGATTAACCAATGCTTTTGTTGGAAATTATTTGGGCAGAAGAGACAGCATTTTCAAAAAGAAATGTTTAGAAATTATTATTCTTAATTATGAAATCATCTTCAACTACCTTTCACTTCATTAAGAAAGAATCACCTATATGAGAAACTTTAGTGATTTCTGACTGCAAGTGTGCTTAAGGTGCTGTATAAATGCATTATAAGTGTGGGTGCTTCTATAAGTGTGTGTGTGTGTGTGTGTGTGTGTGTGTGTGTGTGTGTGTGTGTGTGTGTGTGTGTGTGTGTGTGTGCGCGTGTGTACTATTTTCTCAAGATTATCTTCACAGAACTTCTATTGACCTACTTTGTAGAAAGTAATTTTTTCTGTCAAGATTTGACTTTCCTTGATAAATATTTTACCAGCATATCTTCTGCAAATATCATTAAAATCCTCACATATGGATTTCTCTCTTAAGAAAGATATACGACCATTGATGTCTTCTTTTCATGATCTTTCCTTGAAGATTGATGCATTCAACATAGATTGGATAACCTTCAAAAATGTTTGAAACAAACTGATTTACTTAAAGAAATGTTTCAGAAACAAAATCCCCAAAATCAGGACATTGAAACTGCATTAACTGATTTTGATAGAAGACTTCAAGAAAATGAAATGCATACTGACTTTATTCTCAAGCAAAATAACTGACTGTTAACTGAAATGGAAGACTTAGAAAATCATGAAAAAATATCTAACATAAGGATATTTGGTCTTCTAGAGAAAACCAAAGGAGATGTCTTTATGTCATTGCTCACTTCTTGGACACCTAGCTTCCTTAATCTTCAAGAATGGCTTTCATAGAAAGAGCTCATTATTAATTGGGTAAACCCCCTACTTCTTCTAAATCACAACCTCCTAAATCCATTAGTGTCTTATTTATATGATTAAAAATAGCTCTGAAATCAATCTAGTCCAATGCTCCTCTCAAACATGACCAAAAGTTCACTAGATTTGACAATGATTACACTTTTAAAATTCTTGAAAAAAGAAGGACACGCTGGCCAAGTCCTTAAAACAGTATAATATTAAAACCCAACTTCTTATTCCACAGCAAGAATTGAAATTCTTCAATAAGGTTCAAGAATGTTCAATTCTGTTGAAGAAGCTACTTATTAACAATAGCAATATTTTCCCACTCTGGAAGATATGGACTGGGTTACAATATCTCTCAAAAGATGTTGGTCTGAAACCAAAGTACAAAAAGCAAAATAAAAAATCCAAATCAAAGAATGACTTTGACTTTCTATAATATATTATTCCTCTGTTTTGTGAACCATGAATATATTATCATTATAATTAGCACTATATTTAAATTATTTTTTTATTCTTCTTGAGCAAAATTAAGTATTAGTGTGCAGGTCTCATATATAATGCTGATCACCCTTACATTTATATTTACACTCAATGGACTTGACAACACATTTATTCTTTTTTAGATCTTTGCTCACATTTAACATAGTTTTGAATGTCACCTTACCTCTGACACATCCTACTAGCATGGTGATGTTTGCAGTCCTTTCAGTGGTGAAGGTATAATTATTAATTCTTTGCATTTGACTGGCACTTTGGAGGTTTTTATATTTATTTGCATACTGAGGAGGCAACATTGTATAGATAGACCTGCTATTTACCTTTTATTTGCTATTACATTCTGAATTGATTCTGATGTGATTCTGATGCATATTGTGATTTTATAATTGATCTTTTTTAGGCCAATGTACTTTTGGGTAGTGTGGGTCTTGATGTTTTTTTCAGTGCACCTAGCTACTGACTCACTTACTGTTCATAATTTTGTGTAGACATTCACATTTAAGGCAAGTTTGTTTTTTAATTCTTGTTTTATGTACCTGTAATGTGCTTTTGCCTTATAATCATGCAGGTCTGCAAGTATGTTAAGGATATCTCAAATATGTAATATATAAATCTGGTTATCTGATATAAAGGCACGTTGTCATTTGTCAGGTTAGAAGATTAAAGTATATTCTTAAGTGGTTTAAAGATATTTCCTATTATTATGTCCACATTAATATTTTCAAAACCAAGTGACTTGTGAACTACTTTATAACAACAAGTCAATCTTCCACAATGCAGAAATAACTTATTAATAACATTTCTATTATAAATTTTATACAGATATCAGCAAAATACTCAAATCTGTTCATAAAAGCTACAGTGGCAACATCTATAATTTTTTGTGTATTTAAAGCACAAGATAGTGCTTAGGGGCTTACTCATCCTTAAAATGCCAACCTTTTATGATAAATACTCAAATTTGTTACAACAGTGGAAAGTAATTAACCTGAACTGTTCATTTCAATATTTGCGACTTATGAACAGTTTTTTTCTTGCCTATGAAAAATAATTTAAAGACTGATCTCTTAAATGAATTTAATCAACTTGTGGCTAACACTGAATTTAATTCATATTCAGCTTTGCTAGCTGAAACTATGGATAGCATTACTAACTTCAAGAACTGGCTTATTAAAATAAAGAAGAGAAAAATTAAAAGTGATTACACAGATTTGAAAAAAGGTAATGTTTTCTCCAAGACAAATCAAAGTTCACAATTCATCACACAAAAGAAGTATGCAGAACCTGTTCAAAAGGAAACTCTTCAGACCATAATTAAGAAACAGTCTACAGTAACAGCATCTTCCACTTCCGTTAATATCCAGACTACTAACAAAGTGCCAGTCTTGCCAGCAATGGTTGACTCCAGCATAATCTCAGCTTTCGACTCTTTGGATATCCCTTTACAAGTGAACCAGCCCTATCTAATACCCTCAAATCAGCGGAATAATAATGTAAATCGGGGGCATTCTCGAACATGGTATACAGGACAGAGAATGATTACCAGGAGCTAAATGCAGACTTAAATGGTACTGTTTTTAATCTCTCTAACTATACTCTCATGGAACATAAATTATCTGTTTTAAATAAAGGTTTATCTTTCATTCCAGGGCATACATCTGATAAAACAGATGTTCTTATTAACTTTAAATTGTTTTTGATATGTCCGGATTTAAAGTTGTTATTTGACTCTGATACTTTAAATAATATAAATAGTACATCTTTGCCAGGAGAAGCACATTTGTACCAATTAATAATCCATTAATAGCAGCCTTTGAAGAAGCTGAAGTGAATGATGTTTATCAACTATTTGCTTCAAATAACAAACATTTTTTTATAATCTTAGTTATTTACAGTCACAAGCAATTAAGTCTTTGTTTTTTAATACATACATTGTTATAAAAGCAGCAGACAAGGGTGGGGAATTGTTATCCTGTATTCTGAATATTACAATCTGAAAATGTTAGAATTGTTAGAAAGAAGCAACTATGAAGTTAAAGACCTTCAACAGGTAAGCTCTATTATTTTGCGTTTATATTATCTTATCGTACAATATAAATAGTGAACGTTATTTCATCGTACCTAAAATATCTAAACCACAAAATATCGAACATACGGAACAGCAAATTTTTTCCCAGGCAAAAAATTTGGTGTTCCAAAACACATACATACAACACAAGCACACCAAAATAAATAAACCACACACATACACTTAACAAAACCATAATTCTCACCCTACACTACTACCTATCCACTTACCTGAACCCAAGCCTAACTCTAAAGTCCCTAACTACTGCACACTCACCTTACCCGCTCCCTAACCCTAAAGCCCCTAACTACCGCACACTCACCTTACCCGCTCCCTAACCCTAAAGTCCCTAACTATTGCACACTCACCTTGCCTATCCCCTAACCCTAATGTCCCTAACTATCGAACACTCACCTTACCCTGATCGATTCCCACACTTACCTTAACCCAGTCAGTAACCTCCGTTCACATACTTACCTTAACCTGGTCTGTAACCTTCCCACCACAAAAGAGTAAATAGCAAAACCATGGAATGGACAACCAAAATCTTACCCTAGGTAAGATTTTGAAGTTCCGGTGTTTCGCTATTTTGAGTTTTCGACAAAAACGGATTGATATTATAGCATTCAAAGTTTTGAAACTTTGATGCTATAATATAGACTCATTATTTCATATGTTAAGAGTTATATCTATGACATGCATTTAAATGGTCAAATTACTTTGAATAGTCTTGAATATTTTCATGTATCTAGTCCTTGGATTCCTTTTATTTATGCAACCCCAAAAATACATAAATCACTTACTAAACCCCCACTAAGACCTATAGTCAGTCTCTTTTACAGGTTGGGTTACTGAGCCTATCTCTATTTTTTTAGAGATTCAACTCAAAAAGGCTCTAAGTTATTCTACTACTATCATTAAGGATACATCAGATTTTCTTGAACATCTTTATTTTTGGTTAAGGCAAATAATAATGTTGCTTATAGTTATTTTGTGATGTTAGATATTGATGCTTTATTTACATCAATACCTAATGAAACAGGTATAGATTTCTTAAGATAATTTATTTGTTCATATGCTGTTTTCTTCCACTGAAACTGAAACTATATGTACTTTAGGTGAATTGGTTTTATGTAATAATATATTTTATTCCATAATACAATACCTAAACAATGCAGAAGTGCTGCCATGGGTATGCCCATGGCCAATAGTTATGCTAATTTGTCATTAATAATTGGGAAGCAAACTTTGTATTTAACAAGGCAAATAATTTATATTTGGCCAATCTATTATTTTATGAATTTTTGTAGATGATATATTTTTGATGTGGAATGGACTTTAGATTGTTTTCTGAATTTATAGAATATTTACATTCTATGATGGATTTTTACACTTTAAATACACTATTCACTTTACTCAAATTGATTTTCTAGATATTAGGCTACTTAAGAATGTTAATGGCACTATTGAAACTACATTGTTTAAAAAAGAAGTTAAGAAAAATACTTACTTGCATAGACATAATATACACCCCCTCATGTTTTTAATAATGTTGTTAAAAGTGAGTTCACTCATACGGTTTGACTAAACACCAGTGTAGAAAATATGCATTAACAGTCTCATACCATGACTAATGATTTTAAAAACAGGAGCTATAAGGATAAATATCGACAAAAATTGACTATAGGCATAAAAAATGACATAGACCAAGACTTGTATCATATTTTTTCTGTTCAACATAACTTAAATAAAGGAAAACAAAAGGAGTACATAAAAGATACTCTAAAAAAAGTTTAGATGCATCTTATCATAGGATGTTAATAGTTATAAATTAAAAAATATAATGAGACATTGGCCTATGTTAAAGTATATCCCACTCTTTAAAGATATTATTATACATAACTTAACATTTGGTTACGAAAATTCCAGTAATCTTAAGCAAAATTTATGTTATGAAGAACAAGAAAAATACAGTAACCAAAAGTATATACAAAAACAGCCACTCAATGGTGCCACAGTTGCCAATTCTGTAAATATATTGATACCGATTTATCCTTCAAGCACCCAGTAACAATCAAGATCTTTAAACTAAATAGTCACGGTGTGTGTAATACCAGAAATTATCTATAAGTCTAGATGCTCACAATGTTTTACATTGCTAAGACAAATAGGAGATTAAAAGCTAGAATATGTGAACATCTGTCAGATGTAAGAAGACGAGTGGATACTAATGCTATGTATAGACATTTAAGAGAAACTGATGTTGCACATGTTTTTAAATTCTTAATATTAAAGAATGTTTATGAAACCATAAGGGGAGGGAGATCTGCATAACTATATAGAGAAATTAGAGAGCAGATGGATTCTATGATTTAGAGCCCATGAACATCATGGGATCAATGATAATTTTACTTTAAAACTAATTCTTAAAGCACTTCAAGGGATAATTAAATGAATTTAAATAAGTTATTTAATGTGCATGCTGTATGTTTCATTTCATTTTGTATTTATATGTTAAATATTCAACTTTCTTTTTCAATTAAAATATTTTTAGGATGTTACTTCAATCCTTTTATTGATTTTAAAGTCATGTGATGTGTACTCCCTTTTTAAATGCTTTCACTGTTGGCGTTCAGTTTATGTGCCTGAAGAAGCTTCTGTGGAGAAAGTCTTTGTTAGCAAGTGCAAGTTAGCAGCTTTAATAAAACTACATTTTAACAAAGTTCGTGGTGCCGGCATTACTTTGTTTTTTTTGTTTTTTTTTGTGGGGGTTTTTCTAAGTATCCAGCTTTATCTGCGTTGGTGGTGCTTGTTTTTACTTGTTTCAGAGTTTAACTGAGCCAATGTAATGCACACTTTAGATTTAAGTTCTCCACATTTAACATCAATTGCCATTTCAGTTCATGGTACTCTAACAAAGTGTCATAGTCCCAAAAGAATTTCCCCACCTGTATGTCCCAATACAAAGAACTTAAATTGTAAGAAGCCTTGACATAGTAGGCTATGTTTACTTAAAGCTTTTTTAAGTCCGTATTCCATATTGCAGCAGAGTGTTCTTTAATTCTATCTGATAATCTTTGTGAAGTCTTACCAACATAAAAACTTGTGCAGGTCATGCATAGTGCTGCATAAACAACATTAATACCGTGACAATCATAAAAATCTTTGAACACTAGCCTTTTATCACAAGGCTTAAAAAAGTAGTCTGTTCCTGTGTGAACATACTTACATGCTATACAAGTGCCTCACTGATACATGCCTAGGGCTGTATTTATTGGGTTACCTTTATAACAGAGAAACACAGTGGTGCAATTGCTCATATGAGTGAATCGTAACCACAAAAATGAAAACAGCGACAGTTTTAAATGTTAAAAAATCAGCAAATAGAAAAGCAGATTTGCTGATTTTCGAACATAAATATTGAGAAAAAATTAATGAAGTGTAAAGCAGTGGGGCAAACACCCCTGCAACCCTCATGTGGGGGGCTGTGCCCTCCACACCCCCCTACTTTAATATTCTAACTCTGAGATTGCACTACAGTGGGGAAAGGGACCATTTCCCGATCCCCACTATAGTGCAATCTGCCCCAAAATACCGAATGTGCAATGAGCGAATGTCAATGTGCATTCGCTCATTGCACATTTGATCCTTTTTCCATTCAGCGTTTGCAAACTTTGCAAACTGCTTTTCAGACAATTGCTGTTCGCCCTTGTGCAATATGCACACATGAAGGTCAACTGTATTTATCACTTCTATAGGATCAATCAGAAAAGGAACATCTGAGGATTCAAAGGAAGCCCTTAATAGCTTAGTTTTTTATGTGAAAAAATAGGGGCTTTACCCAAACTAGCAGCTACTTCCTTGCTATATCCCAGTTGCAAGAAATAATGTTTGTAATAGATGACATGTCCAAAGAAATTGGTAACAGAAAAGTGAGGGTTCAGTCCACAACAACATTGTCGTTGGATGTAGTATGGGTTTGGTACCAGCTGACATTGTGATTGGTTAGTGTGGAAGTTTGCTCACTACTGGCAGCATGACTGGTTGTTGGGGGGGGGGTCACAAAAGTGAATAGAATTGCATAGTGGACTGCATGCAACTATTCAACAGCACCTCAGTCTTCCGCAGTACCAACATGTTCTATATGGTATCTCTCCTAGAGTTACTAGACATGTTTCCACTATAATTCTCTTGTGTTTCTACCTGGGTTTCAGCATGCAAGATTGTATAAGCGTTATATTCATAGGATCATAGGAAGTTACTAGGCTATTGGCCCCAAGGCCCTTATAAGCCTAGCCAAGAGTTTAGCCCATGTTTAAACAAATCAGCACCCAATGCCCTTGTCCAGCAGGGACATGGGTGGAATCCCAAGGATGTATTTTTTTATTTCCCATCCAGTTATCCAGGTTGCACTTATAAAGGGGTAAAGAGGTACTCTGCTTGCTGTGGAGATGGAGTCTTTTCCACAGATGGGGGAGTCTCTGGGACACAAATCTGTCCTTCCAACAAGTCCTATTGATGTCACAGACCAAGTTGAGGTCATGTGTGTGGGTTACTCAAGTGGAGCTTGACTAGCTGATATGCAGCAGTCCCATCAAGGCGGGGTCCAAGATCGCCTTGTATGCCAGACAGAGGTCACCTCTGATGAGTCTGTTGTATGAAACAGAGTAGAGGGATAGGGCTTTTAGCCTATCTGTGTATGGTAGATGCTTGACACCCTGGATTCTCCTTGTGATGTTGATATTGATGATATTTTCTTGTGGTGAAGTACTAAACGGGACTTGGATGCTTTTATTGCATCCCTCTCTGATGGTATTCCTTTCCTAAAATTTAAGCTTTCAGGTTGTGGCACCACTGTGCAATTTTTGGACAATGAAATCACATTGAACACTTCTACACTTGGCTGGCATTCTAACATTTTCAGAAAACAAATATATCAGAACAACTATTTGGACTTTAGTAGATATCCATTTTTTTATGAAAAAGAATATTGCTAGCGGTCAGTTCATAAGATCGCCATAGATTATTAGTGATGAAAACAGTTTTGTTCAGGAATGCCACTTCCTTATCACATTGTTGCTTAATAGAAACTACCCTACACGCTTAATAGAACAGATTTTCAATGAAATTAGTCAATGCAGACATACTAAGTTCCATCCAATTCTGAAGCATGGATTTCAGCCAGACTTCAATCAACAAGAATGGTCAGATCAACCCCCCACCCCCAACAACCAGTCACGCTGATAGTATTGACTAAACCCCAACACTAACCAATCACAATGCCAGCTGGTACCAAACCCATACTGCATCTAATGATATTGATGTTGTGGCTGAACCCTCAGTTTTCCGTTACCAATTTCTTTGGACATGGCACCTATTAGAAACATTATTTTTCACAACTGGGATATTATTATCAGCAGCATGGAAGTGGCTGCTAGTTTGGGTAAAGCTTCTATTTTTTCATAAAAACAACAAAATCATTAAGGGTTTCCTTTGAAACCTGGGATGTTCCTTTTCTGATTGATCCTATAGAAGTGATCAACACAGCTCCAGGCATGTATCAGTGCAGCACTTGTTGTTGTTGTTGTTGTGTCTTTCGGCTTTTCCCGGTTAGGGGTCACCACAGTGGAACTCCGGACCGTTAATGATTGGCAGTAGATGTTTACGTGCCGAGTTGCTGGCCCTGATGCACAACCTTCAATGAAGGTATGCCCATTCATGCATGTCTCCACACAGAAGACGCTCTAGCCGAGAATCGAACAGGACAACGTCTTACTGTGAGGTGACAAGGCTACCGCAGCACCACTTGTATAGTATGTAATTATGTTCACACAGGAACAGACTACTTTTTGTGATAAAAGGATAGTATTCAAAGATTTTTATGATTGTCACAGTATTAATGTTGTTTATTTTTATGCAGCATTATGTGTGAACTGCACAAGTTTTTATAATGATAAGACCTCATGAAGACTACTGGATAAAATTAAAGAACACTGTGCTGCAATATGCAATACAGACGTAAAAACAGTGCTTTAAGTAAACATAGCATACTATGTCAAGGCTTCTTACAATTTAAGTTCTTTGTACTGGAACAGGTGGACAAATTCTTAGGGGACTATGACACTTTGATAGCGTTCCGTGAACTGAAATGGCAATTTATGTTAAATGCAGAGAAATACCCAGGTCTAAATGAGAACTTAAATATAAAATGTGCATCACATTGGCTCAGAGCCATGATCTCAACATTCATTTATTTTGGGCACCTTGTATGTTTCTGTTTAAAATTCGCATTTACGTGATAAGTATTGGTCGCTGATTTTTATTACCTCTACTGTCCTTCACTGATAGGCTTTTACACTAGTTGTTTTCTACCTTAGGAATTCCTTTGTGTTATTGGCTGCTGTGAGTGTGCTAGGCATTCTATTTATTTGACTTCCACACTGTATTTTATTATCTAGTTTTTCTGGTGAAGTTCTTCACACAAATAAAGAACAAAAGTGTACCGATTTGGCTTCCTCCAATACATTTCCACCTAAGCAGTTTTTGTTTATATTTTTTTCTTCTTTATTTTGTGCAGTTTTTAATATAATATATATGTATATACCTAGCTATATCAATATATTTGGGAGCACTACAAGATCCTGAAAGCCCAAAATTCTGAAACTCAAAATCCTGAGACCAAAATCTTGAAAGTTCAAAATACTAAATTTCATAATACTGAAAACACACAGGATACCAACATTTACTATATTCCAGCACAAATACATACAGAAACAAATAAAAGACAAACCATATTACTGTGCCCACCACACCTCCTGATACTTAAATATATAAACTCCAAGATTGCACTGTGTAGTGAAGTGCAGTCTCTGAGTTGATATATTTAAGTAGCAGGGGGTGAGGAGTGAAGGGGGGCTTGTCACCCTGCTTATAGTTGAAGGGGTAATATGTTTCTGTACGACTTGTGCTGGAATATAGTAAGTGTTGGTATCCTGTGTGTTTTCAGTATTATGAGATTCAGTATTTTGAGTTTTCAGTATTTTGAACTTTCAAGATTTTGGTCTCAGGATTTTGGGCTTTCAGGATTTTGTAGGGCTCCTATATATAGGTTCATAGGTAGGTACTAGGCTATCTGCCCAAAGGCATTTATAAGCTTAGCCAGAATGTGTTAGCTTTCACTGCCGCCTTAGATTAAGTTCCCTGTGCCTCTGTCCATCAGAGCCACTGAAGTGATCCCCTGGGTAAACTTTCTGTTTCCCATCCACTCGTCAAGGTTTCTCTTGAAGTGTGTTAGTGAGGAGCTCTGCCTAATGTAGATTGGAATCTTGTTCCAAAGCATGGGAAGTCTCTGGGACAGGAATCTATCCCACCAGCACGTCCTATTTATTGTTGTGGTGAGGTTTAGATCCCTAGAGCATGTGGCTCAAGGGGATAAGGTTTTCTTTAGGTGGAGCATGTCCATCAATTCTGGGTTGGACATGGTCTCGTATGTCAGGCAGAGATCACCTCTGAGTAGGCGGTATGCAACTGAGTACAGCTGGAGTTTCTTCAGTTGAGCTTCATAGGGCATCTGTTTGAGGCCAGTGATCCTTTTGGTGAGGTACTTCTGTGGTCTTCCGGCTGTTGCAGGTGTCTTGTAAGATACATCCTAAATGGGGCATTGTACTCTATGATGGGTGTGGTGAGTGATGAGTAGAGGGGCACAATGACCTTGCAGACCAAGCTAGTCAGGCTTATAGGGTGATAGTTCCCAGGGTCTGTTGTGGCTCCACCTTTGTGGAGCGGAATAACCATTGCTGTGCACCACTCTATGGGTACGTAGCCTGTAGAGAGGCTGAGTTTGTGTTTAGGTGAGGGGTTAGTTCGTCTTTGAGCTTGTGTAGGACGCATTGATGTTGTGTTTTTGGCTTTGGAGAGGGCTATTTTAACATGAATGTCTGTGATTTCAGGGGCTCTACATTCTTCTGGTATGGTTATGGGCCCTTTTGGGGGTGAGGGTGGTGATGTTTGCACTGAACCTGTCTGTCACGATGTTGGTGATATCGGTCGGTTTAGTGTATTTTGTGCCATTCTGCACTAACTCCAAGCAGATCTGATCTGATTAACACTTAGATTCTTGATATAGCTAAAGAATGCCTTGTGGTTGTCTTTGGAGTCCTTGGCAATTTTTCTTTCGAAGCTCGCCTTGGATGATTTTTATGAGGGAATCGTAGTTTTTTGCTGATACTGATCAGGGATGCCTTCCCTTCTTGGAATTTTACTCTTTTCTGTACTAGTTTCCTCCTTCTATTTATAGCTTGTTTATGGCAGGGGTCCACCAGACTGGTTTCTTTTTCTTGGAGGAGTGAGTCTTGGTTTTGCTTGGGATAACATGATCCATGCATTCTTGTAGGTGCCCATAGAATGCATTAGTAAAGGATTTTGCAGCTTGGACAGCATTATCCTTTAGCATGGGGGCTTTGAAACTTCCCACCTCAGTCTTAAGTAACGTGAAGTTTGCTTTTGAAAAGTTTTTCATGGTGGTTTCCTTGTCCGGGGGTGGGGGTGGAATGTGGATATCCAAAGTGATTTGTTTATGGTCACATCTAACCAGCAAGGGGTTGACCTCCAGTGTGGAACATCAGTCGCCCATGTTGGTGATGACCAGGTCCAATATGTTGTCACCTCTTGTAGGGGTGTTGACCAGTTGATCCAGGGTATTTGAGTTTATAAATTCTTGGAAATGTTAAGTAAGGCGTTTATTACTTGAGTAGTTCTCCCAGTTAATGGTTGCATAATTGAAATCACCCAATAATAGGGTGTTTGGTAGGACCTTTATGTTTCCCAGTGTTCCCATAAATGTGGAATGGGGGTCCTGGGACATGGTTGGTGATCTGTAGCAAGCTACAATTTGAATTGAAGTTTTGTCCGTTGTTAGTTGCATGTGGATGATCTGTGAAGCATCGTGCTATGCCACTAACCTGGAGGTGTGGGTATCCTTGATGAAGATGGATACAACACCACCTTTTGTATTTCGGTCTGGGTTCTGTGGCTGAAATGTATGGAATGAGTTGTAGCCTGGTAGTGCTGGGGTACTCTCTGGAGACTTAAACCAGGTTTCTGTTACTGAACATATATTGATTTTCTCCATACTGAGGAGTGCCTCGAGTGCGTGTATTTTGAGGTTTAGACTTCTGGCATTGAGTAGCATTACCCTCAGTTTTTTGTTACTTGTGCTATTTACGGTGGTGGGTTTGTCTTTTGAGCCTTGCCTAAAAATGGCACTATGGGGGTGGCAAAAGCCTTGGCCAGTATTCGAAAGCCTAAGGGTGACAGGTGTAAGCCATCTCTAGCGAAGCAGCGTGGCTTGTTGAGCATGCCATCCCAGGTGGGCAGATATACACAAACCATATATATACATATCTATATATATATATATATATATATATATATATATATATATATATATATATATATATTTGAGAGTCCTCCATTTAGTCTTAAATACTTGTTGGTCAACATTTGCTTAATCAACCACAAGTGGTCAGCATATTTAGATGGTTGACAGCTGGGTGAGGTCAACAATCCCTGAGTAGGAGCAGATCCTCTTTCCCCAGGGATTGTGTTATCCAGAGATAGTACATATAATTAGCTGGGGGTATGGGGTTCTAGCTATGTCGATATAGACATATAAATAATGTTATGTATATGTGCATTTATTTATCTCTTGAAATAGAATACTGAGCCATATATATCATTCTTGGGTTTAATTTGAAGAAACTCTAATTTACAGAAGACTGGCATCCAAAATTATTGACTTATCATCCATATATTAATTTCAGTCCTAGATTTTCTAATGCATTAAAAAGTATTCTTGCTTTAGGAATGCTTTGTTTTATTTCCTTTAGGATTTCAAATCTGTTTCTTCTGAAGTTTCATGTTTGATAGAAAGATATATAGCTAGTAAGATTCATTGTAATAGGAAGCATGCAATTAATTATTATTAATAATCCAAATAACAATGAGTACCACAGAAAAATGTACGCTCCTGAGCAGAAAGCACAGAAATAAAATCATAAAAAATAAAGGAAACTGCTCAGGTGCAAAACCATGCAGAAAATAGCAAGCAGCATACAATTAGTCTCTTCAGACCAAAGTCATATAAATCACACCAAACAGCATACGACAAGTCTCTTCAGAGCAGGAATATAAGAATAATCCAATCCAATGAAGCAAAATGCTGTTAACTTCTTTAAAACCAAATCTTTTATTAGCAGATATCTGGTAAGCGCTTTCACCAAAGTGGCTTCTTCAAACCATAAGAGTATAAAGAAGTTCAAGACACACCTTATATACCTTCAAGTACACTTTCAATTACTAATTAAGCCTAATGATGACATCATAATTAAAGCATATCCATTTAAAGTGAACAATCAAATAGTATTACAATATACCTTCACAAGTAGTAAAGGCAAAATATTTAAAACATTATTACTACATAAAAATGGACACCACTTAAGCATCCTAAAGATATTATATAAATAATATCTTTAATTAATCCATCAATAAAACAATTTATTATAAAAAATAAAAAATGTTTAAAAAACTATTTAAAATGAAACCTGTTTTTAAGAGCTGGTCTTAAAGGGACCTTATCATTAAGACCAGGGTGAATATGTGCTTACAGTCTGATAATCCAGTTACTTTTATTTCTTTCGGTATAAGTCCTTAGGTCCCCTCTCCTCAAATTATGTGTATTAATATATAAACTAAAAACTTAAAAGTATGTGAATCGTTGGTTTCTAAAACATGTTTAGACAAAGCATTGGTGTTTGACCGAATATGGATCTGATATAACTGCTCCCTCACCCTGTCCTTAAGCCTTCTATCGGTTTTAACCTACATAGAAGACAGGGCAAGAAGAGCATAAAGCGAGATAAACTACATGTTCCTTATCACAACTAGCACTGACATCAAAGCTAAAAAATTGAGATGTATTGGGATGTATAAACATGTTCGATTCACATATAAATGTGCAAAAATTACACTTATTACATGGTTTGGTGCCTAAATGACTTCTATTTTCATGGAATGAAGTAGCATTAGTATAACATAAGAGTCTATGTAAATTCTTCTTGTTTTAAAATAAAAATTGTGGGTATTCACCCACAATTTCCCTAATATTAGGGTCAACTGTTAAAACATTCCAATGCTTACACAATATGTCTCTTTTTTGGTAGAAATCATGTATGTAGAATAATAAGATTTTTTGTGTTGGTACATTGACATTGGTGGCATTACTTTCTGTAGTATAATATTCATTGCCCTGCTCTGAAAAATAAGGGCATGCCCTATCTAATCTAAAGTTCTCTATACACTGAAAACCTATAGAAATTTCATCTTCTTTGTATTTCCTTGTTAATATTCTTTTATGGAGGGTTACCAATTCCGTTTCAAAACTACCTGGCATAGGGTTTAACCTAGATGACCGGATTGCCTTACCTTTAATAATATTGGTAAAGACATATCTAGGATGCATACTTTCCCTGTGTAATAATGTATTTTTGTAGCAAGGTTTTCTGTATACACCTCTGTTAAGTTTACCATTGCTAAGGCGTTCAATATGAACATCCAAGAAGGGGATACTACAAGTTGAGACTGTCAAAGTAAATTTCAAAAAATTAGTAAATGAACTGATTTCTTCAAAGAAACTATTCAACTCATCCTTACTACCATTCCAAAGAAGAAACAAATCATCCACAAAACGTCTATAAAATATGACGTGTTTCTTGTAAGAGGGTGAAGGAAAAAACTTCTGCTTTTCCCACATAGCCATGACTAGGTTGGCGTAGCTATTGGCACAAGATGTGCCTATATCTACGCCATCCTTTTGAAGGAACAATTCATCGTTAAAAAAGAAAGTATTGTTTTCTAACACTGTCTCTAATAACAGGCAGATCAAGTCTATCTTGGTGGCTACCATATCAGTGCAGTGCGACAAGGTACTGCTGAATACTAACTATACCTAATTGGTTAGAAATATTAGTAAAAAGAGATTTAACATCCATTGTAACAAGCAGATAAGGGAGAGTATCAAGGAGATTTGCGGTTTCCTTATACAGGTCCAACAAAAACTGTTTGGAATCCCTTAGAATAAATGGATTTAGATCTACTACTGGTCTTAACATTTTTTCTACAAACACTGACAGGGGTTCAGTAACCCAACCTCCGCCTGCTACAATGGGTCTCATTGGTAGATGTATGGGATCTTTATGTACTTTGGGTAATCCTTGTATCGTTGGAATCAATGGATTTTCAACCCATAGAAAATTGTACATTTCAGATGTAATTGTACCACTTCTATTCAAGTAATCTAATGTATTATACACCCTAAGAACATGTTCTTGTACAGCATGCAAGACTATAGGTATATAAAAAGTAGAGTCACTCAGCATTTCCTTCATATAACTATTATATACTTCTCTGTCTAACACTACTACTGGGCCACCTTTATCAGCTGGTCTGATTGAAATGTTTCTATTGTTCTTAAGATTATTTAGTGCCTTTTTCTGTCTAAAAGTTAAATTACCCTTCTTGGAATAAACAAAAGGTTTCTTTGATGTAGAGTAAATATCCTCTTCAACCATTTTGCAAAAGGCATCCACTAATGGATGTAAACTAGGAACAAATACACTAGGTTTACGAAATTGTACAAGTCGTGTAGTGCTAGCACCATTATTAAAAAGCAATTTTAATTGCAAATTACGAGCAAACAATTTAATATCTAAAATGGTGTCTATCATGTTACTATTGGTAGTAGGTATGAACGAAAGTCCTTTGTTTAGGACTTCTAACTCATACCTGTCTAAAAGTCTATGTGAAAGATTCAATACTAAGTTATTGTCACTTTCTCCCACATTTTCTTCAAAGTGGGTTCTTTCAACTCTCCTCCCACGGCTTTCCTTTTTTGCCTTCCCCTGCTCATAGACCGACTTCTTCCTCTGTTGTGTATATTGGAAATTGGGAAAGGGGTAGGGTGTTCTACAATCCTGGGAGTATTAGAGTGTGGAAAAGTTTTTCTGCGAACTACTGGTTCACTATTTGGTGATGTATAAACAACAGGTAATTCAGAAATATACCTGCTTTGTTGAACAGGCTCAACATTATTAACTCCACCATCACAATTCTCTGAATTAACACTATTAGAAGCTTTAATAGCTGTATTAGATTCTAAGTTCAGATTTTCTTCTACTACAGAATTCACAGTACTATTAGTATCAACATTTAATTCCATATTCCTATTATTAACAACATCATGGACTTTAAAAGCATTTATACTATCTAAAGAGTTTTTACTACTATTAATAGTGGTAACACTTGTAGCATTTGAACCCAATGCATATGACAAACTGTTATTGTTGGTATTATTATTCTGCCTGTTAGTATTACCATACCTAGGCCAAGTAAAGACTTGGCCATGTCAAATATCGTATACATCTCTTTGGAGCTTATGTTTCTTCTGTTCTAATAATTGCTTTTCGAACAGAGAAACACTATCTACCAATCGATCAAATAATGGCTCAACAACAGTATCATTAAAGTTTTGATATAAGTCAATCTGTTGCTTTTTAATGAGTTCTTGTAGTCTACTTTCCTCTGGTGCAAAAAACTCATTGAGAAGAGTCATGCAACTAATGCTCACCTCAATGTTAAGCTGTTGCCAGCGATACAACAACTCAGGGTAAGTGTTTCCTGTTGTCGACATCTTTAAGATTCTGAGCCCTCTGGGAATTATCCTTTTCTTAATGCATGCTTCAAAATGAAAGCGTTGCATCTGGAGTATTTTCAGTTTTAATAAATTAGTCTCCAGTGTTGAGAACGCGGCATTTAAAGCTTCAAAGTCAGTGTTACTAAAGGCTCCTCACTGCTAGTAGCCATGGCTTCAAAGTAGAGTAACGGATTGACGTCACCGATGACACAGTCCAAAAATCGGCTGCGAGGCGTTTTATCTCTTGCAGCCCTATTGGGATTATAAGGTCACTCAACAAGGTTATCAGTAAGATCTGTCATGGTTATACTGTGGTATCTCCAAAGAAAAAATATAGAAATAATCCAAATAACAATGAGTACCACAGGAAAATGTACGCTCCTGAGCAGAAAGCACAGAAATAAAATCATAAAAAATAAAGGAAACTGCTCAGGTGCAAAACCATGCAGGAAATAGCAAGCAGCATACAATGAGTCTCTTCAGACCAAAGTCATATAAATCACACCAAACAGCATACGACAAGTCAGATCAGCTGATAAAGGTGGCCCTGTAATAGTGTTAGACAGAGAAGTATATAATAGTTATATGAAGAAAATGCTGAGTGACTCTACTTTTTATATACCTATAGTCTTGCATGTTGTACAAGAACATGTTCTTAGGGTGTATAATACATTAGATTACTTGAACAGAAGTGGTACAATTACATCTGAAATGTACAATTTTCTATGGGTTGAAAACCCATTGATTCCCACTATACAAGGATTACCCAAAGTACATAAAGATCCCATACATCCACCAATGAGACCCATTGTAGCAGGCAGAGGTTGGGTTACTGAACCCCTGTCAGTGTTTGTAGAAAAAATGTTAAGACCAGTAGTAGATCTAAATCCATTTATTCTAAGGGATTCCAAACAATTTTTGTTGGACCTGTATAAGGAAACCGCAAATCTCCTTGATACTCTCCCTTATCTGCTTGTTACAATGGATGTTAAATCTCGTTTTACTAATATTCCTAACCAATTAGGTATAGTTAGTATTCAGCAGTACTTGTCGCACTACACTGATATGGTAGCCACCAAGATAGACTTGATCTGCCTGTTATTAGAGACAGTGTTAGAAAACAATACTTTCTTTTTTAACGATGAATTGTTCCTTCAAAAGGATGGCGTAGCTATGGGCACATCTTGTGCCAATAGCTACGCCAACCTTGTCATGGCTATGTGGGAAAAGCAGAAGTTTTTTCCTTCACCCTCTTACAAGAAACACGTCATATTTTATAGACGTTTTGTGGATGATTTGTTTCTTCTTTGGAATGGAAGTGAGGATGAGTTGAATAGTTTCTTTGAAGAAATCAATTCATTTACTAGTTTTTTGAAATTTACTTTGACAGGCTCAGCTTGTAGTATCCCCTTCTTGGATGTTCATATTGAACGCCTTAGCAATGGTAAACTTAACACAGGTGTATACAGAAAACCTTTCTACAAAAATACATTATTACACAGGGAAAGTATGCATCCTAGATATGTCTTTACCAATATTATTAAAGGTCAGGCAATCCGGGCATCTAGGTTAAACCCTATGCCAGGTAGTTTTGAAACGGAATTGGTAACCCTCCATAAAAGATTATTAACAAGGAAATACAAAGAAGATGAAATTTCTATAGGTTTTCAGTGTATAGAGAACTTTAGATTAGATAGGGCATGTCCTTATTTTTCAGAGCAGGGCAATGAATATTATACTACAGAAAGCAATGCCACCAATGTCAATGTACCAACACAAAAAATCTCATTATTCTACACACATGATTTCTACCAAATAAGAGACATCTTGTGTAAGCATTGGAATGTTTTAACAGTTGACCGTAATATTAGGGAAATTGTGGGTGAATACCCACAATTTTTATTTTAAAACAAGAAGAATTTACATAGACTCTTATGTTATACTAATGCTACTTCATTCCATGAAAATAGAAGTCATTTAGGCACCAAACCATGTAATAAGTGTAATTTTTGCACATTTATATGTGAATCGAACATGTTTATACATCCCAATACATCTCAATTTTTTAGCTTTGATGTCAGTGTTAGTTGTGATACGGAACATGTAGTTTATCTCGCTTTATGCTCTTCTTGTCCTGCCTCCTATGTCGGTAAAACCAATAGAAAGCTTAAGGACAGGGTGGGGGAGCACTTATATCAGATCCGTATTCAGTCAAACACCAATGCTTTGTCTAAACATGTTTTAGAAACCAACGATTCACATACTTTTAAGTTTTTAGTTTTATATATTAATACACCTAGTATGAGGGGAGGGGACCTAAGGAATTATACCGAAAGGAATGAAACTAACTGGATTATCAGACTGCAAGCACATATTCACCCTGGTCTTAATGATAAGGTCCCTTTAAGGCCAGTTCTTAAAAACAGAAGGTTTCATTTTAAATAGTTTTTTAAACATTTTTTTTATTTTTTATAGCAAATTGTTTTATTGATGGATTAATTAAAGATATTATTGATATAATATCTTTAGGATGCTTAAGTGATGTCCATTTTAATGTTTTAAATATTTTGCCTTTACTACTTGTAAAGGTGTATTGTAATAATATTTGATTGTTCACTTTAAATGTATATGCTTTAATTGTGATGTCATCATTAAGCTTAATTAGTAATTGAAGGTGTACTTGAAGGTATATAAGGTGTGTCTTGAACTGCTTTATACTCTTATGGTTTGAGGAGGCCACTTTGGCGAAAGCGCTTACCAGATATCTGCTAATAAAAGATTTGGTTTTAAAGGAATTAACAACATTTTGCTTCATTAGATTGGATTATTCTTATATTCCTGGTCTGAAGAGACTTGTCGTATTCTGTTTGGTGTGATTTATATGACTTTGGTCTGAAGAGACTCATTGTATGCTGCTTGCTATTTTCTGCATGGTTTTGCACCTGAGCAGTTTTCTTTATTTTTTATAATTATTATTAATATTATGTTATTGTAGTCTGCTTAAAATATTTTAGTACAATGCCTTTATCAGTGTAACATTCCTGCATTAAAAATGTATGTTACTGTTGGTTATGGTATTCTTAAAAGCCATAGAGGTTTTTAAACATAGCATTAAAAAAAACTCATCAACAACTAGGTATGCTTTACAGGGCCAAAAACCTTTTCACCAACGCAACTAAAACTACACTTGCCATTACATACCTCATCCCCTCACTACTTTATGGCACTCCAACACTTACTAACCTCCAGTTATCATGAAAAAAAAAGCTTTATCAACCTTTATCAATGCTATAATAAGTTTGCACATTTGCATTAAATATCCCTTTCAGATTCTACCATTATATGGCACTAAAAAAGCCTAAATTGGTTTGAAGTACCATATAAGTTAACATATACACCACTTCTCACCACCTATAAAATGATTTGCCATCCATTTGCTTGTACATTACTAAATATCATTTTACACAATTATGTTCCAACTCAGTCATTAGGATCCAATGACAAAATCTTCTCTCTTTCCACAAACCTATCCAATCTGTTGGGCATGATCTGTACTTGTACTATGTTGCTAAGATGTGGAACTCCTTTCCTGTATCCATCAGGTCAATACCTTCCTTCCAGTCATTTAAAACCATTCTAAAAGACTTCTTAGCTAACACCTGGCTCTGTTATTTCTCAACCCCAAGATAAACTATATCTCTAACTATGAATAAGCATCTTTTCATACCTTCCATCTCCTTACTTCCCTTTCTTCCCTCACGTCCTTACTTTAATCAATTTCACTCCTTTTTCTCCCACTTCATATTGCAGTTGCTGTTTCTATTATACTAACTTACCTTTGATTTCTCTAAACTGGCTAAAATTTCACTGAATATTAAATCACTATCATATAAGTTGTATCTGTTCTTAACCCATGCCTTTACATTATGTCTAATTTCATATAATTGTTGAACCTCTAGATTTGTTTGCATTATTTTTGAAAATTATAACATTATTGTTCTTAAAATGTTTTTGTAATACTTTGAAGCTTTTCTCCCTGGTTCTCCACTTAAAATAGGGACATACCCAGTTAGTCTGTCTTGGTAATGAAATATCAATAAATAAACATAGTAATGAAAGATTGTTTAGTATTCTAATTTCATTTTTATATTTATTACTCTGATTATATAAATTTTTCTGGTATACCAGCCACTCCTCTCAACCTAAACAGTTGTTTCTCCTTTGCTTATTAACAATCATCTAGTAATTTATTTATTTTATCTTTGGTTTACCAGTTTAGCCCAACTGGACTGGTGACCTTTTGGGGGGAAATCTGAGGTGATGGTGTACTACTAGGAAAACTTGGCCAGGGCATTGGAAAGATAAGACCTTGATTTGGCATCTCATCTGAGGGGCAACATGCTCACAAGTGCAGCACCTTTCCTTTGCTGCACTGTGGTGTCAACAGTTGGTCTGTCTGGTTCGCGAATGGAACCAATAGCCTTCTGCACCAAAGGTAAGTGTGCTTCTTGTTGCAACACTGACAATGCTACCATAGCCGAACATAGGCATAGGTCAACTAGGAGGCCACCTAGAGGACTGCTCTAGTAGGGGCACTTTTCTAGAAATTGGAATGGCATAAAAAGATAGTGATGGGGGCACCAGGTGGTGTCGGAGGGCACTATGGAGACTTTTGCCTAGGGCACCAGTTGACCAACCTGACTGCTACTTAATCTTACTGTGAATTTTTAACATAATATCTAAGACCTTTATTAAAAAAAAAACTGTGCTTAATTCTATTCTCTGATTACAAATAGATTAATAATTATTTTCTAAATTATAGACTAATTTTATTTATGGCTATGCTAATTACTTGAAATCCTGTATTATTTAACTCCTTCAAATCTACTTCACTAAATGCACTTATTACAGTATCAATAGTTGAGTAACAAAGCTCTTTCTAAAAGTAATACTTGTCTTCATTTAACCTTATAGTCATTTAGTTATCTATATTAGACTTATCATCTTATTAGCACTTATAGAAGTTAGATATTTATTGATATTTGTATCAAGAATTTCAAGTTAATTAAGATATATTTCTGTAAGGTACTTTGTATTTCATATTCATTTTTCTGAGAAATAAGAGATCGTGTATGACTGCCATAAAGATGGTTCCTGAGAAATATACGTTTTTAATTATTATTTTTATAAACAAAGGAGTTTTGGAAGCTATAAGTCATCAAAAAGTAACTTATGGTGTTGTCATGTTTAACATCCACTTTACTAACCTTATTCTAAAACTGTCATTCACATGGTGCCTAAAACTTATTTCTCTAACTGTTGGCCTAGTCTATAGTAGCCAGAAAATGAGGTTACTAGAATGGTATTTGTTTTGATACTCTGAATATTACACTAGTTATGACCACTGATATCCAATTCATGCATTCATTTTACAGGTACTTTGTGATCTGTTGTTTACAGTGAATCACATGACAGTACAACATAAAATTTTATGATTTTGACGATTTATAAATGAAAATACATGAGGCACTACTATCTAATTTGTATATATAAGGTAGTTGTAGTTAATTTAGACACACAACTTTCTATGCAATGCACAGCATACCAGTGGTGGTATAGCTGATAACTCTATATGCATATATGATACTCTTACTTACTATAAGCACACTAGGAAATGCTACATGCGAAACAAAAGCATAGCCTTGGTGCCACTATATATCATGTATATACAGGGTACCATTACTTATTGTTTGCACACAAGTAATTGCTATATGCAGAGCATAACAAAGGTACTTTTATATTCCCTAAAATTTTAAGACAGTACCACATTACCTAGGTGTACTAAAACATGTTTATAGCCCTTATTAACATTTACACATATTTTATAATTATTATTATTATTCTAAGGCTGCTGCTACTTGTAAAAGAAATAAAAATGTTACTGTACATGATTTTGAATTAAGATATTGGCACAAGTTCAAGTACAGAAATACTTAGGCAGCTTTCTGTAATAATTATTTCAAATAATGCTGTCCAGAGAATATTATTCTAAATGTCCCAAGCTTGCTAAACACTGTGGTATGTTTCATCACCCCACAGGTGGTTATTCACATAAAAGACCATTTAAACTGTGAGACCCCCCACATTGTTTACATTGCAGTATCCTCTCAGTGTGAAGCATACTACATTGGAAATCCCACAACACTAATTAGGATCCTTATAAAAGAACATATGGGAGCCATCAGGAAGCAAGACCCTTACAATGCACTAGCCAGGCATAGAAGGACCAGCTCCCAGTTCTCCTGATTCAAATTTGCAGCAATTGAAAAAGTCACAGATCCCCTAGGGATTACTGAGCCCTTTTGGAACACAGATGACTTACTGTTAGTAAAATAGCTACAATAGATGATACAATTGCAAGCAGACACACCCCCCAGGACTAAATGAAAACCTGACCACTTTCAGTGTCCTTAAATGGATTAGGTAACTCCTTAACCCATCCCCCAATCACCAGACCAGTTAAATAATAAGCCTAGGTTCATTTTATGTGATTTTCTGATGAAATTTGACTGAAAACTTTATAATGAATGAAAGTACTCAAAATGTGATTTAAATGAATAAAAGACTGACCATTCACATGGTCAATGGTGAGCAGAAACGCTGCTTAGTAAGTGTAAAATAGTAGCTTAACCAATCTCTCTCTCTCTCACACTCATATGTGCATATACTCTCACACACAGACAAACACATACACACTCTTTTTTTTTTATTGTACTTTACTTTTTTGACATTTTCCACTCACTAAACTGCAGAATCGCTGCTTAGCAAGAGTAAAATAATGGCAGCCATTCTGTTTTCTCTGCCTGAGCTCCACAGTGACTTGATATGCTGCTGTGAAGCAGAGCAGGCTTGTTTTTCAGCAGGCATTACTTGTACATTAATACCCTGTTAGAAAATGCTCATTCTCCAGTAATGGTACTGATGAACAGTAAGCCCATTCTCTAAGCAAAATTAATACTGTCAAAACACAGATCTACAAAGTCAGACATCTTGTGTGCTCACATCAACACAGACCTTTTTATTTTCACAACCTCCTACCATTTCAGTAGTACTGACATTTTTTTGCAATTACACTAAAAATTGTAAAATGTTATTCTCTGTTAATACCTTCATTATTAATATTAATATTAACATTATTAATGTTAATAATATTATTAATAATAATCTACCCAAGTGTATAAATATCTACTTAGTTCAGAAAATCAAGGCCCTACAAAGACTAGGAAAATCCTTGAAACAGCCATAAGGTCTACTATCAACAGCAGACTGTACTCAAGTGGTATAACCTGAGAAACACTGTAAACAGCACCCTTATTCACAGCCATGCCACACACCAAATATATAACACTAATTCCATGACATAAACTATACATATAATAGAAATCCACTGGTTACCAGAATGCCAGACTCCTGCCAAGTCAAAATAAGATACAAAAACAAAAAAGAAAATAACATACTCATCAGGTATTGTTCTACACTATATTTACAGTCCTTAACTTCAGCTGAAACAGAGCAAAAGAAACACACCAGTGTAAAATGACACATACTGTAATCATAAGACAGATTAATTGTATGCTCAGTTGCGACCAGACTACGCCTCATCCGAACCGATCCAAAAGATAAAAATGGAACACTCTACTGAGCATGTTTAGCAAAAAGTAGCAGTCATAATTAAAAGTGACCACCCACGTTTACATGGAAAGTCAGTCACAACCTCAAGCTATTCAAATGAACGAAAAGAGTAAAAAAGCAAGTTATAAATAAAAACACACAACATATAGCCTGAGCCAGAAAATGTCAGATAAAAGAGTCAATACTACAGTAGAATGGGGACCTGCAATGTTACTGCAGAGTAACTCATCAAACCTCAGGCCAGTAATCTGAAGCAACTTCAAGTCCTTTGTGTGTTCAGTTGATGTCAACCACCTCCCCAAAACTGACAGAATACACAAGGATTTTTGTAGCCTTATTGCTATACACTGTTTTTATTTCCACTGATCATCTATTGCCAGTATGCTGTCCACTGGGGCAACCATCCCATGTCCTTTATTAGTCTTCCCCTTACATGTTGCATGAATGCATCTGTTTTGTGTTATCCACAAACAGTTTGATCCTGTTCTATTTTCATCTGATATGGCTGAAATAAACCCATTAAAGAGTACCGCACCTGTGACAGACTCCTGTGGTACACCGATGTTCACTTCAATTATTCCTGACAATGTATACATGAGATGGACATTCTGTCTTGTACACTAGAACAATACAGCAGCCCAGTTCCTCGGTCTTGGTTCTATCCTCAGCTTTTCCAGTTTGCCTAGCAGTTCAGTATATGTGACCAAGCAAAGCCTCTACTCGAGGTGAAGAGGACTGCATCTACTGCTACTCCTTTTTGGTATTCTACTTCCAACTACTGTTGCACTGCTCACATAAAAATGGAGCAGGTTTGACTGACAGCCCCTTTTTTCCATGAACTAATGTTGCTTATTTATTGAGAGGTCATTGTCTTTTAGTTGTGCAGTTTGCCTTTCCATCAGGGTATTTTTCCTTGACTTTCTTTCTTGCTGCTGCTAGACTAGCCAGCTTGTAGCTCCGTGGATTCTTCCAGCTACCCACTTTAGTCAAGTGTACTAAACTTACAAACTTCTGTAGAAGTTAATGATTGGTCAAAGTCTCCTTCAGGGAATCTCATACCTCTCAACTATCCAGATTTCCACAGAATGTTAAGAGTTTTGCCTTACATTTTTGGTCTCTTTCTTTCTGGCAAATCAATCAGGATAGAAATCAATAAATAATTACATATATTTGCGTTTTAGATTTATAACCTTCAAAAAATGCATGCTAATACAAGTCTTGCTATGCTCACCTTTCTAAGTTTAAAAGAGCAATATTTAAAATGCGTCCATACCTTTGTCCCCACATTAATTTAAGCTTTTTCTGGTTTTCTTGTGCTAAGAGGTTGAGAGGCACAGAGAATTCATCAGCAAACTAGTCAGATTTCTGTGGATATCAGGTGGAAGTTATTCTGATCAGTCTGCTATTATCCCTTGGCAGGCTGTTCCGTTTCAGTTTCCCCTATCTCTAACTGGTGTTTCTGTGCTACCTTTTCACATTCTGCCCTAACTTCATCCAGTTATGCCACCCATTCCTCACTTTTCCTCATGAAGAATGAAAACTCCCCACTGGCCCTGGTTTTCAATTATTAAGGAATTCCCAATATTATTCTAGCATGTCCAAAGGTCAGTTGTCAATCTCCTCTCCAGTCCAGCTGGTGAATCTGGGAATCTTGAGGCAATGTTACAACTGCCTCATGTACACAGACAACCCTCTCCTCCTCCCAACAAATTCCAACACATGTGAGAGATGCAACCATATAGCCAAACTGGAGGCTAAGCTCTCTCAACTCACTACTGGCATAACCAGTCAGGAGGAGAAGGAAACCACACTCACTACAATTCCAGTCTCACATAGACCTACCACGACAGCAAACCAAACACATAATCACACAAAAACATACTCGAGGCTCTAAATAAAGATCTGCGAGCAGCAGAGACCTCCAAAGCAGACACCCAAGCAGCCGCTACCCCAAAACAAAACACGTGCAACACATATCTCACAAAGCCAGTGTGCCAAACAGTCACAGCCCTTAAGACTAAACAACACACCTGATACACTTGTAATAGGTGACTCTATCATCAGGCACACTGACGTCCTGCTTACCAGGCTGAACAAGGAGAGGGTCACGGTGAGCAGCCTGTCGGGCGCTAGGATCCGCCACATAACACAAGCACTCAGGTCACTCCAAGGCAAGTACAAATATGACTCAGACATTGTCCATGCTGGTGTGAATGACCTGAGACATACCTCCCTGGACTACATGAAAAGAGACATAAAGGAGCTCTCTGAGCATGTAGCCCAGGCCGGTATGACCCTGACCTTGAGTAGCATCTTACCCTCACCAAGAATGATGCCACAATATGAAGACAAGATGATCAATTTCAACAATTGGCTTAAGTACTGGTGTCATTCAAAGGGGATCCAAAGCCTGTCAGCTTGGGATGATATGCTCGACAAGCCACGGTGCTTCGCTAGGGATGGCTTGCACCTGTCACCCCTGGGCATTCGGATATTGGCAAAGGCCCTTGCCACCCCATAGTGCCTTTTTAGGCAAGGCTCAAAAGACAAACCCACCTCCATAGGTATCACAAGGGATAAGAAACTAAGAGTAATGCTACTCAACGCCAGAAGTCTAAACCTCAAGATGCATGCACTCGAAACTCTCCTTAGCATGGAGAACATCGATATCTGTGCAGTAACGGAAACCTGGTTCAGGGCTCCCGAGAGCACCCCAGCACTACCAGGTTATACCTCATACCATGCTTTTCGGCCCCAAAACTTGGACCGAACCACAAAAGGAGGGGGAGTATCGATATTCATCAAAGATACCCACACCTCCAGGTTGGTGGCAAAGCACGAAGCATCAGAGACTATCCATGTGCAACTAACAGTGGGTAAAACTGCCTTCCAGTTTATAGCCTGCTACAGACCACCCTCCCAAATCCAGGAACCCCACTCGGCCTTCCTGAGAACACTGGAAAATATGAAGGTCTCTCCAAACACCATTATATTGGGCGACTTCAACTACCCAAACATAGACTGGGAGCATTACTCTAGCTCCAACACCCTAGCCCAAAGGTTCCTAGAATTTATAAACTCAAATGCTATGGAACAACTTGTTACCACTCCCATAAGAGGGAAAACATACTGGACCTGATCATCACCAACATGGGGACTCTATGCTCCAGACCAGAAGTGTATCCCTCACTGGTAAGATCAGACCATAAACTAATCTCACTGGATATTCACATCCCGACCCCACCCCCTGCCCAGAAAACCACAGTGAAAAACTTCTCTAAAGCAAATTTCACACTCCTCAAAACTGAGGTGGAATCCTTCAAAGCCCCCGGGCCTGTGGAAAATACGGCCCAGACTGCAGAATCCTTTATAAATGCATTCTATGAACACCTTCAGGAATGCATGGATCATGCGATCCCAAATAAAACCAAGACCCAATCCTCCAAAGGCAGACATCCTGTCTGGTGGACCCCAGCCATAAACAAACTATACAATAGAAGGAGGAAGCTACTAAATGATAGAGCAAAATCCCAAAAGGGAAGGCATCACTGATCAGTATTAGCAAAAACTACGGGCACACATAAAATTGTCTAAGGCCAGCTTTGAGAGAAAAATTGCACAGGACACTAAGGATAATCACAAGGCTTTCTTTAGTTATGTTAGGAACCTGGGTGGTAATTCCCAGATATGCTCAGAATTAGTCCAAAATGACACAAAATACACTGAACCCACAGACATTGCCAACATCCTAGCTGGCAGGTTCAGCACAAACTTCCCCCCGCTCCCCACCAAAAGGGCAAATATCTATCCCAGCAGAGTGCTGCCCGGCTGACATCTCAGATGCTCAGGTAAGAGCCGGCCCCTCCAAAGCAAAAACACAGCATCAATGGGACCAGATGGTGTCCCGGCTGCATCCTACATGAACTCCAAGAAGAGCTAAACCCAAACATAAAACTACTGTTCAATCTCAGCCTTACTACAGGATATGTGCCCAAAGAGTGGCGTACAGCAACAGTGGTCCATCTCCATAAAGGTGGTGCCTCAATGGATCCTGGAAACTATTGCCCCATAAGCCAGACTAGCTTGGTCTGCAAAGCTATGGAAAGGATCATCATGGACCTCATAAATAAAGATATTGGGGACCTACAAACACTGGATCCTACCCAGTTCGGCTTTGTTAAGGGCAGATCCTGCCTCTTAAACCTGGTTGATTTCTTTGAAACAGTCACCAAGGCCATTGACGAGGGAAGGTGGTCCACACAGCCTACCTGGACCTCGCATAAAAGCCTTCGATACAATACCCCACTCGGGCATTATAGATAAGCTCACCAGCTTAAATATAAACCCCTATGTCACTAGATGGATTGCAAACTGGCTCAAGGACAGAACCCACATGGTTAGAATTGCTGGAGCCATGTCAGACTCCAAACCAGTTACAAGTGGTGTCCCACAAGGCTCAGTCCTGGGACCTCTCTTGTTCGGTATATATTTCTCGGAGGTACAGGCCAACATGGAAGGACTGTGGCTGACCAAGTTCGCAGATGACTGCAAACTGGGCACCATAATCGACTCTCCAGCCGACACAAGCATCCTCCAAAAGGGCCTCATAGAAACAGACAACTGGTGCCAGAGCCATGGCCTCAAGCTAAATGCCAAAAAGTGTATAGTCATCCCCTTTGGCAAAAACAAAGTGCCCACAAATTACCACATAGGTGTTAATCCAATAAGTACAGAAGAAGTAATTAGGGACCTGGGGACTCACGTTGATAGCAATCTCTCATTTGACAACCACGTGGCCAAAGTGGTTAGAAAAACATTTTATATAGCCCACCTAATCATGAAGGGATTCACATCTAGATCAGGGGGAGGTCATCGTGCCTCTTTACTCATCCCTCATCAGGCCCATAATTGAGTACAATGCCCCTTTTGGGATGTACCTTACCAGACACCTGCAGCAACTGGAAAGACCCAAAAGTACCTCACCAAGAGGATCAAAGGGCTCAAACAGATGCCATATGCTGCCCGGTTAAAGAAACTCCAGCTCTACTCAGTGGCATACCGCCTGTTCAGAGGCGATCTGTGCCTGACGATAAAGCCATGTCCAACCCGAATTAATGGACATGCTGCACCTCAGAAAATCCAAATCCCATCGAGCTACGTGCTCGAGAGACTTGAACCTCAGCACTGAAATAAATAGGACATGCTGGAGGGACAGATTCATAACCCAGAAGCTCCCTTCACTCTGGAATAAAATCCCAGTCCAGGTTAGGCAGAGTCCCTCATTGACTCTCTTCAAGAGGAATCTTGATGAGTGGATGGGAGATCGTAGGTTTACCCTGGGTATCACTTCTGTGTCACTGTTAGACAGAGGCACAGTATACTAACCTCGAAAAAGGGCATAGCAAAATAAATTTAAAATGGGTGGCGAAAGCCAAACACATTCTGGCTAGGCTTATAAATGCCCTAGGGCAGATAGCCTAGTATGAACCTATGAACCTATAAAACATGGATTCATTCATTGCCATTGTCATTGGCATATGGTGGATAAAGTTGTAACTACTGTCCACATGAACTGAGTTCACCTAGTGGCTTGAACACTTGATGATAATGGTAAGGAGGATGGGTTACCCATTGTGGTCTATGGGTGGGTGGAACCAGCCACATAATGAGCAAGAATCCATCAAAGGAGGAGGTGGCATTGTAGAGGGCACTCTTGGGAAGGGGGTAATCCTCAACAAACAGCCAGTAGATGGCAACCTTCAAAATTAGTGCAATGAAGCATACATTTATGAGGGGAGGCATTCTGGGGCATTAATTTGATGCTGTTTGCTTGTTCCACCCTATTGACTGGGTGGAATTGGACCATCCAAACATGCTATCCTTGCTGCAGTGCTGCTGAGATTATCAAAAAAACTAATTGCTGCTTGAATGATGGCTTCTCTTGGATTGCACCCATCTTAGCACTGGTTGAAATCACTGTAGTGCAGGGAAGAATGATTGGGCACAGCCTGACTTAGGTGTGGCTCAATAGCTGATAGGCACAGAGACAAAAGCTACCTAGAAAAATAAAAAAGTATTCACTCATTCAATTATATTTAGTCACTGGCCTATGTCATCCATCGTACTTCTCTACTCAGCCAGGCAGGTTATTTGTATCCCTTCCACCTTTTTTTTCATGTGCATACAAATGCTGTTATTCTTCTGTATCTCTTCAGCCAGCTCATTATTTAGCGTTGCTTCACTCAGTTCCTTTCTTGCCATTTTGCTTGCACCCTTGAACTGTTTTTCCACCTCCCTGCACCACTAATCTCAGATTCCTATGTAGCACATTATCCTGTCATTTTTCCCTTTTAGCTTCTTCATCAGTCTCTTGTGTAGATTTCTGAGTTCATCATCCCTCATCCATTTTCACTGCTTACTTACATCTTATTGTGTTTTACTTTCATTAACTCATCTCTGATCATCTCTTCCAGGTCAGCATGGTCAACTCCATTGAATCCAAGGATTCCAACTGATTATTTGCATTGTTTATTCTTTATAATTTTCAAACAACTCTAAACCAAAGTGCCATGAAAATTGTTAGCTAATAGTGCCTCAGAATAAAAATATCTTATTCCTTTTGCCCTGATGAGGTCAAAGGTCAGAATTCTTGTCTTCTATAAATGGATCCACACCTTGCTGTGAGGCGGCAATGCTAACCACTGCACCACCGTGGCCACCCATAAATGGATCCACACCAGTTGTCTGAAACTTTCATGGTCCAAGACCTCAGTCTTTACCTCTCAGCCTTGGAAATGGGGACAAAACTGCAGAAATGGAATGCAGCATCATCGGAAAGCATTGGAAGCACCTGCACCTCCATTTTGCACTCCCCACTCACACTATTTATATCCGGTCACTGTTGCAGTCACATAATGGTAACATGTGAGGTGTCAAAACTTTTCAAGTCCAGTTTGTTTACAAGATGACAATTGCAATCACTTGCTAGCAACTTGCAAAAATGTCTTGTGCATATTTTTTAAAAGTTGTCTAACTGTCTTTAAAAGTTTGATAGTCTACAAGCTGGCTATTGCATGATCACAATCTCTTAACTGGTAGTGGGTCTACCATAGGAACTCAAGCACTACTTACTTGCAGTCTACTAACTTGCTGCCAATGTCTTAAAATTGCTTGTACTCTCAACTGGCAAAAGGTTAATTAAAAAAATAGTTTTTGCAGGATGTAAACTTCATTTTCACACTCGTGCTCCTACAATCCCTGAACTCCACAAAATAAATGTGATCCTATATACTGCAATCTCTAACTATACTGCCTCTGAGGGTGTCCCTACTCAGACAAATAATATTTAGAGATAAAGTCTGTGTATTAATTTCTCTCACAGTAAAATGCACAGTTGTGCATTCAGCATTGATCAGCTGAGCTGCAAACAGCTGGAATATGGTTAAGTGAAAGACAATCATTGGCAACTTGTAAACTATCAACTTTTTTTTAAACGTTTGGCATCTCTTCAAGTTAGCTCCTGGTGCAGGTACCTCATTCACTTTACTCTTACTATGGTGCTGTTTGCCAATCTCCTGTTCTTCTCCTGGTACATTCTGGCCATTTGTGACTATAACTGTTTATTGTTGTTGCATTTATAGGTCAATAACCATATCAATTGCCCAGTAACCCTTTTCTTTCCTCTAGATTAATTGTAAGGGTATGTTTACTAGAATACAGCATTTGTTGCTTACTAATTCTCTTTGTGTGTTCTTGTTCCACTTGTGTTCCTCTTGTTCTAATCTTACATTTAATACTCTTCTTTACATAGAGTACCACTCTAACTCTACATTTGAGTTTATTTTCATTAATACTCACTTCCATGCCCCACATTCTCTTATCACTCATCCTTGTTTATGTGATTAAGACACCTACCCTCTGTTCTGCCGCTTCTTGTGCCCCGACTTCATTCTTTCACTACTTCAATTGTATATTAATATTACCCATTAACATTCTGAGATACCTTTCATTTCTTCTGTTGCACTTTGTTCAGTTTTCTTTTTCTCCATGCTAAGTTCTTCACCACCCATCCCTCTTTTTTATTCCAATAACCAGCCTGCCTATTCTGTTACCATGTAACCAACTCAAACGTCATAGTATCTCACAGAACACTTTTTTTGCAATCTGAGATCAAAGCCACCTTCCCTGAGCTGAGCAGTCTTCAGTGAACTGTACTGTGAGAAGGTAACAGTCTTCTATAGAGCAGTACCATCACAGAGGTGTGAGATATCACCACTTCTTCCTAACTCTGTCTTGATTTTGCATGTGAAATAATTCCTGATTAAACTGGGTAAGCACATTTCAGTGATGCAGATGGCATGTTTTACAAAGAAAAAGCAAAGCTGCACTATAGTCCATTTACTTTAATGCCTCTCAACTGTCCAGACTTTCTTAGACTTTCTCAGAATGTCCAAATATTGTGGTTTTCTGGCAAATCTTTGGTAAACCACTGGGGATTGAAGTCAGAAAATAATGTCAGAAATGTGAGTTTAGACTTCATAACCTTTATAAAATCAATACTAATGTGAAAGCTGTTATTCTATCAACTTTCTAAGTTTATAAGAGCAATATTTAAAAATTGTCCCTATTTTTGGGCCTTTGTCCATATTTCCTGCTGTAAGAGGTTGAGAGGTATGCTTTAATGTCTTCCTCAAAAGACTGCAACTTAAGAGCATAAGATTGCCATCATAATGAGAGAGAGATTGGTATTGCAGAGATAGTTTTATATTTCACAATTTTGACTGAGAGATGGTAATAATTAACTGGACCTATGAAGGTGTGCAAATATGCCTTCATATAGGAATCAATGTCTTGTAAGTATGTTAGTATGGCATCATGCCTAAAATTTACAAAGGTGTACTCAAGAGCTCAAGAAAAATATCACTGAGTGAAGTTCATACATGCTTGACAAAAAAATTGTACAGCTAGCATTACTCAAGGAACACAGTTTTCTCTTTCGGTGCTCTTTCAATGCAGAGGACTAAGGATATGACACAATAAAGAACTGCTTCCTGTATTCCTGGGTTTGAATTATTTAATCATTTGCCTACTGTGTGACTTTAAACAACTCATTAAATCAATTAATGATCTGGGACAATTAGCACAACTATGCTAGGCTTCTCAGCAGTCCCATGGATCACAAAGTAACTACCTATAACCCTATAACCGAGCGACATGCATAATATAGCACACTACATCCAATTTTGACTTAAAAAAAATCTAATTATAAATTACAGTTACAGCAAACACAGAGCTAAATATGTGAGAAACAAGTAGCTATCTTTTTAGAACTTGAGTGTTGGCTCTTTGGAATAGCATGGAGTCTGTGCCCTCTTATGTGACTTAACAGGTTCATTGTGAAACCATTAACCTTTTATCAATAGACAAGGCAGTCATGACACAATTTAAACTTCTGGCAATCACATAGAAAAGTAGCTTACATAATTATAAAGGGAACATGTATCAGCTGCCAAGATCCTTTAAAGTCAGTTGTATTTGCCCTTCTAACTACATCAGAGACAGATAACGCTGGCATGGACTTACTTCCATTACATTTAGAGTCAATGTTCAATCTCAGAGAATTATATTTTTACATAAGGGCATGCTTATTTCAAGCAGGACTCTATGGCTCCATTTTTGTGGAAGCTGGAACTAGACAATCAAAATGCATCCTTCCATCAGTTCATCAGTCCAAAACATCTTCAAAAGAGTCTGTATGCCCATAATCTGTTACTGAATTATCGCTTCTAAGATGCTATGCCTTTCATTTTTCACTTGCCAGTAACACGCTTTCTCTAACTCATACTGCATTCCTAGATTACCACTTCTTACAATTAATACCTTATATTTTTGGCAATGAACATTAGCTGCCATCCGTCAAGATACACTCCTAACAGCCTTTAACACTATTTTACACTGACTTCCCCAGATTGCCAGCAGGTTTATGATAGTCACCTTTAAACAGAATAATTTACACACAGACATGAACATACAAACATGCCCAGAGATGCACACTCATACACATAATCTCAGTTTTAATCTGAAAAGTTATTTAAGGGGGATTTACAGAGAATGTATTATTCTGATGAAGTTTGTGTATAAATGTCAAAAGAAAGTACTTAACTATTTGAATTGCCCCCTGTTGCTTTTTATTTTATTTAATCCAGTAGATTATACCAGTTTTAGTCATTCTTGATTGGTTCCTTGTTTTATTTCTTTCCATGGCCAATAAGTTGAAGGATCTGCACATTACAGAAAATGGTGAATACAGTGATGAGAATATGGAACAGAAGGAAATAATATCTAAGGGAGACATGACATTGTTGGATAACCTATTAATGTAGTTAACCTGCAAGATTACTTTTCTCCTGGTTGCTGAAAAGGAAGGGTTATCTGATAATATGGCCTCAGCTGGGTTGATCACAAAGTTATTAATCCTTCAGACTATAAGAGGAATGATCCTGATTGTATATGTGATCTTCAGAAGTCTTCCAAAAAGAGTGAATAATAATTGTGCTGATGGCAGTGATGAAACTGTTGCAGTTGAGAAGAAAAAAATAACTGTGCTATTAGTGATGATGAAACTGTTGCAGTGGAGAAGATACAATCTTTTTCATGGTTGTATAAATTACTGACCTTGATTATTGATACAAATATCAGAAATTATGTGACATATATGCTTTCTGTCAAAATTAAATTTGAGAAGCTCCTTATGTGTAATAGGGCAATGTATTTTTTGAGGATTATACCTTAGCTAGGAGAGTTTCGAAAGGACTAAGACTGTGGAAATATCCAAATGAGTTAGAGTTTAGGTCATTATTACATAAAGATTTATTGGAACTGTTTCAGAAAACAAGACTTGACATTATGAGATTTTCATTTAGAGACAATAATAGAAAATTGAAAAAGGCATGCAAATAAATATTTATTGCTATATTATATGTGAACAATATTTTAAGAATTTTTTTGAAATTTTTCAGTAATATTCATGCTCCAGCTGTTCACATTTTTGTACTCATGAAGAGTGCTGCTACATGTTTGTACAATCACATTATTCAGGATGACTATGAAAATGTGGAGCCATTTTGTTAAACACTCCTTCCTATCAATAAAACTAAGGCATATGCAATAGTGTGATAACTAATATTCAGACAATGGGGAATTACATGTTTGCATATAAATATAATTTATAGAGATGTTCCTAGAAGGAGGTAATTTGCATACTAAATATGTAAATGGCTATGAACTTATGCCAATAAGCAGCAGTTTACCATGAGAATATGGAGTTGCAAGGGAAGGGAGAAAAGGAATATATATTGCCATTGCCATGAATTTTAAAAGGAGGTACAATTATTGACTTTACTTAAAGAATATTTTCAATTGTATTTTAGTGCTCCTGCATACATGGACAAAAAAATGAAGGGATCATTGGGAGAAATGCTTCATTTTGGGGTCAGTGAAGTCCTTGTGCAGACATAGGCAAACTAGTGAAGTTTTATTTTCCTGGAAATGTTTCATTTTAGTGTCAATGAAGTGCCTGTGCCTACATGGACAACTACTGAAAGAGTCATTAGGTGTAATGTTTAATTTTGATGTCAGTGAAGAACTTGTGCATACATGGACAAACTAATGAAGGATTTGTTAGGGTGAATATTTCATTTTGATGTCAGTGAAGTGCTTGTGCATACACAGACAAGCTACTGAAGAGATTGCTGGGGGAAATGTTTCATTTTGGAGTCAATGAATTTCTTGTGCAGATATGGACAGACTAATGAATGGACCACTAGGGGAAATGTTTCATTTTGGTGCCTGTGTATACATTGACATACTATTGAAGGGATTGTTTGGCAAAATATTTCATTTTGATATGTGTGTGTACTTGGTGAAACTACTGAACAGATTGCTTTTTTGGAAATGTTTCATTTTGGTGCTTGTGCATATTTGGTGAAACTATTGAAAGAGTCTCTGGGGTAAAAGCTTCATTTAGGTGATTGTGCATATTTGGTGAAATTATTGAATTGATTGCTTGGGGAAATGTTTCATTTTGGAGCTTGTGATACTTGGTCAAACTACTGAAAATATTGCTTGGGGAAATGTTTCATTTTGGTGCTTCTGCATAATTGAACTTACAACTGAAGGGATTGTTGGGAAAATGTTTCATTTTGGTGTTTGTACATACATGGACATATTACGGAAGGAATCACTTGGGAGGATATTTCATTTTGGAGCTTGGGTATACTCTGTCAAACTGCTGAAAGGATCACTGGGGGAATGTATCATTTTGGTGCTTTCACTGGGAGAAATGTTTCATTTGGTGTCAGTGAAGTGCCTGTGCAGACAAGGACATAGTATTGAAGGGATCACTTGGAGAAGTGTTTCATTTTGGTACTTGTGTATACTTGATCAAACTACTGAAGTGGTCAGTGGGGGAAATGTATCATTTTGGTGCCAGTGAAGTTCTTCTGCATATATTGTGAAACTGAAGTTATTGCTGGCAAAATAATTTATGTTGTTTCATTTTAATGTTTGTGCATACTGAGACAAACTACTGAATGGATTGCTGGGGAATAAATCATTATGTGTCAGTGAAGTGCTTGTGAATATCTGGACAATGTACTGGAGTGCTGGCCATGGGTAAGTTTGTGTATTGCAACTCAGAGATCAAAGGTGAAGCACCTCTTTTTACAAAGATGTGCATTCTGCTCAGATATTAGACTGTGAATTGCAGGAACACCTCATTAGCATATGCCACTTTACAAAATTTCTTATTTGCATCTCATTATACTTAAGGCATTTCACATTTGTGTAAATGGCATCTGTGAATCTCATCTTTGCTACACTCATTAGTAAACATCAAGGATACACCTATTGCATACTGCACTGTATTTAGAAGGATAAGATTTTTATTATTTTTAAATTGCACTCATGTCACTTTATGACCCTGTATGACTATTCATGAGGGGATATTTTTTGTTGAAATGGATTGGTTAATTCATTTGGATTTTAATTTGAAAGGTTATTTAATGGGGATTTACAGAGAATATATTGTTCTCATAAAAACCCGTGGTGGTGGTGCTGCGGTAGCGTTGTCACCTCACAGTCAGATGCTGTCCGGTTCGATTCTCAGCTAGAGTGTCTTCTGTGTGGAGACATGCATGAATGGGCATACCTTCGTTGAAGGTTGTACATCAGGTCTGGTAACTCGGCATGTAAAAATCAACTCCCAATCATTAGCGGACCGGAGTTCCACTGTGGCGACCCCTAACTGGGAAAAGCCGAAAGACATAACAACAACAATATTGTTCTCATAAAGTTCATGTTTAAATGCAAAACAGAAGTGCTTATCTATTTGAACTAAAGTGTCTTCAGATCACAACCATGCTCTCTGGTGTTTTTCTTTCTTTCGTTCTTTCTTGTTATTCCACTTATGATAAGTGTTTGCAGAAGTACATACCAAAAACAGCATTATGTGAGTGATCAGCCTAATGCGTGAGAGTACAGTGAAATGATTACACCCCTGGACCTGGATGCCATACCATTATATATAAGTTGTGTGATGAAAAAGGGCTCCCTTACAGTACCAGCTACATGGTGATCAAAGAACAGTTCATTGTTGACATAGGTTTCCAGATCCCTAACCATGGGATCAATTTTCATGGGTATGTTGTGAATGTGACAACTACAAAAGGGGTCACAGTTGCTAAAGGATATGATTATTGCTATTTTGGCATTTATTTTTTGTCTATGGATTTGACAACAGCTATTTGAGACAGGAACTCTTGGAAGATCATGATGACGTCTGGGGAGCTTATGATAGCACTAAGTTTGCAGTCATCTGTAAACTTGGTCAGCTGCAAACCCTTAACATTAGCTTTGCCTCAGAGACATGAATTCAAAAGATGAGTGTGAGTGGTGTAGTGATGCAGCAGTGATGAAACTGTCAACTCACAGCAAGAGGTTGTCTGGTTTGATTCTCTGGTGGGGTGCCTTCAGTGTGGTGCATGAATGCCCTCCCTGAATTTGCATGGGTTTCATCTGGGTGTTCCAGTTTTCTCCTACACTCCAAAGACATGCATCTGAAGCATTTCTCCCCAGGCCTTCACTGAAAATGGACTCTGTCCCAGTCAGATTTTTCCTGGAAAATAAATAATAAAAATAAATGAGTGTCCCAAGGACTGTACCCTGAGGTGCACCACTAGTGATAGGTGTTTTGGGGAAAGATGAGCTGGTCACCCTTATTTTCTGGGTCCTATATGTGAGCCCCTTTGCTATTCAGTGAGTTACACCAGGATTTACTTTTAGCTTGAAAAGTTTATTTATGAGTGTAGGATGGTGATGAATATATTTGCAAGGTCTAGATATGTGGTGTGTACTGATTTTCCCTAATCCATTGCTGCAGTAATATTTTTGAAGAAACCATCCAAGTTACATTATCAGGATCTGCCCTTCACAGATCTGAACTGGTTTGGTTTGTAAGTCTGTGGGTTACCTATATCCGTATTTATTAATTCTATAGTGATTGTTTGCATTGCCTTACAGATGAGGCTGGTCAGGCTTAAGGTCTATAATTACTTGGGTTTATTGAAACCTCAACTCTGTTCAAGGGAATGATTAGTTATGTCCAACATTCATCCAGCATGAGGTCTGTTTTAAGGCTGATATTAAATATCCTCTGTAGGCAGTCTCAAAAGCTATGTTTCAGACTGAACAGTTGGCAGCCTGATATGTTGCCTGGCACCATAGAAGTGGGGTTCTTGACATTAGGTAGCACCCTGAAGACTTGGTCTTGTGAGATTTTATGGGTGGCATAGATGGAGGTATGCGATCTAAGGATATTAGAGGCCAGTAATGTCTGAGCTAAAATTGTCTGCTAGTAGATTGGCAATATCCTCTGGGTAAGACTATGTGATATCACTTACTATTAGCTCTCCACAGTGCTGGGGATGGTTTCTGTTTTTTTTAACACTGGTAAAGAATGCTTTGTGGTTATCTTTCTACTCGGTGGCTAATTTTGCCTCATATCTTTGTTTGATTTGATCAATGTCTGGAGTATATTGTTTAGTTTAGAAAGATCATTTTCAACATCTTGAAAGTTAAAATTATTTTTGCATGATATGATTTTTTTTCTTCTTTTATAAAGCATGTTTATATTAGGGTTCCACCATAAGGTTTTGTTTTGAATTTGGCCTTGTATTTATTTATAAAACGGACAGATGTAGCTATGCAGCTACTTACATGTGCATAAGTCAGTAAAGGATTCTGTATATAACTCTGATCATTAAGATGAAAGGTGATTTTTAATTTAGCCAAGTTATCAAGATGAAAGGGGACATTTAATTTAGCCAGGTTATCACTCGGTTTTAGTAAATTAATCTTCACATACCCTCTGAATATCAAGATATTGGAAGTTAGTTCAGTCTTATGGTAAATCTTACTGAGTTTTGATCTGATTTGAACAGGGTAGAAATTACAATTGCTGGGGTGAGAAGCTGCCCCATATTGGTAAGGATGAAATACAATTTCTTTTGCTCTTGCTTGGGGTGGTACTATCTAGTCCATATAATTTGTATTGACATGTTAACAAATTTCTGAACATACAGGTTTGAAGATGCAAACATCTACCAGTTTATGGAGGAGTAGTTGAAGCCATCTGGGAGAATAGTGTTTGGCTTAACACATAGTGACTCCATACCAGTTAGGTAGGAGGCATGGGTCAAGGGGGGCATAGAAGAGGTCCTATAGTTAGCTATGATATGATAATAGGTTTTATTAATAGTAAGTATGATGTGGATGAGTTCCAGGCCATTTTTTTAATTGCTGTGGGCTATTAGGTATTGAAACCATGCAGTGATACAATGCTTTCATTGGTCTTGAACCAGGTCTCTATGATGATGCATATATATTTTTTTCTGGGGCAAGACATGCTTATAGGAAGTGGATTTTTTTACATCTCTAAGCACTGAGCATCAGTAGCTTATTATTATCTGGAGTATGTTTCTTTTATGTCAGAATCTCTGAAAAAAGAGCAAAAAGTTCTAATTTTCCTGGAAGTGAAATTTGTTGTTCTGATAGTTTGCTCTTTTGAACCTTCAATATTGTTATCTCGCTGTTATGCGAGTCAACATTATGGGAAATCCATGATATAAAGTAGAACCATAAATATATATATATATATATATATATATATATATATATATATATATATATATGTGTACATCTACATATATATATATATATATATATATATATATATATATATATATATATGGATCTAGGACACTTGCTTGAAAAAGCAAATGTCCGAATCCATATATACCGATCACAGTTTAACAAAAGCGCTTTAATTGAAAAAGCGCTTCCGTTAAACTGTGAAAAAAAAAAAACACTAATTAAATGTTTTTGCAGGGTGTGCCCCCCACACCCCCCTACTTAAATATTCTCACTTCAAGGTCGCAATACAGTGAAGTAAAGGAATATTCCCTTTCACATACCTGAAATTGCTGCTTCGATGAACAGCAATTTCGAGTATGTGTGAGCGCGAATTTGACTTTCAGTGAAAGTTAAATTTGCAAGTGTCCGGGTCCCATATATAAATATATATATAGAGATGGTGCAGTGGTGCAGCAGTAACGTTATCACCTCACAGCAAGAGGTTCTCCAGTTCCATTCTTGGCTGGGGTGCCTTCTGTGTGGAGTCTGCATGTCCTCTCTGCATTCGTGTGGGTTTCCTCCCATGTTACAAAGACATGCATCTGGAGCATTTCTCCCTGGGACTCTGCTGAAAATTGGCTTTGTTCTAAGTCAGACTTTCCCAGTTAACAAATGTTAAATAAATAAATATACACACACACACATATATATATATATATATATATATATATATATATATATATATATATATATAGATATATATAGATATATAAATAACAAAAGCTAGTACTGAACCATCCTTGGGGTTAATAAATATTTTCCTTAAGGAAGAACAAACCAAAAAAAAAAGGAAAACTGTTTGCCCACAGTTTATTAAGAAACCATTGTTTAAACAAGCAATACTAGCTTGAATTCTGTTTTCTTGTTTTTAATAAGAATGCAAAGAGATCTTTAACAAGGATATTATATTAGACTTTATGACAAATGTATGCCAACGGTCTATTTTAGCAAATTGAATGCTGATATAATTCCTACACATTTAGTTTTTCTTTTTTTGTATGTTGTCTCACCTTTTTATGGCACTACAGTCTAAAGCAGTTGTTGAAAACAATATTTTGTTTGTATTGTGACATCATTATACTCAGATATACTATGGCTATGTCATGTGTGTATCTGTGTTTTAAGAATTTGACTGCTTGCATGATGTGGTGAATCCTGGTGTCTGATAGGCAACTGACCATGACCTCTCCTTGCACAGTCTGGTAAGTGGTACATTGTATATCTTACTATGGAGTTATCTATGCCTAAGATATTGGATTGCATGGATGTCTGCCTTATGTGCTATTGAAATGAGTTAGTGTGATTCTTGCATGTATGTTTCAAGGTGGCTGCTGTCTTTTTGTGTGTTTATGAGATTGCTGGGAGTACTTGTTTCTTAAGTTACTTTTAGGAAGCCTTTGTGGTTAGATAAGTTACTAACAAAAGGTGTAAGGTATGAAGGGACATGTGTTTAGTCTGAGATGTGCTCTTTGTTTAGTCCTGTGTTGTATGGTACATTCAACATGCTTGTTATTTGTTGTGACTTCATTTGAGAGATTTGCTTCCAGTAAATTTGTATAACTGCATCTTTCACGCACTGTGTCAGCTGGTTTATGTAGTACATGATTGTCAATAAACATGAAACAAATTGCTACTTTGTCTCAGGATACCCATTTCAATAAGGCTGACTATAGAGCTGGTTGAAGAGTGAAACTAATGGTTACAGGTGCGTATTAATGTGGGCTGTAGGGTGAGGTGTGCCTGTGAGTTTTGGAGTTGATTTACTTGCTATCTGTATAAAGCAAACAATCCTTAAGCTTGTACACAAAGAGCAATATGCCAACTAGCAGAAACCTATCTGTCTAAAGTTAACAATCTAAGGTTACACATAGAGAGCAATGTTACTCCTAGCACAAACTGCAACCTAATTTCACAACTATTGACTATATAAAATGCAATAGGAATTGGGAGACTCATTTGTATAGGGAAAGTTAAGGCATTAAATGCCTGCATCTATACAGTGTAATGTGCAGCACTACTGCATGAAGGGCAGCATTGCTTTAAATCTTCATATTTATAACACAGAAATTATACAACAAAAAGCTAAATAGAGCATAGCAATCCATAGCAAGAAACTTGAGTTCAGCCTCAGTAGCAAGTAATGCCCACAACTAGCCTCGGAATCTTCTGCCATCAGAAGGAACCAGTAAACTAATTTCTTCAACAACTCACCAATTTAGCCACTTGCTAGGTTAGCCAGGAATAATAAACAGTGGTGACTCACCTGTTGACTAATACCTGTCTGCTACTATTGCTAGTCTCACCACAATTGCAATCAACTTGGAATCAATCAATTTCCTTCTCTCACCAGAAACAAAAGAGCAGCACAACTCCCAAGCTAGTTCATAAGAAGCAGGTGACAGGCCATTTGGTGATCAGCAATCTTGTACCAAATGTTCTATATGTCTGTTAGCTTGTAGCAGCTTTCTAATGGTAGATGCCCTGGATAGAATGAGTACAGCTTAGTGACAAAGAAATAAGCTGCACAATGGTCCGAAACTGGATCAGTCAGAAAAGTCCTGCACACACTGCCCGGTCAGAGAGTGTCTGGAGTGGATGCCCCATGCTTCTTCTCTCAACAGGAACAAGGCTGTAGCAATAACCCCAAAGTGATGCCTAAGAAGCTTTAGGATTTCTATTGCTTGGTAATGTCTAGTAAGGCTACAATATAATGTCTCCATTTTCCATTTCTCACCTGAAGGTAAACAGAAGCACTAATGATTCCTGAGATATGGTTTGTAGGCTACTGGGGTTTAATAGGCTTGGCTCAGATGTGTTTTTTTTTTTCAAAGTAGTACAGAAGAAAATAGACTGATGTCCTGTGTATTGCAGTGTGCACTAAACAATGGAAAGATATGAAAGAGTGAGTAACTGAAGTTTTGACAGACTAAAGGGAGGGGCTTCCTAATTTGAACTTCTAGTGCTTACACATATGGAGAAAGATGGTGAGGCTTGGAGGAATTACAAAGCCAAATGCTCAAGGACAGGTCATGAAAGAAACACTGAATTTAAAAGTACAGAAAAAGGGTGGGTGAGTGGGAAACTTAGTCTCCCAATAGTTGAACATCAGAAGGTCTGATTTGATTTTGTAGCCAGTCTGTTCCATTTGACTCACCATTCCTTAATGCCCTTTTCTGCTTTTCAGCTGTTACTTCAGCTATTATCACATCAACAGCCCCACTTGCTTCCGTTCACATATTTCCCTGCTATGCTGCACTCTGCCCCACAAAGACGTCTGTATATATTAATACAAATAATTCACTATAAATCAAAATCTACTCCTTATTTTTTCTGTATCCCCCATACAGACTTTCCTTAGCTCGGTTATTATATATTGATGTAAATAAATCATTGTAAATCTGAATCTATTCCCAGTTTTCATTTAAGACCCTAAATGTCTTTCCTCAGTATGTTTATTTCTATCACATTTCCACATTAACTTTTTTTTTATTCAAGCAACACCCTCTTCCCATTTTCAACCATTTTATAATTTTTTTCGTCAGCTCCTTATTTTGCTCACTTTTCTTTTTGCTCTTTCTCCTCTTCCCACAATGGACAGTGTCAAGGATTGTTATTTTCCTTGTGTTTTCCTACTCCCATGAATGGTATTCCTTGTAATCTACAGATGTGTTACTGTTATCCATCCTCACCCTAGTTTTAGAGATTGTTATATCTAATTCCAGTATATTAAAGCCTCTCATTCCTTTATTTAAGTGAGGACAATCCAGAGGTGATCTAATCAATCCTGTCTTGGTTTTTTATTTATTAATCTTTACTGTTAAAAAGAGGTGTGACTGTGAGTGAAAGTGAGTAAAGGAATCAAACTTGAAAAAAAGAGCACAACCAGGAAGAGAAACGCAATAATTAAACAGTGAACTATTTGCAAACCCTGGCTCTTCATTAGTGAGTGAATTGTACTTCACCCAAAGTGGATCAGTTTGTTTTCACTTAACAGTGGGATTTACATTTATTTTTGGTTGTCTTTAGTAGTTGTAGATATCTAGGACCCACAGACTGGGTTTCATCAATGGTGGTAGCACACAAGAAAGACAAAGAGGGAGATAAGGCTGTGCATTAATCCTAAATTAAAACACAGCTTACAAAGAGATGTACAGCATTTCATTGGTATGGTAAATTACCTGGGAAAATTTATCCCAAATCCTTCTCCGGGACACATCTTCAGCAGCAGTGATCCAAACTGAAAAAGACACTTTCTCTGTCATGGAGTACCTCACACCCTGATTCTGACACATGCAAACAACACTGATGGAAAGGTCTCACAGAGACAGACAGACGTTTTTTCAACCTTACTGAAAACATCATAAATATTCGTGACACAAACACTGGGATCATCACCTGCAACATCATGTATCAAGGCAGAGGTCAGGTTGCAGGCAATTAAGGGACAACCGCCTGGGCACAGTGTGAAGGTTATGCAGTGAGCCCCTGTTGGTGAACCGCCATCACCTAGACAGATCGATCCTGCCCGATGGTTGTTCCCATCCAGCTGACCGATACCCCCTATGTGACATGTTCAGTTGCATTTGTAAAAAAAAAAAAAAAAAAAAAAAAGGATGTGATGTATTAATGCATTGTATTTTGGTTCTACTATATCTAGTATTCAGTTGCCATGTTAGATAGTCAGTGGTGAAAGCTGCTTTTTTTGTTCCATACCATCTATTTTACTAGCTTGTCATTCATTATTTAAGTTTTGAGTTTTGTTTGTTCAACTTCTACTCACTGCAGTTAACACAGCGTTGTAACATTCCATGTGGCAGTTAATAAAGAAGCTGTTAAATTGAAAACAGGTCTCCTCGCTCATTTCAACAGTAGTGATCTTCCTGCATTCTGTGCCTTTCCCTCCTTGAGTAAAGGAATTCCAGCTTTTGTGTGACTTTCACAACTCCTGTGATTAGAGCAACAACTTTACTGTACTTAATTAAATATTTAGTTGTATATTGTTTGTGTAATTTTTCTAATAGAAATTGATTTAAATTCTCTTTGAATTCTATGATAACTGATATTGATAATTCTTTTCTTTTAGAATTCGTTATTCATTTTTAGATGAATATGGATTCCTTAAATGAGTATGCCATTAATGATTTGCTATAGCACAAGTATCTTATACAGTGTACTAAATGCTATGTATATTTAAAGGTAGCACCTGATAATACTGGCGATCTGTGTTCTTCGTGTCAAAACCTGGATGATTTCCTTAACATTATTAGTAGTAAATCTAGACATACTGAATATTGCACTTTTGAAATTGGCACAGTCTAGAGAACTGTTGTTACATATATTAATGACTGGATTGCTGAGATAAATAATATTAGGCAAAGAGTAAATATATCTCATTCAGGAAAGGAAGTGTCTATTGTCGGTAAACATCACTCTGTCCCCATTGAACAAGATAATACCACTGATAACTCTGGAATTCTGGATTCAAATACTCAGAAATCTAAGGATTCAGAGCATAGAAAAGAAACTGATAAATGCCTGCAAAGCAGAGAGTACATACTAAAAAGGGGATCTATGTGAGATGATCACATTTTCAGAAACTTGAAATTCATATGGATGAGACCATATGATTGGGTTTCCGAAAACTCGAACATCAAAAAATAACAAAACACAAAAATCTACTTTGTTTATGTTTATGCAGGGGGGCAATGCCCTCTGCACCCGAACACCCCCATGCAAATTATATATACCGACTCCAAGATCACACTACAGTGAAGAAAGGTTAAATTTTCCAGTCCTCACTGTACCGTGATCTCCATTCAAAAGCTTTGAGTTTTCAAAATCTTGATCATATTGTCTCAACCATATGAATTTCAAGGTTCTGAAAACTCAATCACCTGACAGGTCCTAAAAAGGATACTGCTTTGTTATATAACACACAGATTACAAGGAATGATACAATTTTTCAATTAGAAAACCTTCAGTCTGCAGAAAAAGGCATAATTTTTCCAAAAGCAAAGGTAGAACAAAAAGGCAAGGAGCAGGTGAAAGAAATAAATCAAAACTGAAAATGGAAGGACTAAAGAACATTACTGTAAGAAAAAAGAGGATAAAAGACGCTGAAACATGGCTCAAGCTGTAGATGTACAAAGCCAGATGGATGAGAATTATATGCTTGCAAATGTAATAAGCAATGAAAACAGTGGAATTAATAAGACTAATTGTGATGAAGATCATTCCGTTGTAACAATTGATACATCAGATATTACTGAATTAGAAGCTGAAAATTCTTCAGATTTTGTCACCAAAGATATTGTTGTAGTTGAAGATTTATTTATTAGAAAAACTGATACTTAGATTTTCAGAGAAGATAGTGACTATTGAATGCTTGTGCAGAGCAAAAATAGAGGATGTGAGACAGACCTCAGAATGCCTTAAAGCAAGGAAGTGTGAATCTGTTTTCAGTCATGCTGATACAAATGATGTCATCCACCAGGACTATTTGACAGTAATAGGGAACTTATAGCCTTCTTTGATAGCATATCTTGTACAGGTGTTAGGACATAGTTTTACAAATCACATATAGAAGAGAGAGTCAGGTCATCATGAATAAAAATATATTTGGGAAAATACTTAGATGAAAAAAATGTCCAGTTAAAAAAAAAGAAATGTATACAGCATCCAAGCCTAATTTGGGGCACAGGTGTTCAGACAGGATAGCCTGCACTTGCCAAGTTCAGGGAAGATAAATTTTGCAGCAGATATTTTGCAACATTCGACAAATACAATGCAGAATTTTGCCAAGTTGAAAATGTAACAGTTCACAGATAGCAACAGTTGATGCATCTCTAATGGTTGTGAATGCTATGAGCATTAGTAATATTTTATTTATTGGAAAATTTACTATGTTCCCGCAACGTTGATGTTGTTATTGTTTGTGAAACATAGTCAAAGAACAATGACTGGAAACCAGTTCTGTCAGGGCTTACATGTTTTTACTGTAACAGACATCCTAATAAAAATCAGGTAGAGGTGTTAGGATAACTCCAATACTACAGATTGCACAACTGACAATAAAGACAACCCTGGAATATATAACAATTGTTGGAGTGTATAGCCCACCAAAGTTAAGTACTGATGACCTAGAGGCATTCATACATTTCTTGCGTGAAATACAAGAGGGAAGAATAATGGTGGCTGGAGATGTAAATGTACCACAAACAGACCACAATAGTATTGATTCAGTAACATTAGTAAGGAAATTATTCACAACTTATTTTCAGGAGCAACAATTGCTGCAGAATGTAAAAAAGACTACCAGGGAATGAAAAATTTTAGAAATTGCTTGTTTTCCTAAAGAAATTACTATTATTTCATGTCCGGTTTTACCATCGTTGATGTGCAATGCTCATGGGCTTATAAAGGTTAATTTATTGCTAGATAATTCTGCCAAAATGAAATCTAAACCAATGCACAGAAGATTAATAACAGGCTATGTGGAAGCAAAGCAGTCACTTTGTAAAACCAACTGGAGTGATGTGTTCAGTGGAAAAACTGCAAAAGGAATCTGAAAAGTGTTAAAATTGTTTGAATGAAAAAAAATGTTTAACATCACCATCTAGGTACATAATGTCAGGAGTATATATTTCCATAAGAACAAGATACTTGATTAAGGTGAAAGACAAAAAATATAAAACAAATGGAAAAAAGCTCAAACAACAACTTTGAAAACTGAAATAAACAAGCTGGACAGACAAATTAAACATAGCATGAGACTTCTTCTTCTGGATTTTTCTCGGTTAGGGGTCACCACAATGGATCACCTGTCCGCTCATGATTGGCAGTGGAGTTTTACAGTGTTGAGTTGCCAGCCCAGCGCCCAACCTTCCACAGAAGGCACACACTCACACCTAGGGCCAATTTAGAGTGTCCAATCCACCTACAGCATGTCTTTGGGATGTGGGAGGAAACCGGAGCACCCAGCGGAAACCCACGCGGCCACAGGGAGGACATGCAGACTCCGCACAGAAGGCACCCAAGCTGAGAATCGAACCGGAGAACCTCTAGCTGTGAGGCGGCAATGCTAACCACTGCACCACTGTGGCCGCCCAAACATAGCATGAGACAATTTCAAAAAAATTGAAGAAAAATTATATAAAGATATTGAGTATAACGGGAAACCATTTTATAGATGCATACAATGTTGAAGGAGTAAAACATACAAACTGATAAACGGTGTGTAGACTCTGAAATTTTCTCTCATACACAACAGATTGTAGATATATTTACAACCTCTTATGCAAAGCAGTTTGGCATCAGAAAGGTGGTAATAACTTGTCCTACAGATAGTAACCTCAGATACTGAAATCAACTTAGATTATATTGAAAAGAGCTATGTAAACTGGATCCAAACAAAGCACAGAGAGAAGACAGAATTAGTAATAATGACATGAGAACACCTCAGCAAGAACGTACAGTACCATTATATTTATTATTTACAAGGTCATATAAATATGGGGAATTTCCTGAAGATTGGAGATATGTACTTGTTAAACTTGCCTTTAAGGGAAAGGGGAGTAGGACAAATATAGAGTCATATAGACCCTTAAGTTTATTTTCATGTTGTAGAAAACTAATGGAAAAGGTAATATTGGATAACTTATTGAAGGAATTGGAAATGTAGGGACTTTTAAACCACATATCAACATGCATATGTTGAAAATAGATCAATTACTACCTGTACTATGATATTTTATAACAGTATAATAACAACTATGAATAAAAAAGTGTGTATTGGTGTTTATTTATTTATTTTATTTATTTATTTGCCATTTGTTTACTGGGAAAGTCCATTGGGCCAAAAATGAGCCCATTTTCAATGGAGGCCCAGGGAGAAAAGCTCCTAGTACAGTTTTACAATACAAGTCATCAGCCTGTAATGTATACATAGTTCATTAATAAAAGTCAAAACAGTTTGTCACTTATATACATATTTCACAGTAAAAATCAAAAGCAGTTTATCACTTATACATAGTTTAAAGTATGAAAACAACAAGTACAGAGTATTGTGAGGACATAAAAAAATGACAGTACATGAAATAGTAAAAGTATATTGGAGTGTGCTTTACTAGAGCATAATTAGGTAATACTTGAGACCAGGTGTTGAGGAGGATAGACCTTGCAATTCCAGTTATATGAGGTGAGTAAGAGGCAATCGAGGAAGAAGTGAATATATATAGTGGAAATGAGTGTAAGGATGGAAGTAGGGTGATGGAGAGTAGGGATGCAGTGAATGAAGTCAGGTGGGATGAGAACAGGGCATTCCCAGCGAGAAGAAAGGTATGAATGAAACATGTATTTAAAGGTAGAATGGTTGTTGGTGGTTCAAATTTGAGGGGGAAGGGAATTCCATAGTCATGCTAGGGAGAAAGATAATAGAAGTGTTCCAGGGGTACGTATAAGCTTGTACACTTCCAGAAGGGTTTGGTTGTTGGACCTAAGAAGTCTGTTGGGCTGATGCATTTTGAGGGTGGAGGAAAGGGTGGGACAATTTAAAGGTTTGAAGATGAGCTTATGGGCAACAGAGAGCTGAATGTAGGAAAGATAGGGAGTTCCAACCAATTCAAGGAGTGGAGAGCCTTGCAGTGATGGGAGGAGGATTTGGATCTGGTAGCAAACTTAGAGATCTTATTACAGCAGGAAGCAAGCTTAGACTTTAGAGAGTATTGAAGATTGGTAAGGAGAGGGGCACCATACATAAGTGTGGGAATAAGATAAGTGATAGAGAGGATGTGCTTTTTTGAGGGAGTAAGATAATGACTATGGTGATATAACATACCCAGTTTTTGATGTGTTTTCCTCATATTAGTTTGTAGGTAAATATCGAACTTTAGTTGATTAGCAGTAATGACTCCTAGAAGCTTTGAGTGGGGAACTATTTCAACTGGGGTCAAGTTTTGGCTAGTTATGGAAAAAGAGTTCTATTTTGGAAGATTTAGAAGGGGTAAATATGATTTTGGATTATGGAGGGTTGAGGGCAAGGTGATTATTCGGCATCCATGACTCAGTACAAGAGAAGGCATCTTGAGTTAGTTTCATGGATTTGGGTAGGGATTTGGCAGAACAGATTATGGTAGAATCGTCAGCATATTGGATTATATAGATTTATATAGATTTAACTTCATCATTTGACAGGCTCATAATCAAATCCCTTATCAATAAATTAGAATAACTAGGTATTGGTGTACTCTTGATAAGATGTATAGCTGCATGGCTTACAGATAGGGCATGGAAACTATCATACAGCAACTGGACAGGTAAAAGTTGAGGCTACATTCAAGGATTCCCATAGGGCTCTGTCCTAGCCCCATACTTGTTTAGATTGCATCTTTCAGATCTATCTTTTTCATCTGTCATCTACAGTCTGTATGCAGATGACTTGAAACTGGTTAAACTGACTACATAAGTTACAGATAGGGCATGTCTGCAAAAGAAATTGATAAAGCTGACTATTTGGTTACAGGACAATAATATTTTGATAAATACATCAAAAACTAAGCATATAAGGTTTGGGGGACATAAACTGAAAGTTGAATATTTAATACAGCACACAGTGATTGAAACTGTAGATTCACTTAAGGACCTGAGTATATGGGTAGATCCAGCTTTGAGTTTTCTGATCATATCAAACAATTGCTAATGATAGTTGCAGAACTATGGGTTGTATAAAAAGATTTATAAAGTCGAGGAAATCAGAAATAATTACATCAATGTTTGTTAATTACATTATATCCAAATCTGAATATGGAATATCAATATGGAAACCTTATAAGAAAACAAGCATGAATAAATTGGAAATATACCAAAGGCATCCATGGCTGTGAAAATTTAAGTTATTATGAAAGACTAAAATATCTGAACTTGTACAGTGTTTCATATCAATATTTAAGAGGAGACCTTATTCAGGTAAATAGAGCATTTAGGAACAGCTACCTCTGAGAATGTTGGGGTTATCAAAAAGTGGCAGAAAAATCACCAGACAATCTATGTAGAAGATTCTATAGCAGTGATGGCGAACCTATGATATGTGTGTCAAAGGTGACACATGCCACATCATTTTGGGTGACATGTCAGCGATCACCAACACCCGAGTTACCAAAGACACTGCTTTTGCATTTGTTGCTTATGTGAAGTGCACTAAATTATATTGTGCTGGGAGGTTTTGACATGCCAAACCCAAAAGGTTCACCATCACTGTTCTATAGGAATTAAAGGTGCGCTATTTGATTCTCTGAGAAAGCAGCTGATGCATACAACAGACTACCAGATTATATTAAGGCAAGCAATAGTTTAGATGTTTTTAAAAATAGCCTGGACATTTATTATGGAAACAACAGTTTTGGTATTTTGGCAGGCTAGAAGGGCATTAATGTCTGCTCCTGAAATATTTGTATGTATGCATGTATATACTGTATGTATGTATTTGCTCATTTGTTCATTAGTTCATTCATTTATGTATGTATATATGTATGTATTAATGTATTTTATATAATTTTAGTCGCACTATTTAAAAGTCAGGGAGGAGTAAAAATACCTTTGTAGGAAGCAGGGCTGTCACCATAGATAAATCAGTTTCTGATACAGGATTATTTTCAGTCTTATCCTTCAGAATTTAGAATAGCTGCCTAAGAAGGAAATGGCCATGGGGGAATTTAATAAAGCCTACATGTTTTTTTTTTCTGTGTAGGCATTGCCCGCACTGCTAACATGGCTGCAAACATTTTTAGATTCATTAAGTGCTGCTGAGCAGCATGCATAAACACACCAACATGGAAACTTCAATGGAATGCAAATCACCTCTTAAGCAGGTGAATCTCATGCAAATGAGGCAGGTAGAGTAACCCACCAAGCAAATAGGCAGTTTTGCAGACCCTATGTCAGTGTCTGTAGTGTAAATGGAAAAATTATGTATACAGAAAGATAGACAGACAAAAGGGGCTGTGAAAATATAGATAGGTGGACAGAAATGGTATACCACATACAGATATGAGTGAAACTACCCTGCGTGTATCAGAAAAATTAAAGGAAATAAGTTAAATTAAATGTATTTTTTTAATTATCTGGGCATTGTTTGCATAGCAGTGTGCAAATGTGCTTTATAAAAAAAAAAAAAAAAATAAAATTGAAAAAAACAAAATTAATATTATAGAACAGAAATGTATTACAGGACTCTATGTAGAGTAACTGCAATGGTTCATTGGTGCTGTTGCTAACATGGTTGGGATTTGAAGCATGTAGTTTCCAGGTTGTAAGCATGGATCCATATGCAAATGAGGCAGAGTTATTGCATAGCATAAAGGGGTAATCGTATCTGCATATCCCCTCCGTGTAGGCAGAGAAGTATGTTGGTGTTTACAGAGATGGTAGCTGACATCAGGAGAGAGTGTGTCCAATAACGTCTACACTTATTTCAGCTTAGCTGCACCTGTTTGCATGGCATGCCACCATGCTGAGTGTGTGCTTTTAGGAGAGGTGTGTGCACTAACTTCTAAGCTTTATTTAGCTCAGGGGAGTGTGTTTCTGCTTGTTTGCATGGCGCACCACTATGCATAGCTTGGAAATCTGGAAGGGAGTGACTACTAAGTTCTAAGCTTTGTTTACCTATGGGGCACCCATTTGTGCAATACACCACAGTGCTGAGTGTTTCTAAAAGGCAATGGCATATTAATTAGTTTTGCCCCCTGTTTAACTTAAACTAGGGCCATTAAATGATGTTAATAATATACTATACAGGTGTGATGCATCATAGGTAGCCAATCACAGAGTTAGCACCTACAGCAAAGCACTATAAAGTATGCATACACCTAACAATCTGATGCTTCCCCATACTCTCCACCATTGGAGTATAGACTTGGGAATTTTAACTGAAAGAATGCTAGGGGCGGCTGCAGGTCTGCTACATCTGTATGTCCTTGATGCTGAAGTCAGTGCTACTGGTGCTGCTGACAATAGGCCTAGACAGAGAAGGAGAAGAGTGTTCAGGCCCAGGGTAACCTTCAAGATGCTACATGAGCTGGAGATTGTAGAGCACTACAGGGTGGACAGGGACATACTACAAGAACTCACTGAGCTCTGCTGCCCTCAACTCAGAGCCAGAGTCAACAGAGGGGAACCCATCCCAGTGGAAATAAAGGTATGTGTAGCCCTTAGGATACTAGCTACAGGTACTTTCCAAAGACAAACTGGGGACATGTTGGAGGTTTCACAGGCATCAACATCCAGGGTATTCCACCAGTTACTGGATGCCATGCTATCAAATGCCAGAGAGCACATTTCTTTTCCCCTCATCCCTGAGGTAAGGGCCAGCAATATGCAACACTTCTACCATGTAGCACTCTACCCTGAGGTACTGGGTGCCATAGATTGCACTCATGTACACATCAAGTCACCATCCGGTGAAGAGGGTAGAATTTATGTCAACCACTATGGTTACCACTGCAGCAACTGACAGGTCATGTGCAATGCCCAGGGCATTATCATGAATGTGTGTGCTGGCAGCCTGACAGTTATCACTACTCCAATATCTGGCATGCATCACAGCTGTACCAGATGTTTGCTAGGGGGAACATCCCACATGGCCATTTATTGGGGGATGCTGGCTAAGCACTGGAACCGTGGATGATGACACCCATCAGAAATGCACAAACTCCCATGGAAGAATGCCATAATGATGTACACGCACAAACTAGGAATATCATAGACCATGTGTTTGGGTTTCTGAAATCATGGTTCCGGTGTCTCGATATATCTGGTGGAGTCCTGCAGTACACTCCAGCCACATGTGCACAGATATTCATGGTATGTGCCATGCTACACAATATGATCCTATGGAAACAGCTACAGCAGGATCATCAAAGGGAAGGGAAACACCTTCCCAGCAGTGCCTAGGTCACCACAACCACACTCACAAGAGGACTTGGAGTAGGAAACCCCTGAAGATGTCCCTGTAGGCAGACCTAGGCGTGTCCAGTAAACCCTGGCTTTGGCTAAGAGACAACACATAGCACATTTACTGACAGCCTAGAGCCCAAGGGACTGACACCTGACTCCTACCCACATACATACATATAGTAAAATTGATGCCAGGCAACACACACAACCTGTACCTATCCATGTATTGACTGTGTACTGTTTGCATTAGACAGAGTCAGCCCTGCACTACAGTTTTGTCAACAGCTGGATTCGCAAGGTAAGTCTCAGCCATTTTCTTAGATATGTCAAAAGCTTTTGACATATTGTCCCATCAGCTGCTCCTCAACAAACTTCCCACTTATAATCTCAATACCACACACCTAACATGGTTTCACAGTTATCTATCTGACCGGCAGCAGGCCACTAAATGGACAAACCGCCTCTCCCTACTATTACCAGTCAACACAGGGGTACCACAAAGCTCTATACTTGGGTCCCTCCTCTTCATAATATTTACCAACAACCTATATACTGCCACCCAACATGCCACCATCATCCAATATGCAGATGATCCCTCCATTATCTGCTCAGCCCACTCCCCACAAGAACTCTAACACAAAATGCAATCATAATTCTAAGACATTGAAATGTACCTCACCAGCCACCAACTCATCCTAAATCCAAATAAGACCAACCTCATAATTTTTTCTAATAAAATCTTCCAAACCCAGTGCCCAATCCCTCTCCATACTATCTAACAATGGTACAAAACTCACCAATCAGATGAAGCTGCTAGGGGTAACCATAGCTGACTCACTAAAATGTGATAAACACATCTATCTGACCATCAAAATAAACCACTCTAAACTAGGCACGCTATAGAGGGTTAAACCTTACCTTACACAACAAGTTAGACTGGCCACTATAAGATACCACATACTATCCACCCTCCTATTCTGATCTGAGGTCTTTACTAACCTATCAAAAACCAACCTAAATAAACCAGACTCCTGCTTTAACAAAATAGCTAAGTTTGTCACCAACCAGCCCCACAGAACACACCACTGCACTGCTCTCTAATATCAACTGGCTAGAACTTCCCAACCTGTTATCACTAAAACAACTTTCACTTGCCCATAAAATCATATTCAACCCTACAAGCCTTTCTCTATCAAACCTAGTCCAGCCAAACACAAACTGTAGACTCCTCAGGTCATCCAACAAACTAACGCTAAAAGTAACCCAGTCTCACAACTATCATGGAGACTCCCTCTACTCCCATAAAATAGCCAAAGATTAGTACACCTTTCCTCAACAGATAACTAAAAACCCCAACCTGTCCACATTTAAAACTACTCTGTAAGACTATTTAAATAACAATTGGCTATGCCACTGTATTGCTCCAAGCTAATATTCTTCCTATTTTTTCCACTCATCTCACACATGTCAGCCCAAATAATGTTCATCCCACATAGGGCTATCCCACTATCTGTCTTATCTTTATTAATCTTTGTTCCTTCAGATGACCTAACTTGCAAAAGTACATGACCAATTTTAGTCTTTCAGAAATGACTCGCCTTACCTTGTAAAGCTTCGACTTATGTGTCTCATATATATTGTAAAAAAAAATAGTATTCCTGTATGCCTGAAACATCCATATTTATATTGTATTCTATTATATTTTACTATTTTATTTTTGTTAAGCTCATTTACATATTGTTAGTAATGTACTACTTAAACTAAGTTTATCATTTGCACCTTAATAATTTAATAATGTTCTTTTGGTTGTGGAGCTTTTCTCCCTGGGTCCCTGCTGAAAACGGGTTTTTTCAACCCAGTCGGACACTACTTGGTTAACAAATGTAAATAAATAAATAATTCTCTAACCTACACACTACTTGTAAGGATTACTATAATATGGTATTGTATATATGGATCTGATGCATTTCTGCAAGGAAGTATAGTGAGCTATTTGGACATCTCTAACATCTACATGGGACTACAGATACCCAGTCCAATAGTATGTGTTCCCTAATAATCACTAGGCCTCAAGATTGCAATATTCACTACATCAGTTAAGGGAGATGTTAAACAGTGGGGTCATATGATATTTTGACTACTGTCTATCTCAGCAGATCCTGTGCTGTTGTACCCCCACCCCCAACTCCACAGTGTTCCCACATAACTGCTTTAACAGTAAGTTAGCAATGGTATATCAGCAGACCAGGCAATCTCAGGGCTGTAACATAGTACACTAACACACAATGTATGTCCCATGTAAAGCAGAAATAACAACGTACATATTTATGCTGTTGAATGTGTGATGATTGACTCTTCTCTGTCTATCAGCCTGTGTGGCTCAGTGGATTAGGTAAGTTAGCATGGGTGATGGTGTTGATGGTTCTAATCTGGAAGTATTTACATCTTTTAAATGAGAGGTATTATTATGTTGGTGTTTTCACGTACTGTCATTGTGTGTGTGGTGTAATATTATGAACCTCAGTCACATATTAACTGCAGCAGAGAGCTGGCGAATGCTATGGACATTTTGAGTGCAGTGCAGTGTTGCAGATACAGGAATGGATGTCAATGTCTGTAACTTACCTCTCAACCTCTTATTGCAAGAAATATGGACAAAGCCCCACAAATAGTGGCATATTTCTAAATACTGCTCCCATAAAATTAAAAATTTGGTAAAATAACAGGGTTTGTTTCAACAGACATTTTCTAAAAGATGTCAGTCCTCATTTCATCCAAGTGATTTGCCAGAAAACCACAAATTTTATGAGGAACAGACCAAAATTATGAGCCAAAACTCTGGAGAGTTGAGAGGTATGGTCTGTAACACACAAAATCCCGGACTGGAGTACAGGTAGGTGTGGCCTGGAGTCACTGTATACGTGCTGAAAGCAATACTGGGCATGTCTAAATGTGTTAAAATGAATGCAATTCTGTTGCCCTGTCATCAGAATGAGCTGTTATATATAGATATGTCTATATATGCAGACATATACTTACACCTATCCATCTGTCACTATCTCTCTCTCGCATGCAAAGTATATCTCTCACTATTTAGTGTCAAGTACCTATATACCAATATATATAGCTATATATCACAATGATACATAGACTCTTCCCATATATTTACATAACACATACATATCATACACACAAGCAGCTACATTTATATATACATCCCTGTTAATTACATACATATGTGTATGAATGTCTGTATTGTCCTACATACCCTAATAATGGTAAGTAAATCTGCACTATAACACATCCATACTGTTGCTCAAAGGATCCAAACTAAGGGCACAACAGTAAATAATCCACTAACCTACAAACCCTTGTGCCATCTGGATGTCACCACACAGATAGACACAGATGAGCAGGTGGTGTAATGTACAATGTTGTCAATGCACACATGGACAGGGCACATTGTTCCTGCCCACACGTTTGCCTATCTAACTGCAAACAGCCACATATGGCCATACTGGTAACTGTGCACACATAGCTAGGATAATAACAGCTATCTCACTGCTGGGATACTAGATGCGGATATCAGTATGAAGGAATATCACACTGCAGGCCGCAGATGCTATTCAGCAAAAGCCTAGCTTGTGTAACACACAAGTACTGTGCCTGCAATCACATGTGCAACAGACTTAACCTGTGAAGTGTGCAATAAGTACTGTGACCTGTAGTGAATAAAACTAGATAGATAGGGGTTTTAATCTCACGCCAGATTACTTGGTGTGTGTGTGTGTGTGTGTGTGTGTGTGTGTGTGTGTGTGTGTGTGTGTGTGTGTGTGTGTGTGTGTGTGTGTGTGTATACCCCTGCAGAACAACTACCATTCCCTCATGGGCTATCCACCTGCAATGGTTATGGACGTTTGGCCCTGTAATTTGCTGTTGGCTTACAAACTGCCTTCTTCTACAAGGCCTGATGATGTCATCAACCTTAAGACTACCAGCTGACAATGTAGTATCAGACTTAAGCCATGGCATGCACAATAACTAACTGTGATCTATGGTGTGTAAGACTAGAGAGGTAGGGGTTCTAATCTGACTCCAGCCCACTTGGTGCATGTATATGTCCAGATGTCATAACTATAATCACATTGGGAACATAGAAATAGGTAGCATTTTGCAATATTTTATTTGTAGCTTGTGGTCTGGTCCTCTAAAGGGTTGACCGCAACAAGGCCTGCTGATGTCATCAATCATAATATGGCCTGAACTGTTAGCAGTAGCACACATGACGTGTGTTGCGAGCATCACTTACTGTGACCTGTAGTGCGTACCATTGCATAGGTAAGTGTTCTCATCTACATACAGCCAACTTGCACTACTTGTGTGTCTTGGTATGTCCTGTGTGCAATGACTGGAAATTATGTTAGCCTCAATAGAGACATGCTTGTGTGTGAGACTGTTAGAGCATTTTACATCATGTTATGGAACCATAGGAGATTTGAACTTCACTAGCATAATGGCCATACAGCCCTCACAATCATAGACATCTTTATACCCATAGTTACAGGATCAACATATATTGCCCCAGACCAAGAAGGAGACAGGCAGATTCCCTGTGTTGAGATGACAATCGCCCAGCCATTCATACAGATGGCATGTGCTGAGGTGCACTGAGGTGCTCTGTGTGTCATTAGGCAGGGTTCTGCTTCAAGGATGTGTTTAAGTCTGTTGAACAAATCTCTCCCACAAGCATGTAGTACTAATGTCACATACAAGGTTAATGTCCTTACAGTGAGTTATCAATCTACTATGCATCCTACAAATAGGCAACATATGCAATCAGCAGGGTCACACATTGCCCCATATGCAAGGTACAGATCACATCTGAGTGCTCTATATGCTACAGGTGACAATGCCACTCATTGCAGACGATCCCCATTGAACACATACTGAAGATGTGAAGTGCCCTTGTGAGGGACCATACTGTTGTGTGCAAGTGCTAATACTGCTTGGAAAGATACATCACCAAATGGCCATTGAACTCAGATATTGGCATGCAGAGAGAAGAGTACACGGAGGTTATTAGTATGTCACTTACAGGTGACTGTGGCCTCAGCTATGCCATATGATTCCTGTCATACCACTGTAGAGACATGGTGATCTGAGGCACATTATGTGTATACCTTTGTGGCCAGGTCTGTGTGCCCACTTAGTTCAACGCTGAGTATGTACATCACATGTTGTGACTGATGTGCTACTTACCAGGTACATAGGTCTAACTGATGGAAATGATGCTACATATATATTTGCATGGAGTTTATGTCCATTAGTATGTCAACAGGCATGTGTTTGCAATACCCTCTTAGCATAGTGACATACCACAGCGAGTCTATGAGTACTCGCAATTTGCAGGCATCAGCCAACATTGTTATTTACACTCAGTCAGTGGTCATGTGTATTGTGGTTGAATGGATTCCAAGCAGTAGAGCACCCAGAACTGTTCCCTGTTGAACACTGCTGTTTACAGATCACCTACTGGAGTTGGATGTCCCTATATTGCATATGTGTGCCAGCAATGGGCCATTTAGTGACCCCTACAATGACAGTATCGTGGATGCCTAAGTGGGTGTTTTGTAAATGTTGCCTGAGCAGGGGATATAGTCAGATGGCTTGGCGCAATCTAGGGGGTTGCGTGTCCTGATGTACCCTAACCCAGGTCCATGGTGACTGCCTAGGAAATGTTCACCACATGTAACAGTCATGCCCCCATCACACATCCAAACTGTGCAAATTCAACTGTGTGTAGAACATATATATGCATGCTGATCAGCTCCGTGATAATTGCCCCTATGGCATACAGATATGGATACTCAGAAAAAGAAGTGTATAGTTATGTTGGTCAGTGGATGCACCACCTCTGTGCAAGGGTATAACAGTTACCATTGTCCACTAAGTGCATGTGCAGCCAGTAGTGTTGGTATGATTGCAGGGGTTTCCCAATGGTGTTAGTCATCCTTGTCAGATCACATGTGGGATGCAGCCTGGAATGTTAGCATATGCAATAGATGCTGTGGATCTTCCAATAAAAGGCCAATTACGAACTGGTCTATAAATATGGAAGTTATGGGACAAGTTGTAGGAATGTCATGTGTCACATGTGGCGGGGACAAGGGAGTGTAGTTGACTCAGACAGTGTGGCTGTACAGTTTAGTTATGAGTACAGACTCATATGTGGCATCATGATGTATGAGGTTACCAATAATCTGGGCCAGTCCTTTGTGGTCACAAATGTAACTACACTGTGTGTTGTGGTTTTGCTTTGTGTGGGTGGTGACTTTTGTCACTTACCGTGTTTACAAAACATCTTAACAACACTATGTGGTTCTTATAACTGAGCAGGTAGTTCCTCCATGTTGGGGGGAGGCACACTCACCCAACTGTCACACAGCACTGTCCAATTGTTATTGTACAGCCTGCTAATGGCAGCTGTCCACCAGTCAGGTTTGCTGAGCCATGATGAGCCTGTGTCCATCCTGTCACATACAGCTGAGTTCATGCAGTTGTAATGCTGCTGACATAATGCATGGATGTAGAACTCTGCATACTTGCCTATTCCATCTGAAGGGGGAGGTGCAGTCATGCTATGCCACCCATCCCACAGGAGGTAATACTTGGCTGTCTTGACATATATGTCTGTATTGGCTGTAAGGGGGGTACATGCTGTTATTTCTAAGGAAACTGATCTGTGTCCAGATCCCACCAGGGAGGACCTCTCACTGAGAGGGGGCTGTACTAGTCACCCATATTGGTAAAAAAATGATGCACTATGTTGATTCCCTGTGTGGGGATGTCATGGCACTGCTGCAGGGCATTGTAGGTAAAGACCAGGACCATCCTTTGGGCAAGTGAGCCACAGCATGAATAAGCAACACAGTGTGTACATATTACACTTTCCTAATGTGTTTGGCTGTGCTCTGTACAGACACCTTGCATGACTGTCTTCTTGCAACATGCTGGAAGTAACTGAAATACTTACTTGCACAGAGGACAACTAGCATGTAATGCCAGGCAGTGTCCCCAAATCTCTGAGTCATGCCACCTGAAATGCCATGATAGGAGTTAGCATGGATACAAGCACTGACACTGTCATACACCTACTGATACTGGACCAAATACTGTTACTTTTCCTCCAGGTCAGATCATGAATACCAACCGTTACACTATGCAATGGATGTTGGACATATGTCTCACTCCACCAATCATGGCTTGACAAAGTGTATGACAATATTAGGCCAGCAGGCCTTGTTGGAAACTGTGTACATCATGTACAGAGTGTTATGTCAGCTGGTGGATAGGCAAGTGTCTGACAGTCATACTCTGGGAAGATAGCATTGAGAGACGTATGCCGCAATGATGCCAGTCACCAGTGAAGTTCACTATCCTCCATTATTAGCGTACCCCATCTACATATTCCCTCTCTGCAGTCACAGCCATTGTCAGTGATGTCTGACTGAGTACATTAGCAGGAGATTGCATATTGGAAGCTGTCACAGAATACCACACAAAACCAAAAGTTATCCAGGATGGCCTAAGACACAGACAGTTGTAATCTGAGCCAGTGACAAAGACTAACTGACAATGAATGCACAATACTACCCTATGGGATATCATCCACCCCTGCAAATTATTGTAGAGTCTGCACACCACACACAGTTGAGCCATTACACATGGGGTTATGGACACAGACAGTAATGTAGCCTTTGACTCTCACTGGCCGGTAAGATGTGGAGATGCATTCACTGTTGTACAACCTATGCCAACAGGTTTGGAATATACATCTCAGACTATCAGTGCTATACTGAATGTGGAAGTCATCACACCTATCATTGTGTGCAATAGCACCCTTGGTATGTCACTACACAGGCATATTGTACAACTGTAGCAGTCACACAGGTCCCATGGTACACCAATACACAGTCTAGATAACCTGCCTGTGTCATGGCCATACATGTGTATTCTGTTTCCTAAATGCTTTGGAGGGGATGTGTATGGCTCCATACAGGTAGGTGTTGGATCCCACTGTGTACCTCCCATGTATCCATGACAGGATTAACACGTCTCACCTACTCTACATGCCTACAACATTACTGTGGTATACATAGTACATGCTAGAGAGACAGGTATGTAACAGAGACAGTACACCCTACATGAAACAGGCCCCCCATGCATGTGAAGCATGCATTTACTGTGACACAGCATGTGCAGGTTAGAAAATGGGATGCAGAACATGCCAATCATAACTGGTGTCAGGCAACTGTCTGTACTGGACATTGGATATTTGTAGATGGGCCATCTCCATCAGGACAGCTTGTAGATGTGTGTGTTTCCAAAACCCTGGTGACACTTATCAAGGGTAGCAGACCTATTCACAGATTATGGATGCACAAGTGCGCTAAATGCTGCCATTGTCCTTGTTAGCCTGTAATACACATATGAACCTATGTAGCCATGCACTTATAGTGCTGTAAAACATATTTTGCTGTGCTGACATGCCATCTTATGCTGCTTTATTGATGCTGTGCATCCATAGGTTACTCTAACAGACTCCTGAAACAGAAACATAAACAGGTCCATGACACACCAGTTATTGTGTAACTATCCAGCCATTACAACGTCATACAACACAAGGTACACAAAGTATGTAGCGTACCCATGACAAATGCCAGCATACAGTATCTGTCATTAACCACTACATGTTGCAAAAGAACACTGCATCACACAAGTACATGTTAACTAATGTCACCCTGTGCATCAGACACATAGCTTAATTTCCCTGCATCGATGGTGAGGGTGACAAGGATGTAGCACAGGTATCATCACTTGCACAAGGTGTCGTCTGGCGGTGCATGAAGCCTAGGCTGACCCAAAAGGTTGACTGCATGTGTATGAGTTAGGAAGGGAAGAAGGTAAGATGGACCTGGAAAGGTGCCATGTGTATCTGTAGGCGACCTGCATTTGACAGCGGTGTGTGAGTGTATGCATAAACACAGTCAAGCTCAGCGCTAGCCCTACATGTGTGTTTTTGACAGCTTTGGGCCATATATGGTAGAGTTGAGCATTCACCATCTCTGGCCCCGAACACAGCAGCTGGCTCTGCCAGGAGTTGCACTGGCACCTCCATGTCCAAGGTCAGAAGCAGAGCTAGTAACTGATAGTGACTGCTGTCTCCTGAGATTGTGTCTTCCATGGGAATGCCCAGGACCATGAACCCATAACCTGCCACATTGTGGTGTGGACAACATACTCCCCCTCTGTAGCACTAGATGTACTGCCACTATGAGAATGTGATTGTGCATGGCCACGTGGACTATCAGCAGATGGGGTTGCTGACCTATGTCCACAAGTCTGGCACTCAACTCCAGCCACATGTTCCAGCACAGACAATGTGCAGTCCAAGACAGACACTGTCTCAGCCCACCTTCTGTCCACTGCATCAGTAAACCAATCTAGGGTGTCCCCAATGCTGGGGAGGCAGTCACAGATGTCAGACTGTGCTGCATCCTTAACCTTATGCATACATCTGGTGTTCTGTTCAGAACATGCCTGTGCCTTCCATGATGGCCTAAAATGTGCACCAAGTGACCCATAATGTGACACCTGCAACAGGTGGTGAATGGACAGCAGGCATCCTAAAATCACCCCTGTCAATCCACCTGTGTGGGACCTCACCAGCTGTCTGGCTATAGCCAGTGTCTACACTCACTGAAGCCATAGTTGCCACACTTTCCTGTTTAATGTCCCCACCCTCTAACTGTGCAATATCTGTGGCCTCCAGAGACAGGGTATGTGTGGGGATTCTGACTGTGTTTGGTGACAATGGGGGAAGAGGAGGGGTGTCTACCTCTGGGACAGATTCAGCCCCTGACACCCCCACCTGTGCCTCACTGTTGCTACCATCATCATCAGAGTCCAAAGAGACACTGACATCAAGCTGTGTAGGGGACAGACACCAACCCCCCCTAGTTATATTTGAAAAGAAAGACAAAAGCAGTACATGAATACCTGCACTATTGTGTATGAAAAATCCACCAATACTCATAATAACAAAGACCCACAACTTGATTAGCAGTCACACATTTTTCTTCCCCACTTTCATCCAAAATAGACTTCCTCAGAACAAAATACAGACTCAACTTAAGACCTTTATAACAATCACTTCAAGTAAATCAAGTAAAACTTGACTAATAAAAATTACCTTTTAATTAATCAATATGAAACTATACTTGATAAAACAACACATAAACACCCAGTACAACAATCTTAACAAATACATTGAAATAAAAGTTTCACTACCTAATTTATTTTCCTTTAAACCTTTTGTTTTTTAAAGGCATTTTAGAGTAGTTGCCTCATTTACACCAGGAAATTTATCTGCTCTTAACTGTCACTGCCAAAGTATTTCATTTTGTTCAACTACACTCCTGTGATTACCTCCTCTGAGATCCTTAGATACCTGTTCCAGACTGGAAAATAAAAACATTCTACTCTGTTTACAAACAAATGCATGTTTAAATAGGACATTATTTTGGCCCTTAACTTTAAGAGAATATAAATGTTCCTTAAAACAATATCAGGCTTACCAGGAGCAGGGCCACAGCCTTGGCCAATACCTGAAAGACCTGTGAAAAGTTGAGGGTGAGGTAATTTCAGTACCATTGCATGTTGCAGCACAACATGATAATACATCCATATAGCTCACATTTACAGTATCTAGTGTTTTGCTTGTTGTATTGGTCACATTCTGAGTATGAGAGTACAACTGAGGTTAACCCTCCCCCCAAAGAACAAAGACCTGACACCCACATAAAATATGTACAACCTGACACACTGAATGCTACAGTATTACACTGCTGATATCAGTAACCGATCTGCATGCTCCTCTGCTGTGGAAAATGTGGCACCCACCATGATGTATGGTGTGATGGATGCCTGGGAGCTGTTGTGTGTGCCTAGGTTTGCCAGGAATTCCTCAGTGGCCGAAAGTGGTTGTTCCGCTGCAGGCCATCCACTGGTGATGACATGATCCCTGGCTATATCTGCTGCCTTTTGTCATTCAACATTGATCATGTCTGTTGTGTGGTGTCAAACCTGCTCACATGTCCTGCCCTGATGGCCCATGCTATTCACATCATAGACAAGGTCTGCCCACTGTGCAGCCTGCTGTACCATGTTTTGCCTCCACATGAACAGTAGGCTGTGATGATGTTACCTTAGTCCTTCCAGAACAATGTCATTGTCTGCTTCAGAGGAGGGTGCATAGTATTTGAGGTACATGATTCCTGAAAGACAGCCAATGGGTAAAACATTCCAGGATCATATACATGGAAGTACACTATGTAGAGATACAGCAAGGACAAAATGGCTGACACTATCCACTGCTTGCTCACACATGTCATACTCCACAATATGCAAATATACTAAGTGTGTGCATACAACTGAGATAGTAGCACTAGCCAGGTATTCCCGTGTGTGCCATGACAGATACTGCTGTATGATCATACACCCAACACTTGAGTGTACTGCGGTGTGTCCCCCATGGGCAACACCCTGATAATATGTCATAAGAACAGTGCCACACAAATAGTATTGTGCTAATACAGACACTGTAAAGGGACAGTCCAATGAAACCAGGGTGCCACAGTGACAAATGGCAATGCACCCTTGATGTATTGTACATCCAGTGTAGGTGTAAGACAATAGGAGATCAATGACATGTCATTATCACAGTTCTAAGACAGACTTAATGCTGTAATACCTATTCCCCATAAGTCTATTCACCCATCTGCATCCTGTTGTACACAAAATCAGTTACATACCTGATGGAGTGCAGTACTCCTCTGTTGATATGCAGTAATAGTAAACTTTTCACAAAGACATGCTCTGTATAAGGAAAGTCTCATACAGAATGGTTCCCCATAGTCAGCTGCTTACCTTTTAAACATGCATCTCATCAGCAGGTGATTGCCTTTAAACCAATCGTTGGGTCTGAAATACTAATTGCAGCCAACAAAGCTGATTTGCACTATCATAAACTAATGACGTAACCACTGTCTGTACAATATATAAGGCCTTCATGTAGATTAGGGCCACTTTCTGATATGTTGTGATTGACATTACTGGGGTGAGGAGACTACATCGTTGCAGAGGGTAGGTCTGTAGCAGAAACCTTTATGTAGAGATGTGTGTGTGCTACAGGCCGCAGATGCTGCTGCAGGTAATAGACATAGGCAGAGAGTGTGAACACTTTGGAGGACAACAGGCTGCAGGAGTAACTGTGGGAGCTGTGTCAGCTTTGTTGTAGAGGCAAAGTCAGAGTAAGGCTACTCTTTCCACTCCAATTAAGGTATATGTTTAAGGTAAGTAAGTCAGTTAACTATCACTAACAGAGTACTGGGTAACATGTTTGGTGTTTCCTTGAGTAAGATGGGGTATAAATATAAGAATATGTCCAGCATTTGGGCAACTGCCAGGCCATGTGTTACAGTCTGGTAGTAATTTGCAGCATGTATGAGGGCAGGCTTTGGTACAAGTAGGAACTTCCAATGTGTATGTTAGCTGTGTAGCTGTGATAATCTGCACAGTGACTTTGCAAGAATTGTGTTGTGCACTCTGATATTAGTGGTCCTCATCTGCAGTACCTGCATTGAATTTCTCTGTGAATGCATATTAATGCATGACATGAGACTTTATGCACATATAGTTTTGTTACAGGGATATAGGAAGTCTGTTCCTACCCGCAGGCCTGTGACTTCTGTCAGTGAAAAGCAAGCATGTCATTTGAAATCATTGTGTGGATAAAGAGTGCATGACTCAGTCATTAACTGCTGCCTTCACAATAGTGTGCATTCACTTATACACACCACTGAATTTGAACATAGGACTGTGTGTGGCAAAAAGTACTGTTTCCAAGGAAAGTAATAGACTGAGCTACTAAGTCACACCTACAGCAGCTGTATTTGCAAGTTATATGTGCACACATACAGGCTGTGGTATACATTTGCTACATCCATCAGTATTTACATGACTTTGTCTTGATGTATGTGTGCACCGGGGTCCCAGATGAACATGTATTTTGCCATTAATCCCTTAGCAGGTGTCTTTCTACATGTTGCTGCTGAAGAGCACATTTACCTGCTATTACAGGCCTCACTTACATTCATTATTATGTCTTTCGCTTTCTAGTGGTGTACTGTTGCACTAGAGTCCAAGGTATGCTCCCATTTTGTCCATTACTATTTAATCAAGTTTGAGTGGCATGGCGCATTTTGCAGCTCCACTGAAACACATTTAATGACTGCAACTGGCAATTACTATGTTTTGTTTAAACCACCTATTTTAATTAAGAGTTGTGTGGTGTGGCAGGTCAGTGTAGTGGTCTGCAGGTGTGATACTCTTGGGTTCGATATATGGGACAAGTGTTTATTTTGTAAGTGTGTATTATAAGTTTAAAAACACATAGTTGAGTTATAATTATAACACATAATTATAGTTGATCTAACTCTATTTAGCTGGGCTTAGCAAAGCTGTGCATCGTGGCGCATTGTGCAGCGTCACTCTAAAAAAATGACGAAAAGAAAGATGGGGAGATAGGAAAGTGGTGAAATGGGTGCAAGCAGGGGGAAAATATAATGAAAGGTAGGTAGGGATGTGCAGGAAGGGTGTAGGAAAGAACCATAGCTATCCATTGCTTGTATAGCAACAACTGTATACTTTGACAGAATTTGTACATGACTTTGAACTCTCAATCCCAGAGAGAGGGGTAATGACAACTTAACTGCATTGTCAAGCCAATTAGACCAAATTATATGTGTCCAGTGGACATGTGTGAAATGGAGAGCTATGTATGGGATGACAGCGATTTTTCTGGGGAGACAGGTGCTCTTTTTTTATTATTATTTATTTATTTTTTTTAGGTGAGAGTGGAATGGTGGGGAAGAGACATAGGTAGTTGTGAGGGAGGTAAGGAGGTAAGCTGGGTAGGTGAGGATGCATCTGTAGACAGACAGTACAGAAAAGACAGCAGACAAGGACAGTGTGTGACACATGATGGGGTGCACACCTTAGATAGGGAGGGTGTTGTGGAATCCAAGTCCCATGTGCCTCCAGATGGCAGCAGCATGACTCACATCTCCATCCAAGGGACTGTTGGCACTACTCCTTGACTGCCCTCGGGTGGCAGTGCTGGAGGCTGGGCATCAGGGTGAGGCTGCCCCACCAGGTCAGCCAGCATGCCCTCAATCTGGCACAGGTAGTGGTCAAACCCATGGTAGACTATCCTGCACACCAAGACTGGCAGCTCATCCTGAGTGACAAAACACCCTCCACCACTGCTCCCAGAGGGGGGCTGGGCTCCATCCCATGGGCCAGTACTACCCAATGCCATAGGTAGTGCAGGGGCAGCATAGGGGGCACCACTGGTCTGGGTCCCAGACATGCTGGGACCCAGTGCCATGGACAGTTGAGGCAAGGTAGACGGATCAGCCAGAACCGGCCTACCTTGATGCGCTGTGGTAAATAAAGTATAGCAATAAGTCATGGTTAGTAGTAACCAAACCATTGTTAGTATTAACAGAATGGAACATTATTTTAATTAATCCAAATACATATTAATGCATATTATGTGTAACACAACAGTAAATAACATAACGATCAGTATATTAACAGAATGCCAGTAAGAAGTAAACCATAAGGCCAGCAAAACAGTTTGTTTACCAAACTATGTTAATATTGAATCATAAAAACATATAACAATAATACATCACATTTTGCAAAACTACAGCTAGTTTAACAAAATATGTTAATATTAAATAATAATAAATAACAATAATAAATAAGTGAAGATTAGTGGTGGGGAGAGAGAGAGAAACAATCCATTACTGGCAATGCAGACAATATCCTTTAAAACACTGATAATAAATATTTTACAGATGTGTGGTGTCAGTTTTGAGAACAGTAACTACAATTGTCCTATAGCTGAGGTATCACATACATACCTCTCAAGCTGTTAGCATGAGTCAGTATGGGCCAAGCAATAACACATGCAGGTACACAACTACACAGAACAGTTTCACATAATGTGCACTTCTATGATTACCAAGGTATTCTGTAAGTGGATTTGTTAATACATTGCATTCCAGGTAATCATTTTTCTAGTAATCCTGTGGCAGATGGATGAGGCAGTTTTAATTACATTCCGTGAAATTATGACACTTGAGAGACATGTTTGTGTGCAGTACATAAACTGGGCATCTGTCTTGCCTTAGGTGGCAGGCATGGGAACAGAACCCAATAACTGTGACTGCAGGGGACATCTTCAAAAAATGTAACATTGACTGCAGCAGCTTAGTACAGACATGCAAGGAATACAGCCATTATGGAAATATATATACAGATGTATTTAGGAATCAACAATGCTGCTTAATACTTTATTGGTATTGCTAATACATGTCTGCGAAATGTTAGCACAATTATATCTGCTCACAACATGGACTACCTCAACCATATACCATTTGTTCCTGGAGTGGGAGAAAAAGACAGCATTATGTGGCTGAATTCATTTTGCATTCTAGAATTATTACACTGCTATACTTGACTGCAGTGACAGTAGAGTACACATGCATAGCATACAGCCGTACTGCATTTATCAAAACAAATCTCTTTAGGAATCAACAACACTGCTTAACACTTTATTTGTATTGCTGATAAGAGTCTGTGAAATGTAATCACAATCATATCTGTTGATAACATGGGCTACCTCACCCATATACCTTTTGTTCCTGGAGTGGGATGAAAATACAGCATTATGTGACTGAATTAATTTTGCATTCCAGAACTATTACAGTATTATAATTGACTGCAGTTACAGTAGAACACACATGCATGGAATACTGCCATACTGCATTTATTAAAGCACATTTCTGTAGGAATCAACAATGTTGCTTAGCACTTTATTGGTATTGCTGATAACTGTCTGTGAAGTCCACACAATATCTGCCCATAGAGTGGGCTACCTCACACATAAAACTTTATTAATTGAAGTCGGAGGAACAGAGAGCATTATGTGACCGATATTGGCCCGGATACAGCCTTAGACCATACTATGAGTTAAACTATACAATTTGTGGGCCATTAGTTTAGCATTCTATAACTATTACAGTGTTACACTTAACCACAGTAACCTTACCATAGACAAGCAATGCATACAGCTGATAACACAATCTTGCAGCACAACATTTTGCTTACTGTTATTGGTATTGTTTATTATTTATTGCAATACAGTTGTTATTGTTCATTTATTGCACTACAGTTTTTACTGTGTATACTTTCTTGCTTATTGCACTACAGTTAGCATAATAAATCTGTACATAATACACTCACAGTGCAACTTGGTCAGGTGCTCAGCATGGGACTCAACATTCTGAGCCTTCTCAGCTGCAGCTCTTGGGAGAGAAGCACACCATTATGCATACCAGTTATGCAGACATTCGGCTTGCATATTGGTAAAACAGTGGAAAACATACTTACATATTTGTGGGGCATTCCCAGCCCTGGCTTCTTTGACCCAGGTGTCCAAGGTTCTCATTTATCTCCCCTTTAGGTTGACATAATGGTGATGACACTGCTCACCTGTGTGTGGGGGGTACCAGTAACACTGGTAAGTTCACTGGCCAACCAGTCTCAGGCCTCCGCCTTACACTCCGAGCCCTGAAAACCACCCTTCAGCAGCTTGAGTTCATGATTTTTTTACCAGGAGCCCAACAAAGACCCTGGACTCCTGAACACCTTATATCTGCACCCGAAAGCATGTACCTTCACCAGCACCACCTGCCATATCACCAGTTGTCAGACTCCAAAGACTGCTGCAGAATTTCTACCTATTGCACCTAATATAGGCTGTTTTCCTGCCCTTACACATCATTGAGCATCATTAAAAAAAATACTGCATTGCTTAGCATCATGCAAACCAGCTAAGTGCAGCTAAGCAATGTGAAAACTCTCACAACTGAGACTTTAGCTAAGCTTAGCACTATGCAAACAAAAGTAGCCCTTAGCATGTTTAAGCAATGCTGTCATTCGGCGGCATGCCATCATTAATATGCATGGCACTCTGCCTGGGGGGGGCGTAGCCGTGTACACAGATACATTGCATGTAGGCTCTATACGGTACTTACATGGATTTTATTAAATCCTGGGGCATATTATATTGTATTATAGTTTGCTACTTCTTCTTCAGGTTTGTAGGGAATAATTTTAGCATTAGTGGAGGAGAATGACAGAGGTTTGATGATCTGAAGCTCAGCAGATTGGTATCAGATATAAAAAAAGGTAAATAAAAAGTGTATAAAGGATACCATAGTGCAGTCTTTCTCTAGTTTGACTATTTTCAAAAATGTGCTGCCAAGAAATTTCCATTCAAGGTGGTTTAGACCAAACAATGGTTGCAGTGAAGCTATACATGTATTTTTTTTATTATGTAAGGTGCTATATTTCACCATGAACACTGTAAGATATTCAGATAATTTTATATAAAATCAAATTTCACTTCTATGATGACATTATTCAGCAGACTAAAGATACATGTTTGTTACAGCAGAAAACATACACAAGATACAAATGCAACGAATAATTATAGACAGAAAAAAACACCACTATTTGTAGTATTATTGTAAACCAAGTATATTAATAAAATACTAAATTACATAAGCACCTAATGCACCTCAAAATGCATTATTGTATAATACAAACAATGTTTGGATTCTGCTGATTCTAAGTAGAACTATGTTGCTTGTGTTATATGTACAAGCATGTCTGATTATCATATGCCCTTCATAATGCTTCATTATTGGGTTATGTGTCTACTTTATTACTTTGAAACTAAGCATGAATATCAATATTATTCAAGGTAACCTTCCCCTCAGAGACTTTGCATTCAGATAGTTTTTGTCTTAGGAAATGTAATGCATATAAACAGCATATTATCAATTTCATGTGGCTGGATGCTTGCAGATGCCAGTGTATTCTAAAAATCAATCAGAATTTGAGTCTGTTACTGTTACTTGTCTTCCAAATTAAAAAAACAAAAATCATGCAGAATCCAAAGAGAATTTAAAAATGTTTTAAGAAAAATAATTGTTGCTATTACAGCAGGAAATATGGTCAGTGTTCATGCATTTTTATTTAGACCAATGCTTTTGTGATAATTCTGAATCCACTTGATTAAATCAAAATTGTAATAATGGCATAATAAAAGAAATGTGTATTTTAAGATGTAAATTCCTGTTTGGTAATTAAGCGATGTTCATTAAGTTCCTAATATGCATAAAAAGTGAATCTGTGTTATTAGCCTTTAAATGAGTAAGAAACAGAAACTTACATTTTAATTATTCATGCCATGAAGATGGAACACATTAAAGAAATGTAGAATATTATATGACTAAAATGTAAAATAGTTAAAATGTAACCTTCTACTTTATAATGTTCATTCAATATGGGGAAATTTGAGTAAAGACATAAATCAGGATAAGACATGTTGTCAAGTAATGAAGCAAAAAGGCCCGAGTTTTATTTTATATCATTGTTTGAGCAAAGTGTTTTTGGACTTTCCCTAGCGTAAAGTGTAATTATAAATAAGATCCACATAGAAGACCATGAAGCAGAAATATGAATCTGTAAAAGAACCAAATGAAGGTTACAATTCTAGATGAGTATGACAACTAGATAATATTAACTTAGGCTGGTTAGCTGTCTGAATATACTGCCTAATCTTCAGAATTCATGAGTCATCTGTCCAGTCCTGTCCAGTTAGCACTCTCTGGACACCAACACTACTTGATCAAGTGAACTGAAAACAAATATATGCAAGTCAGTATGATAATGTGTAATTAGATTCCAGCATGCTTTGGGAATATGTAACTTCCACATTGTTTGAGTTTCAGGAGCTATACATTCTTTGAGAATAGTACTTAAAATCATAAAAAACTGATGACTGTCATATGCAACAAAAACATCATCCAGATGTTGTCATCCTATTGTATATAGCATCCTGTGTTGAAGGATGCTATTGTATACAGCTTCCTGCAACACAGAATTTTGAGCTTCAATGCATTTTCACTAGGGTAATTCTTTTACAGAAGTTCTATATTCACTGTACTGGAAGAAAAACAGAAAATTTTCAACAGGTGGAAGAAATATGAGCTAGCAACCACCATTCAGACGTATGGGCACATCTATTATTAATGCTGAGAGCATCTGTTATGTTTGCAAAATATAGATGTCAAGAAATTTACCTCAAAGGAAGAGTAAAATCCATATTGAGAAAATGAAACAAGTGACAGATCTGATCATAAATCTTTATAGTACACGACACTTTAGCTGCTCTGGTACACTATTATGTACAGAAAAAAGATAAGTAAATGTAGGAACATGAAATGTTTTACAGCCCTAAAAGTTGTAACCTACATAATGTTGTCACACAGACAGACAGCAGCTTTATTGCTGTTAGACACATTTTCCTGCCACATTTCTGTTATTCGTGTTGCGAAACAAACTGCATTCCAATTTTTAAAGCTGTTAAATTGCTTCTGACAGTGTTGTGTGGAATTTATTGTGTGTGTTGAAACAAAAGACCTGATAATAACAATTAAAAGTAGCATAACGAAATTTGCTAAGTGACTTTGAAAGCTGGTTTGATTTGGTCTTACAGTAAAGTAAGGAAGTGCAAAGCCTTCTTATCATTTTCCAGTTAGGAATGCAATCATCATGTTTCAGATAGTGCATATATCCATATCCATCCATCCATCCTCAACCCATTTTCCCATTTTGCACATGAGGTCAGGGTGTCACTTTCAACAGTGACAATCATTTTGAGCCAAGGTTAACAATGCTGGGTGGCTAACCCTGCCTAGTTCATCTGTACCACTTCCTTGCACCTATGACCAATTTTAGAGTGTCCAATCTACCTATTGCATGTCTTTGGAATGTGGGAGGAAACCAAAACACCCGGAGGAAACCCACATGCACTGGCAAGTGGAATAGTAGAAATAAATTTCCTGAAGATACTTTTGTATGATTACCCTATTGATTACTTTGGATGTGGCCTCTGACTACAGTAAATTATATGGTATGAAATTTTCATCTGCCACTGAAATAGATTTGTATTTTGAAAAGGAGTTACAGTCTGTTATATCGCACGATGCACTTTAGAAGCAGCATTGAAACATAGCATTGTGATAACAGAATTATGTTACCGTCACCATTTTGCCTGCCAATAAGTGACAAAACATCATAAAACACTTTTTTCATTCTGCTATTGTTCCTTAGAATTAGTGCATTAATATACTTAAAATCCTATAACCTACTGTACCCCCACAAGGCCCCTCTGTAATATAGACCAATTCCTTCTTCAGAAATACAAACCCAATAAAACTATCTGGAAAGTATTATACAAAAGTTCAATATTTCATAATTGGAATAAATTCCCACTTAAGAAAACATTATACATGCTACTCGTTTTGAAAAAGAACTAAAAATATTGATCTAAGTGTTGGATATGCCCCTGTCAAGACCCTACATAAACCCTTACATTTCTCCTTTTTACTACTTATTCAATCACTGATCAGTTCTATGATGTTAATTGTCTAAACATCTTTAACTTCTATTCCACATGTATAACATCTTGTAAAATTCATTCCATATGTGTTGATCTATAGTATTTAACATAATTATAACTATTATTTGTTTTTGTAGACTACTCATAATTTTAAACTGTACTGCTGTTTATTTATTCGTACCACTGTTTTATTTTTAGTTTTTTTTTACTTGGCTTTGTTACATAATTGTATATATCTGTGGAGTTTTTCTCCTCGGGTCTCCACTGAAAATGGGCTTTTGGCTCAGTTGGACCAGTCTGGTTAACAAATGTCAAATAAAATAAATAAAATATTATAAAAAATGTATGTTCCTTTAAAACACACTACCATGTACATTAAAAGAACATACCTATTGCTTGCATTAAAACAGCCTCTTTATCATTCTCTTGCTACTGTTATAATGGCAGAAACAGCAACTAATCATTGTAATGCAGATCTAATACCATATTGCATACTGTACACATGAATAGTACATCTCTATGCACCTCTCCCTGACTCACATCATTGCAGAGAGGCAGACATGGAATACTGCTATACAATGGTATTATTTATAAATGGTAACATGGAATTTTAAAATAATGTGACAGGATAATGCCAATGCAGCAGGACATGGTTATGAGCAAATGGTCAGATTTCACCAGCTGGGTTGTGACTTTATGACCAATCAATTCGTCATAACTTAGGAAACTAAAAGAAATCAGCACCTTAAGTGGCACATAGTTTAAGCTTTACTGAAAACCTCACCTCATGTCATCTGACATTATAAGAGTCTTATTCGCTAAACTGCGCTGTCCTTTTAGTCATGCTATGTTCTGGTAAATGAGGTTTGAATAAAGAAGAAAACATGCAGCCTTTATTCTCTTGGTTTCACATGAAGCACCCACTCCATCCCAAGATGTATTGCACTTATATGTTGTACATCATGTAAATTGGAGCTTGATCTTATGATACCAAGCCGAGATCAAAAGCCATCATCTATTGAATATGTTCTATTTTCGATAAAGAAGGGTTGATTTCCAAGCAAGATATAATTACTTGATTACACTAAAGTCTCAAATTAGATTGTCTACAGTTCATGATTCTACTCCTAAGTAAGGAGTCTCTGCCAGCAATTTTATTGTTCATGAAGTAGTGTTTACCCTGAGATTTAATAAAATATGAAAGTACCCAAACATGCATACATTTCACTAATACCCTGACATAGAAATGGGGTCTATTTCCTACATGGATTTAAAAACAAAAACACTTGGAGAAATTGATCCTACACATCCTTGTTGACTCTATACTCACTTGCACAAACGAATACAAATGCAGCAAACACTCTATATTGTACACTTCTGTAACTTCTCATCTTACTATGCTATGGTATACTATTGTTTGCTCTATTAATTTGTACTCATCTCTGACTTTTGAATTTTTATCATATATGTGGAGCTTTTGTATTTTTTATGATTGTCATGTATGTGGAGCTTTTCTCCCCGGGTCTCTGCTGAAAACGGGCACCTGATTGCCCAGTCAGACCAATCCTGTAATCAAATATAAAATAACAAATAATAAGTAAGTTTTTGTTACAAAACCCATTTTCATAGAGCTTATCAAAGCCATTAACTCCACTAATTACATACTTCTGCTTCAGTCTCTAGCACTTCACAATGCAGTGGTTCATCAGCTACCTTTGTAACAGGACATTACCTCATAATACAATGACTTTCGATCATTCCTCCTTGTCTCTGCTGGATTGTATAAAGACCTACTCTAACCCTTATTATCTTCAACACTTCATTAACTCACTCCCCTTGGATATATAAACCCACAACACCATTCAATATGCTGATGACTTGCCTTTTTTCACACTTACAAAAAACACAATAGTATTCTCCATAAGCTTCTAAACACCCTTAATAACATGGCACCCTAGCTACTGAATAAGCAATTAATAACAGAATTCTAAAAATACCTCAAGTTATGTTCTATATTTCCTCATGAAAACTAGCCTAAATTAGCCTAAATATGTTTTATCAGGATACCTAGACTCATTTAACTATAGCCTTAAAATAGGCTTTGTGCCTCATGAATATACAACTGCAACATTTATCCTCCTTCATAAGGAAGGACCTTCAACAGATCCTGGAAACTATGGATGCATTAGTCTGGCTGGATTTATTTGCAATGCTGTGGAGAGAATTATTATGGAAATTATTAACAAGGACATAGGAGACCTCCAGGCATTTGGATCCATCCTGGTTTGGCTTTGTCAAAGGAAGGTCATGCTTACTGAATCAGGTGGACTTCTTTGAAAAGGTCCTTAAGGCAATAGATGCATGCTGCCTACCTAGATCTGACTAAGACATTTGCTACAATACTCCATTTGGGAATTGTCAACTAACATACAGAGCTAGGCATAAACTCCTTTATTACATGCTTGATAGCTAGTTGACTCATTGATAGGACCAATGAGGTTATAATCAGTGAGGCTACCTAAACAAAGAGACCAGTCACCAATGCAGTCCTCCAGGACTCTGAGCTAGGCCCACTCATCTATGGTATCTACTTCTCAATGTCAAAGCCAATGTCAAAGGCCTCTGGATAATCAAGTTCACATATGATTGGAAACTGGGAGCAGTCATTGAATGCCTCCAAGAGAATAACACTCTTCAGGAAGGTCTAATACAGACAAATGCTTGATGCCAAGGCCATGAGTTAAAACTCAATACCAAGGAATGTGTTATAGTATATTTTAGGAAGACTGCCACCCTCAGTAACTATGACATCAATAAAATGCCCTTAAAAGTTGATTCACTAGTCAGGCATCTGGGCTCTTGTGTACATAGTAACCTTGTCTTTTTGTCCAAATTAGTAAAAAAAAAATCCTTCTATGCTGCTCAAATTATAAACAAGGGTATGGCATTTAGGACCAAAAAGGTCATCATACCACTGTACACAGCCATCTTCAGGCCCTTCTTAGAGTAGAATGCCTTCTTCAGTATGTACCTGACCAGATACTTGTAGCAACTGGAACGTCCACAAAGGTTACTTACAAATAGAATATATGGAGTAAATACAATGTCCTATGCTGATCACTTCAAAACCCTGTCCCTTTACATGGTATCATATAGACTTCTGAGAGGTAATGTTGCCTGACATACAAGGCATCCTTGGACCCTGTTTTGATGAATCTTCTGCACAGCCTCAAAACAAACAGCATTAGAACTACTAGATTAAAAGACCTAAACTTTGCTTGCAACACTAATATGACATGTTGGAGAGACGGATGTGTTTTTCAGAGAATTTCCATTCTATGAAGCAGGCTGCCTATCCATGTGAAGCAGAGTTTCTCCCTATTCCTATTTAAGTGCAACTTGGACCAATGAATGGGTTATCGGAAATTCATCCATGGCCTGGCTCTTAGGTCTCTGACGGGCGTAATCTTTCAGTAAATCACCCCTACATATCAAATAATTCAAATTTGAGGGTCACAGTTGTGTTACACAGCTATCCTTTTAAGGGACTTAGTAGTTATTAGCCTATTATCACCTATACATCAATGAACCTATGAGTCAAAGTATTTCTTTTACCCACCCCTTTCTCAGATGTCACTCATCCTACTAATAGGGTATTCTTAGTCAGATACATATGAATAACACTTAATTCATGTTGAAAGATGATGATGATGATGTTGATGGCATAAAAACTAAAATCAATCACACTCCTTTTAGGGTGTAATGATATTTCCCACTCTCTCACCTAGATGATTGGAAAGCCATCTGTAAAAATGTCTTTAAAAATACTTAAAACCCCAACTGGTAAGGGCTGTATCACTGCTTTTGTATTCATCTACTAAAATGCTTAAAGTTGCCTAGACCTCTCAAATAAAAGTTATTGGTTCATGCTTCTCTGACCTTGAAATGAACACCAGTGTACAATGTCTCTGTACAGCTCCAATGTACCAACTGTCTTGATAAAGGAGAGATCCAACCTACTACTCTAATCTGCCTGATTCATAAATAATAATACCCCCTAGTTTACCATAAAATATCAAAAGCAAAATAATTTGTGATAAAAAGAGCAAAATAAAATTCTGAAAATGAAAACAACATTTAGCCTAAATGTCAAACATAAGTAACATGAACGACATTCGACATACTAGACTTCTGGTTTCAAAAGTCCATATGTCCTTTTACATTTTAGCAGGGGGCAAGTCTATCTGCACCTCCCAAACCCTCTGCAAATCATATACACCAACTGCAAGATCTCACTACGGTGAGGAAAAGGGTAAATTCTTCAATCTTCACTGTACCGCATCTCCATTCACACGAACTCATAATAACGAATCAAGTTTTACTTTAATTATTATGATTTTGTATTATTCTAGTTTAGCATTGTGAAATTTTGAAAATCTACTTTCAGACAAATGATTTTCTAACACAACCCTTTGAAATTTTGATGGCAAATCATACCCCACCACCACCCAGTAGTTGACTAACCATTTCTGAACAACTTTACCAACTCTAGTCACAAACCAGCAATGCCTAACTCACTAGACCTACATTTTTTTCATGTGCCATTAATCATGACTTTTCCATTCTGACACTATAATATGAGATTAAGTCAGTATGACTGCATCCAGTTCAGACTCCAACTTCTATGGAAAAGGTCATCATGCGAATATGTCTGTCATCCCCATAACATAAACACGGTTATCCAATGACTCATCCACCACCTTCACTTTAAACTACACCTGGTAATCAGTTAGGAGCACTTCTTCAGCCATATACTTTATACAGTACCTTTCCATCCCTCATCATCCCCCATTCCTTTTCATCACATGCCTCACACACCAACTATCCATTCCCACTGTATCCTCCTAACTACTGCCCAAGGTATACTCTACAAATGTACTTCTATCTCAGCTTCGTACAATTACTATTATACGGTATAAAAGAATACAGCCAGCTACCACAGCAAATTAAATAGATTCTTTTAATATCAAAAAATAAAAACAAGGAAATAAGGTAAGTGCTTTCACTGTGGACACTGCTACCTTGGAACATTTGCCAACATCATGAAAGTTTTCATCTGAGTTTGGAGTTAATGATGTACAGTTGGATGGCAAATTCCCCCTCTATAAGCTAGAGTGCAATGTCAGGATGTACTTGACTTTGTGATGCATTGTCACTTCCTGCAGAGTTACTAACATTTCGTGGAATGCGAGATCCTGCCAGTTAACCTGGAGACTGCGTGCTACTTTCCTTTTGATGCGTCATAAATATAACTATGTTATCATCTTTATCTTCAACAACTGTTCTGCTGCTAATATCCTTTAAATTTATTTATATAATAGAAATATTTGTTTCTGCTACTGACCCTGTATAACATTATTTGAAAATATTACTGGTAAAGAAATTGTATGTATAATGTATTCTTTGTAAGGAGTTGCAGTGGATACTTACCACGCATACTTACTTCATTGTTATTCTTTGCAGATGTGGAAGGCTCATCTGTTAATAGTAATTGTCATGTGTTTAAAGTGATCATTTCATGTTTGTATTCAGTTCTCCACATGGATACATGTTACTGATTATAAAACAACTTACTTAGCACAGAGTTGTTGCTGCTGCTATGGGTGTTGTTTACAGCCAGTGCTCACACCACCTCTGATTATTCTAGTGCCATCATCTTCTGTTTCACAGTCACCCCCCCCCCCCGGGTACTGGTACAGGCAATTGCATTCTGTCCTGCCTTGGCTGTAGCACATCCTACCATATCATATGCTCTCTTCTTGAAGCGTATTGATATGTTGTTTGTTCGACTCCATGCATTAATGTCCAGTACAAGTTGTTTCCAGGCTTTTGCCCTCTAACATTTTTGTGCCTCCTTTTACCAAACAAATATCTGGACATTTGGCATAGTCCCAAGGGCTGCCATGAGGATGTGCTTTTTATCACGTCTGACATTGTCATTTCTCTGCCCTGATCCCTTCTTCTGCATTGTTACAGCACATAAAAATATGCCACAGTCATGCACAAACATTTTGATGTAATCATCAGCCAGAAAGCACAACTATGAAAGCATGCCTGCCATCCTCGTAAAAGAGGCAGATGACACAAACTACCCAGCCCATCTAATATCATCTGGCACATCTTAGTCCAGCCAAGTAACATAATACTGTAATAATGTCTGCACTACCATACATTCATAACCAATTACTTTGGTAACAGATTCATCCTTACCTGAGTCCCTACCACTGTCTTATATTTGTAACTGTCATTTTTCATTCATCAGTGACACTCAGAAATCTCCCAGTAAGGACATATGCCAACAAGACATCCTTGCCAATTTAGTACTTCACAATTAAATCATTGCATTTCTACTATGTATACACATGCCATAGAAGTTGATGATTTTCTCCATAATCACTAATCATTTCCACTCCAGCTATAATGATTTTCCATGTGGAAATAACAGCTTTACAGTTTTCAATAGTCATTTTAATATGTCCATCAAATCAGTAAAATAAATGTTTCTTGATATTACCTCACTAATTTTACATCATTCTGAAGTGTTCCTACTAATTTACAATATATCTATTATTTTTACTTACTTTAAAAAGTCTGCATTTTCCTAATTCATTTGCTGCCCAACTTGAGTAATCACAAGTTCATATGGCAGAGCTCAACTTCACATAAATTCAGATCCATTTATGTGTTCTGTATGCACATTAGGTCCATTTAGGTTTTCTTTTTGAACTGCAGCAATACACAAGCATGTAAGGCCAGTTATGCACATAAGTAGGTCACTGCTACTCATGAATGTGGCCTACAATTCATGAGAATGCACTGGGGAAAACGGAGGAGTCTGCAGGCATCCTCAGCATCTTCTTTATACCTCAGGAATGCACAGTTAGCCCCATTTCAGCTCTAAGCTATGTTTAAATAAAGCAAAAGAATGTGATATGTGTGTGAGTTTGCACAACCATAAAGTATAATCCCAACCCATCTAACATCATCTGGCACATTTTATCACTTCAAAGCAGTCATCATTTACTAAGAGTTGATACTAACATGCACAGAACATTTATTTCTGCAAAAAGCCTCCCCCCTTGCCCCCCCCAAAAAAAACATTAATACTGCTGCTATATTGCCTCAGGCATATATAAGTGACATTCAGGTGTAATACTCCTAAAAGGTAGCTAAGGCAATTCATAGCAGCAGTAGCAATTGCAAGGAAAATAAAAAATTATGACAATATACTGACTTAACCACCATATACATGAAGTGTGACTAATTTCCTTTAAAAGAACATGTAGGTGACAAAAGTATTTTTGGTAAAACAAAACTTGCCAATAGTAACAGTACCAGTTCCATTGCCCCTGCTGGTTAATTGTGTTTGGTTAAGGTGATATCACACACAGAGGAGTGGTTCTAAACCTGAGGACCACAGCCTCGCTCATGCTTTCTTCATGCTGATATTGGCACTTCTAATGTTGGCAGCACCTGTGAAGGCATGAGGCCATGCTCTGAGCTGGTACGATAAGGAGACCAATACTGTACTCTACTGTCTTAATGACTTGTACCTGGATAAGATCCAGGCATGTGTGTGAGGGAGGGGTGAGAGGAAGAAGATCAAAATCTGGTAGGAGTTGGTTGAGCACCTTTCATCCTTGACAGGAATCACCCACCCTGGCCAAAAGGTGTGATGACCTGCAGAAGCATAGACCTGGCCATCTGGCTGAGTGGTTTGACTATGTAATGGCAAGAAGACCAAAATTCTATAATAAGTATAACTTTTCTCATTTTTCTTCTCCATATTAAGGATTAAAATAAACTATAAGAACGTTGCATAATACTGCATAATTGAAAGTATTCACCAGAAGAAATATGTGTCAATACAAATATCTAACAGAACCAAGGTATTGGGATAAAATAACCAGACAGGGAAAGATAATAGAATGGGAAGAAGCCAAGAATACATTTGGACTGCTGGCTAGAGAGTGCCTTCCCTATCTGGGATTGATATCAGAGTATAGGCAAAGAGACAGAGATAGGGGAATCCTAAGTGAAAGACCTGCTCTGGTCAAGTTTTTATCTGAATATAGAACAGAAGCTGCTGTTTCAAAAGGGATAATTAGTAGGACATATAAAATATTGCACAATAAATATATCACTCAATCAGAGGAGGTCAGAAAAGAATGGGAAGAGAGACTGGATAAGCAATTCACAAGGTAACAATGGAGGACATACATATGGCTGCCAAATATGCAACAAAGTCTAGAAGATTCAGGATTTTTGCTTTAAAGTGTTTGCATAGGCATTTTATACCTCAAGCAGATCCCAACAAAGTTTTCCTCATGTAGATTGCAAATGTTGGAGGTGTGATGGGGAAGAAAGAGTTAAATGGAAACGCATGTTTCAGGAGTATAATAACTAAGGATTTTTTTTTTGAGCTGGGAGACAAGATCAGAATATACTAGACATATTAAGGCCTTGTTAAGTTTCATTCTTTTTGCTGCCAAAAACAATTGATAGAAAATGGAAATCAAAGTGTAAACCAACTGTATTTGTAGTAGTGACTACTGTAACACAGATAAAAGAATGGGAAGTAGGACCTTTAGAAAAGGGTAGGAGAAAACTACATACAAATGGTAATTGTGGGAACAATACATGCAGAATAATGTTTTGGAGGAGACAGGTTTTAAGGAAAGGCAGGAATAGAGCTATTTATGTAATGGTTGCTTGATGATAATTGTACGAAAGCATGAGTGTGAGATATAATGTTTGTAATTGTGAACATGTAAACATGGTTTGTTTTCTTTTATATATACTCAAGTTTGTCTTTGTCTTAAGTTATAATTCAATAAGGGTGTTAAAAATACAAATATGTATCTATGATGTTATAATAATACAAAAGAAAGCATGAACCTACATGTACACAGAACTGCATCTCTATAGAAATAATATGTAATGTTTATTTAATAATATTTTTTGCAAAAGTACTAAATGTAATATATGCATGACTAAAGAAATTGAGTTTGAATATATATATATATATATATATATATATATATATATATATATATATATATATATATACCCATACATTACGATATACAGCTGCATGAGTATATTTACAACTATATTCTCATGTATATAAATGTATTTATATGTACCAATGCTTAACAAACCACATGCATGTCCTTCTCTACAAAACATTCTGCAGCACTACTCCCCACAACATTGCCTTCAATCAGGTAATCAGAGTCTACAAATAATTTCCAAATCCCATAATACAGATGGAAACTCACTTTACTCATCCTATGTCACCTGACAAGGAAAGTCCCTGTCTATCCCACTAAAACAGGATAGCTGTACATCTAACTTTAAGCACAACCTAAAACATCACCTAAACTCCTTCTGGCTCTTTTCTTGTTCACACCCTGACTAACTGCCCCGTAGATCTCTTGACTATCACCAACCCATAACTCTCCAGCTCTCTTATCTTATCCTGTAAATAATGTAAATAAATCCTATCTACATTTATAACTATATACTGCTTTTATAACTCCGATGTATGTGACATTTGGATATTGTTGAATATGGAAATGCAAAGTGTTTATTATTGTATAATACCTCTACAGATATCAAATTGCATTGACCTCTGTGTCTTCATTATATTACCCACTGCATGATTCTAAAACCTCATTTCTACTGTTAAGAAACTGAAATTCTTTTTTTCCTCTGCAAATTTTTTTGTGATTTTTGTAACTTTATGGAGCTTTTCTCCCCAGGCCTCTGCTGAAACTGTTCCTGAGTGTCCAGTCGGATCATCCAGCTAAACAAAAGGCAATAAATAAATAAAAATATATAAATCTTTCAAAGTATACAAAAGCACTTGCTATATCTGTGTTCCCATACATGCATAAGCATGTCACATGTATTCTGTTTTACTTAAATAAGGGTGTATATTATTTCCTCAAAGCGGCATTCCATCAAACACTTCTTCATCGACCCTAAAACTGCAAACTTTCAAAATACCAAACCTGCACATGTTTGCCCTACAAACACCAACAAATAACTGCAAAGTGGGGGGATTCACCTCCCATACCCCCAACAAGGGGGCTGTGCCCCCCACACACCCCCTAACTAAATATAGCAACTCCGAGATTGCACTACAGTGGGGAAAATGGCAAACTGACAAGGATGGCCAAGTGATTTCTTTCCCAAGGAAAGAAATTACTTATGTGGACGTTCAATGTTTTCAAATTGTGCAGTTCAAGTTCGATGAAGATATTGAATGCTTCTTCGAGGAAATAATAGGAACCTCTTAAATAATTGGTTTAATGCCAGAAATTCAATGTTGAATTTATTGTGTGTATTTTCTCTTTTTGTCTCTCCCCATTTTTTTCTGTTTCCCTTATTCTAATTACACATTCCTTTGTCTTTTTTTATTTTCTATTTCTCCCATTTCTGTTTATTTTTTTTATAGATCCAATTTTCTTAGGAATGGTCCAGGCACTTACTTAAGGTGCTTCCACCCTCTGCTGCCCAGGAATATGTTCAGATAGTTAGGATAGTGGCACTGGTCCTGCAGGCACCCTGGAAAGTGGCAACCTGACAAGCTTCACTGGATGGTGGCTTCAGAACATGGTTGAGGAAGTGCCAGAGCAGGTCATATGCAGACAGCTTCAGCCAGTTGAGGCCATTCTTCAGTGGATTGAAGACTTGTTGCCCCAGTCAGTCTCAACTACCATACCACAACTAGCCCCTGCCTCCACAAAATTGGGGTCTTCTGCTTCAATGGGCATCTGACAGTAGAATTGTTTGAGGCATTGTGCACTGAAGACTCTTGCTGAGCACCATTTGTCATCACCTGTTCTTCCCTATTTCTCTCTCATAAACCCTCTTAGCTATGCCCCCCACACTACTCACTGATAAAAACAATTTGAAAAAATAAAGAGGGTCTATCCCCACCAAAAATATAACACCCATCTTCCCATTCTCTCCCCCCTCCTGCAGCATAACCCTCTTAGGTTCATAGGTTCATAGGTTCATACTAGGCTAACTGCCCAAGGGCATTTATAAGCCTAGCCCATAGTTATGTGGCTTTCACCACCCCTTTAGTTTGAATAAAAACTATGCCTATCATTTTTCTGTGCCTCTGTCAAGCAGTGACACTGAAGTAATCCCTGGGGTATATCTGCGATCTCCCATCCATTGGTCAAGATTCCTCTTGAACAAGGCCAGCGAGGTGCTCTGCCTCACATGTACCGGGATTTTGTTCCACAGCATAGGGAGTCTCTGGGTGATGAATCTGTCCCTCCAGCACATTCTATTTATAACCGTGTCAAGGTTTAAGTCTCCGCCTTGTGGTTCTGAGGGCTCTAGATTTTTTGAGGTGAAGCATATTCATCAAATCTGGGTTTGACATGGCCTTATATGTCAGGCACAGGTCACCTCTGAGCAAGCGGTATGAGACTGAATAAAGCTGGAGTTCTTTCAGTCGGGCAGCATAAGACATATTTTTGAGACACTTTATCCTTTTGGTGAGGAACTTTTGGGGCCTTTCAAGCTGCATCAGGTGTCTGGTCAGATACATTCCGAACGGGGCATTGTACTCAATCATAGGTCTAATGAGTGATGAGTACAGGGGGACGATGACCTCCCTTGATCTAGATGTGAATCCCTTCATGATCAGGTGGGCGATATAGAAGGTTTTCCTAACTACTTTAGCAACATGAGTGTCAAACGAAAGACTACTGTCAACTTGGGTCCCCAGATCCCTGATGACTTTTTCTGTGCTCAGTGGATTGTCACCTATATGGTAGCTAGGGGTAACCTTGTTTTTCCCGAAGGGTATGACTATGCATTTTTTGGCGTTTAACTTCAGGCCATGGCTCTGGCACCAGTTATCCATTTCTGTGAGGCCCTTCTGGAGGATATCTGTGTCAGATGTGTTTTCGACTATGGCCCAGTTTGCAGTCATCTGCAAACTTTGTCAGCCATAACCCTCCTGTGTTTGCTTGTACTTCAGAAAAGTAGATGCCGAACAAGAGTGGACCCAGGACTGAGCCCTGTGGGACACCACTTGTGACAGGCTTTGAGTCTGACATGGCTCCAGCAACTCTGACCCTGTGGGTTCTGTCGCTAGCCAGTTTGCAACCCATCTTGTGATGTATGGGTTTACTTTCAAGCTGATGAGTTTTTCGATGATACCTGAGTGGGGTATTGTGTCGAAGGCCTTTGCCAGGTCGAGGTAGGCTGTATGGACTGCCTTTCCCTCATCAATGGCCTTGGTGACTGTCTCGAAAAAGTCAACCAAGTTTTAGAGGCAGGATCTGCCTTTGACAAAGCCAAACTGGGTTGGATCCAAAGTCTGCAAGTTCCCTATGTCTTTATTTATGAGTTCCATTATGATCCTCTCCATGGCTTTGCAGATAAGGCTTGTCAAGCTAATGGGGCGGTAATTTCCAGGGTCTGTGGAGGCACCGCCCTTATGAAGTGGGACCACAGTCGCCGTGCGCCACTCCTTGGGTACGTATCCTGAGGTGAGGCTAAGATTAAACAGCTGTCCTAACTGTGGGTTTAATTCCTCGTTGAGTTCATGAAGCACACAGCCGGGGACACCATCCGGTCCCATGGATGCTGTGTTTTTTGCCTTAGTGAGGGCAGTTCTCACCTGGGCGTTGGAGATGTTTGGGGGGCTACAATCCTCTGGAATAGATATCTCTCCTTTTGGGGGGGAGGGGGGGAGAAGTTTGCACTGAACCTGTCAGCCAGTATGTTAGCAATGTGTGTAGGTTCAGTAATTTTCACATCATTTTGAACTCTCTTGATGTGTTCCTGCTCTGTCTTCATCTTTTTTGTCCCTCCCCTTTTTTGATCTTTCCTTTCTCTCCCTTCCCACTCTTTAATGAAAACATTAGCATATCCAAATAAGGATGCACATATACAAAACATAATAGACCCCTTTACTTTTAAAAATATTAATAATAAAAGTTGCACAGTCATCCACTTGCCAGTCTTTTAAATGTTAATGCACATAACCATATCTATCCGCAATATCCGAATACATATGAAGTCAGATAAAGCCTTTGACTTTGACATAGCTCTTTGCATGTACTTAATACTTATCTTAAGGTAGTGTGTCCCAGTCCCCTTCAATAAATACACCACACCAAATGACATTTGATGACATCTATTAAACTTACATAAAGATAACTTTATTGAACCATATTTTAATTAATTAATTACAACATGAACATCCATATATCCATTTACTAGGGTAGCATAACCTCACTCACCATAACCAAATAAGAAGCGTTATCACCTCTGCTCACTTACCTTTACTTATCAAGTAGCATCTTACCTCCACTCCCTTACTTTTACTTATCAAGCAGTGTCCCAGTGCTCACTTTCTTTCCCCAACTCATTAAATCAAACATCCAACACCAGAAGGAGTAAAGAAGAGGGATAAGCTTGCCCATCTTTTCTTCCAAAATACCAAACTTTATGAAATAACTACACAATACTCAATAATCTTAAAAGAGGGAGGGTGGGTAGCAAATTCACGCCAGAATCTGATCCCTTCCCCCAGTTACACTCACACAAAACCACTTATGCCTCTCCTTACACTTACCTCATTTACTCTCAACCTTTCTGCTTTCCAAATTTAACCAAATAACCAAATGACTACAATTCCAACAGTGGTTACCAAATGCACAAAAAAAAGCACAGTGAAATCCAACTTGAACACTAACCAGCAATAAAAAACACAGCAGCACAAGAATTAGCATACAAAATACTTTAATCTCCACTTTTGTCTTTCCAGACTTCCTCAGAATAACATACTCAGAAACCTAACTCATTAAATACAGCAAACCACCAATCAAATCATTCAATTAAATATCCATCAATAAAATAATTTTAACCCATCCACCCTCACCACCTAACTTCCTTCCACCACCATTCCTGCCCTAATATCCCCTTCACACCCTCCACAAACCTTACCCCCATTAATATTCCTACCTGACTCTCACCTGAAGATGTCCCTGGACAAATTGGTTTGCTCCAAAAACTCATTTATACTTTTGCCATATGCGGATGTGTTATTCAAAATAGGTTTATTTGCATATACATGTGGATGTGATCGTTGTGGATAACTGCTACACTGCTACGAAGTCGCAGTCAATGAATACCACTCATTGTCTTTAAACTGTTGTTCATTCAATTAAAAAAAATCAACAGTCCTGAGATGCATTTTATTCTGTTATACTTTCCTTGTTGACTGCTCTGTGCATTTTGTGATTATTTTAACGTACCTATTACATTTTAATAGTTTGACCTTTTTTTACTTTCTTTCTACAAAATAAGCATGTCATAATTTTCCTGTTTTATTGTTTTTCTGATTAAACTACAACATTGTAAATGTGTAAGATAAGCATGTCATAATTTTCCTATTTCATTGTTTTCCAATTAACCACAGCATTGCAAGTGTGTAAGTGAACAATTTCTTACCTTATGATATATCGACAGCTTTTGTTTTATTAAGTATACTCTATCTTGATTAGTTTAACTTTCAAACAGCAAAATAAAAATTGTGTAAAACTGGTAACTTGGAATGATAAGCATTGTAAAATATGATATAACAGCATGACTGACACTTCAAAGACTAATCATTAAGCAAAACATAATCATTTCGGAATGAATTCATTGTTCTGTTACTAACTTCTGGAATCATTTAGGCACTAAGGACACATATATAATTCACAGATTATTTACATGAAAGCATTTTGAAAACAATGCATTTATACTGTAAAAGGTTTTGTGTAGCTATTAACCTATTATAAGCTTTTATATTTTCTTATGTTCAAGGCCATAATAAGCAAACAGAGATTCAAACTAACTTATTGTATGAACTAGCTGTAAATTAAGTAAATGTATATTGAATTATACTTATGGGGTTCTACAGTCATTAAAGTTTGCTGTGACACTTTTTAACACTCAACCAGCTATTATTTGTTTCCACATGACATCAAAAGTGAATGTGTCCTCAATCTTTTAAACTCATCAGAGCTCAGTGGCACCTGTTTGTGCAGTGTGCTGCCCTGCTCAGCAGGTGGGGGGGGGGTGTCTGGTGACTGCTAAGCTTTGTTTAACTTAGGCATGTGTTTTTCAGTGGATTTGAGTGTGTTTGTGTGGTGCATAGTTGTGCTGAGTGTGACCTTCCATGAGGGTGTGCCCACTGACTTGCTAAGCTTTGTTTATCTTTATGGCATGGATTTGTGTGGCATGCAGCAGTGCTCAGCAAGGAAGGCTGTCAAAAAAAAATGTCTGAGAAAGCCAGTGATATACCAATTACTGACTATCCCTGTTTCACTTAAACTAGGGCCGTTAAACCCCTTAATGATGTACTTGGCAGATGGAATGCATCATAGCTAGCCAATCACACAGAGTGCACTTACAGCAGAGTACTAAAAAGTATGCATACACCCGACAATCTGATTGTCCATTATACTCTGCACCAGTGGAGTATAGACTTGGGAATTTTACCCTAGAGAATGGTAGGGGCAGCTGCAGGTCTGATACATATGTATGAGCTAGATACTGAGGTCAATGCAGCTGCTGCTGATGCTGACCATAGGCTTAGACTGACAAGGAAAAGAGTGTTCAGGCCCAGAATAACCTGCAGGAGCTACATGAGCTGGAGATTGTAGAGCACTACAGGGTTGTTGTTGTGTCTTTTGGCTTTCCCGGTTCGGGGTCGCCACAGCAGAACTCTGGTCCGCTAATGATTGGCAGATTTTTACGTGCCGAGTTGCCGGCCCTGACGCACAACTTTCAACGAAGGTACGCCCATTCATGCATGTCACCACACAGAAGATGATCTCGCTGAGAATCGAACTGGACAACGTCTTACTGTGAGGCGACAATGCTACCACAGCACCACCACCACTCAGTGAGCTCTGCCACCCTCAACTCAGACCCAGAGCCAACAGAGGGGAACCCATCCCAGTGGAAACAAAGGTATGCATAGCCCTTAGGATACTAGCTACAGGTACTTTCCAAAGGCCAACTGGGGACATGATAGGGGTGTCACAGGCATCTGCTTCCAGGGTACTCCACCAGTTCCTGGATGCCATGCTACCACATGCCAGTATACTGTAAAAGATTTTGTGCAGCTATTAACCTATTGTAATTTTTTATATGTTGTTGTTATGTTCAAACCCATAATAAACAAACAGAGATTCAAACTAACTTATTGTATAAACTAGCTGTAAATTAAGTAAATGTACATCAAATTATACCTATGAGATTACACAGTCATTAAAGTTTGCTGTGGCACTTTTTAACACTCAACCAGCTGCTGTTTTTTTTTTTTTCACATCATTACTGTCTTTGGACATGAAAGAAAGTTATTTTTAGAGACAGGAGAGGAAATCTGTCATGCACTGAAGTCAGAAAATGCATACTAAGAATTAATCTGCATTTCCCCAAATTGCATAATTAATAGCAAGGATAAGGTTAATAATTAAAAAAAATACACGAAAAGACACAAAGGAAATCTTGACTCTAGCTGCAATGAAGACAAGATAAAAAGTAAGAAGATTTCAATTTCTGACCATGTCAGTGATGTTTTCCATGTGGATTGCCATTGTACTCAGAATATGGAATGTAAGCCAAAAGAAACTAGAAGCAGAAGAATAAGGGGCAGTTATCTGCATTAAATAAATCATGTTCTGGTTACTGTGACTCATAGGTTTGGAAAAGATAACAGTTTTCATAAAGTGTTATCTTACTTCCAGGCTAAAAAACATAAACACTTTTTTGAAAATGCCTTGAAAATGCTTCAGTATGACAACATTTGCTGGCATGGGCTTTTGTATATGCTGGTGATATTAGATGTAGCACTTTTACAGAAATATGTAGTAAAAGTGTTATCTTCCTATCTTTTATAAAGACCAGAATGCAGTTAGATTTCTTCAAAGAAACAGTTACATTCAAAGAACTTATTCAATAGTGGGCATTAGATACACAGAGGGAGGAATTTAATAAAGCCTATATGGACTTATTTGCTGTGTAGGCATAGTAGCATGGTGCTTACATGGAAGTAAGTCGATGTGCAATCCAGTAAAGGGAGCTGAGGGGTGTGTATGAGTGTGTGAACACGGAAGTGTCTATGGCATGCAAATCACCTCATAAGCAGGTGAAATGCATGCAAGTGAGGCAGGTAGAGTGATCCAGCAAGCAGATAGGCAGTTGTGCAGACCCCATGTTGATGTCTGTAATGTACAAGGAAAAATTCCATGTACTGGATTTAAAAATGACACCAGGGGCTGTAAAAGTGTAGGTACAGTGTCAGAAATAGTATAGAGGGCACAGATATGTGCTAAAGTAACCACTGTGCATGCAAAACTGTATGGAAATTAATATAAAATATTTTTATTTAATACCCTGGGTATGTTTGTGTGGCGGGCCACAGTACGCAAACATGCCTTTATGGAAAAAAAATAAAATTATTGTAAACAACAGAATTTGTGAGTATGTAACAGTAATGCAATTCAGGACCCTGTGTGGAGTATGTACAATGTAGGACAGCTGTGGTTGATAATGAGGCAGGCCCTGAAACCATGTAGCTACCAGCTACTGTGCACGTCTCTGTATGCAAATGAGGTGGGGTTACTGAATAGGACTAATGAGTATCTGTGTCTGCAGATCCCATCCGTGTTGTTATAGAATCATGTTAGTGTCCACAGACAAAGCAACTGACATCAAAAGGGAGTGTGTGTCCGCAAACTTTTAAGCTCATTGGAGCTCAGCAGTGCCTGTTTGCTCAGCAGGGGGATGTGTCTGGTGAATGCTAAGCTTTGTTTATCTTAGGCACGTGTATTTCAGTGGATTTGAGGGTGTTGTTGCAGTGCACTGCCATGTTTAGCATGACTTTCCATGGGGGGGGTGTCTACTGACTGCTAAGTTTTGTTTATCTTTGCAGCACAGGTTTGCGCAGCAGACCGCAGTGCTCAGAAAGGAAGGCTGTCAAAAAAATTGGCTGAGAAAGCCAATGATATATTAATTACTGATGATCCCTGTTTCACTTAAACTAGGGCCATTAAACCCCTTAATGTTGTATTTGGCAGATGGAATGCATCATAGCTAGCAACAGGTAGGTCTGATTAGCTGTAGGATGTAAATGCCAACAGTTAAATGTGTCACTTGGTACAAGTCATTGATTAATGTACATTATAGCACTAGAAAACCACAAATGCATGAGGAATACAGAGACATATGGGATGAAATGACAGACATCCTGCAAAAACATGTACAGGGAGAGGTATACAGACTTCCACCCTGTGTGTGGTATTTCACCATGTACTACAGTCACATCATACCTCTCAACATGTTGCAGCAGGAAATCTGGTCAAATAAAGTGAATAAAAGTGGGACCAAGGCCCATAACTTGGGACAGGATTTAAATATTTGCTCCTACAAACATAGAATGTTGATAGAATAACAGGTTCTGCAATAGCATGACTCTCCTAATGTAGATGGAGTGTGAAACCCAAATCTCTGTCATTATTTATTTATTTCAATCTTCACTGATTTGCCACTAATTTGCCAGAAAACCACAATGTTATGTGAAACAGGCCAAAAATATGAGGCAAAAGTCTGGACAGTCTGTGAAGCTCTGTACAATTCTGAAGTTTAAGTCGCATATTAAGGTCAGCAAACAGCCGCATAATGCCTTGGATAATATCAGGCAACTGCAGTACTGTGGTAACATGGGCAACAGCCAATGGCCTGCAGCATGCAATAATTCCGGACTGGAGTACAGGTAGCTTTGGCCTGGGGTCACATTGTAAGTACTGACAATCACACTGGGCATGCTTCTACTTAGCTAACTTGAGCCTAAGTCTATTGCCTCTATTGCCCAAATACCTGCTATGTGGAAATATGTCTGTATATACATACAGCTGCATATACATATCTGTCTCTCCCTATCCCCCTCACGCTTGATTAGTGTCTCTATCAGTATGTGTCATATATATATATATATATATATATATATATATATATATATATATACACACACACACACGATAACAAGATGTATATATAGCTACATAAAGTGCAATGGTACATAGACTCCACACATACTTCTACATAACACATTTACATTACTTACACACACAACTACATTTAAGGAGACATCCCTGTTATACACATTGATATAGATATGGGTGGGATGTAAGAATGTTCCCACATACCCCAAATGCTTGGGTTATCTGCACATACACATCACAACAGCTGTCCAAAGGCAACAGACCAAGGCCACAACAGTACATAATCCACTCACTGGTAAGTGTACACACATAGCAGGGATATTACCAGGTATACTACCCCTAGGACACTAGATACAATAACAGTACCAAGCAGTATCACTCTGCAGGCTGCACGTGCTGCCTAACACAAGGCTACTTTGCATATTCCACAAGTTCCATGTCTGCATCAACATAAAAAGCAGACATAACATGTGGTGTGTGCGATAGGTCCTGTGAGCTGTAGTGTATAATATTGGATTGGTAGGAGTTCTAATTTCACATCCTCCAACTCCTTGTGTGTGTATATCAATATATCCCCTCAAAGCACTATGGACATGCCCAAATGGGCTATCTCTGTGCAATTGTATGCATTTTATGGCCCTGTGAGTGGCTGCTGGCCTCTACATTCCCTCTTCTACAAGGCCTGCAGATGTCATTCACCTTAAGAGTACTGGCTGACAATATAACAAAAGATAAACACTGTGGTGCATGTGATAAGTACTGCAAACTATAGTGTGTACAACTAGATAAGTAGGGGTTCTAATCTCACAGCATCCAGTTTGTGTGTGTGCTGATATAGCCCCATGCAGTACTTCAAACTAGCCTGTATGGGCTATCTCTGTGCAATTGTAATGCATTTTATGACCACTGACTAGCTGCTGGCCACAACATTGGCCTCCGTTACAAGGCTTGCTGATGTCATCCACCTTAAGAGCACTGGCTGACAGTGTGATATCAGATGAACAGTGTGGCACATGCGATAAATACTGTGAGCTATAGTGGATAATTGCAGATAGGTAGGGGTTCTAATCCCACAACATCCAACACGGGAACTCGCTTTACTAGGAGCAGCATGGGCAGCACCATGCCCAAGGTCAGATGCGGTGCTAGTACTTGATGGTAACTGCTGTCTGCTGGGCCTGTGTCACCCAAAGGACAGCTCAAGACCATGTGCCAGTGGCCTGCCATGTTGTGATGTGGACAGCATGCTTCCCTCTGTAGTGCTGGAGGCCACCACAGGCACGTCAGTGTGCATGGCCACATGGACTCCCAGCAGATGGTGTTGCTGGCCTACATCCACATGTCCAGCACCCAACTCCAACCACGTTCCAACAAAGACAATGTGTGCTCAAAGACAGACACTTTTTCAGCCCACCGTTTGTTCACACATCAGTGAAACATTCCATGGCATCACCAATGCAGTGGAGGCAGTCACAGTTGACCAACTGTGCTGCATCCATAACCCTAATCATCTGTCTGGCGTTGCATTCAGATCATGCCTGTGCCTCCATGACAGCACAAAACATGCAGCGAGTGACCAGTCATGTGACATCTGCAACTGGAGGTGGATGGGCAGCAGTCCTCTTTTGAGCACCCCTGTCAATCTGCCTGTATGCAAAATTGCCAGCTCTCTGGCTTTGACCAGTGTCTACACTGAATGACACCATAGTTCTCTCACTGTCCTCTACTATGTCACCATCCTCTGACTGTCCAATATCTGTGGTTTCTGGTGACTAGGTATGTGTGGCTATATTGACTGTGTGCAGGAACAATGGGGGCAGAAGAGGGAGGTCAAGCTCTCGGACAGATTCATCCACTGGCAACCCCACCAGTGCCTCACTATGGCCACCATCATCACATCATCATCAGAGTCCAATGAGACACTGACACCAGGTTATGAGAGGGACAGACTGAACCCCTCCTGTTCACCTGTGAGAAGCAAGACAAAAGCAGTACATTACCAACTGCACTATTATGTATGTTAATCCACACAGGCTCATACAGATGAGAATCCACAACTGTATTACATGCACAACATCTTCTCATCTCTGATCCAATGCACAACACACAACCTCACAACAACATACACAGACAACCCAGGCCCTGTATAACATGCACGTCACCTACATCCAAGTAATGTTGCCAATGCACTACACCTATACGGTATGCAGTATGACAGTGTATGTGACAGAACTACACATAAAACCCAGTACACCTATCTTGACAATGATATGCCAATTATAGTAGCACTGCCTCAGGTATGTACCTTCTCCCTATTGTGTTTGAATGGGCATGTTGGAGGAATTGCCTCATGTATTGCAGGCTGCATAGTTGCTCATAACTATAAGTGCAAACATGCTAATGTTTTTACAAATACACACCTGTCATTCCCTAGGCTGTGCACTGTAGTTAACTGCACTGAAATGGAACATACAACTATTGTCCCCTGGCTAAGCACAACAGTTGTGCATAAGGTCCAAATGGCGGCCCTTAACATTCATAGGGTATATATGATCTGTAAAACAACAGTGTCACACTTACCAGGTACAGGACCATGAACTGCGGCCACACCTAACGGACCTATGAAAAGGTGAGGGAGAGATATTGTCAGCAACACCAAATGTTGCAATGTTACAAGGCAATATGTGTATATATCCACATGTGCAGTTGCTAATGTAATACTGGCTATATTGTTGACATTCGGAGTATGTGTGTACAGCTGTGGGTAAAAGCCAACCCCCATATAGATAGACCAGACACCCATGTACTGGTCTATAGAGACTGCCACAATGACTGCTAATGTATTATACTGGTGAAAACAGTAAGCATACCTGGATGCTCCTATGATGTGGATGCTGTGGCACCCACCTCCAAGATCTATGGTGTGATGGTTGGCTAGGAGCTGTTGGTTGATCCTAGGTCGAGAGTGATTGTTCATTTGCAAGACCTCCACCAGTGGCAGCATGATCCCTAGCAACAGTAGCTGCCCTTTGACGTGCAGCATTGACCATACCTGTCACCTGGTGTTAGACCGGCTTGTAGGTCCTGTCCTGATTAACAACCCTCAAAAGTCAGCCACAATGCTGCCCACTGTTCATGATTGTGGCAACCCCTTGACAGCAGGATGTGATGGTTCAGTCTGAGAGCATTCAGTATAGTGTCATTCTCTGCAGATGAAAATGGAGGATGTCTCTGTTGGTACATTGTTCCTGCAAGACAACAAGAGGGGAACACATTACAGTACCAAATATATTGGATATCCACTATGTACAGACACTACACTCCCATAATGGCCTGCACTATCCACTGCTCCCTTAGATGTCATACCCCACAGTTTGGTAACACACTACATGTGTGGCTATCACCAAGATAGTAACAATATTGGGTAATGTTCCTGTGTTCTGTGACCAATTCTGCTGTATGTCTGTACACCCCATTACTGCAGTGTACTGTGGTGTGTCCCCTATGGGCACATCCCCACTAATATGTCATACGGCCACTGTCAGACAAATAGCAGTGTGCTATTCCAACAATTATGTGGGGACAGTCCAGCAACAGTAGTGTGCTACAATGACAGACAGCAATGCAAACCTGTAGGCATCATACATCTCTACTATGCAGATGTTTGCAGAATGTAATCATGTTTGCCTCATAGATGTAGTCCCTTTTGTACAAACTTGTGGATGTCTGGCAAATGGTTGTCCAATGATTGATGGTTGCTGTCAGAAAATTGAAACAGAATCTGTCATTCATCAGACCCCTCAGAGAACACTTATGCTACAGAAATATCTTTAGTCTAGTCACATTCTTACTTTGTGTGGCCAATATGTATACTGTGTCACTGAGTTTGGGCCTTTGTCTCCCCATTAAATATGGCTTTATCCTGATTTTTTTGGGAGGTTGAGAGGTATGTAGGCATAGATCTCAAGCAGACAGGGATGAATGTCCATGAAACTGGGACATAGCCAGAGTACATATGGGACATTCAGGGACACTTTTACAATGTTAGTACTATTTATGTGTGACATTGACAGACAGAGAGGAGGTAAATTACAGTACATCATTTGATGTTACAGGAGTGTACACCCTTACTTCATGTCACTATGTCTTATGTGTAATCCACTATCTTTACTACAACAGCCGACCATTGTAGGAGGGATAGACAGGGACAAAGCAGAAATGTGATGCAAAGAAAGGACAATTGACAGGCCTGCCTGTAGGTGCCGGACAGCAGAGTATCACTGACATGTCATTATCATAGATCTAATAAAAGCCTACTGTTTTAATCTCTATTCCCCATACTTCCATCCTCTCATATGCATCCAGATTTATGGGAAAATGTAGTACATACCTGGTAGAGTGATGCATTCCCTTTTTGAAGCATTCCTCTGCAAATGTGTTTCACATACACAGTCTGTGTGAGTAAAGCCACATTCAGACCTGTTCCCCATAAGCAGTTGCTTGCCTTTTGTAGGTAATGCTCATTAATCTGTGGCTCAGAATTGCTAATTGCATCCAAAACAGTGGAATTGTACTATCATTAGCCAATGATATGATACCACAGTGCAATATATAAGGCCTTCATGTAGGCCTTGGCTCCTTTCTTAGTTTTTGATATGGACATTACTGAATTGTGGAGACTACAGTATTGCAGAGGGTAAGTACAACTACTGTCTACTGTAAATATGTATGATGTATGTCCACAGATTTGCCACATATGTTTGGTCAGTGTCACATGACAGCGTGGTCACCTGGCAGTTCACTGGCACACATTGTGGGTTGATGTCAGAAAGGGGAGAGAAATATGTGAGTGTCACACTTCATAACCAGAAGAATATGCATGCTAAGGTAGTAGCTGCTATTTTATAAACTTACTATCTTTGTAGGGGCAAACTGTGATACATGTACCTATCTCTGGGCCTTTACCCCCCCTTTATGTATGGCCATGTGCGGATCCCTTGTTATAGGGGGAGTTGAGAGGTATGGTCTGTCTGTAGCAGCTACCTTAACATACAGTTGTGCATGTTCTAGGCTGCAGCTGCTGCAGCAGCCTAGAACACATAGGGGGGTGCGATCACTTTTGAGGCCTGCAAGCTGTACGTATAACTGTGTCAGTTGTGTCAGCCATGTCATTACAGCAGAACCAGGGTAAGGGTACCCATTACAGTCCACTCAAGGCATGTGCTTAAGATACATCTGTTATGCAACTGTGGCAATAGCAGAGTAGTAGATGACATATAGCTAGGCTATACGAATATGCACAGTGTGTCCCTACCTGCACGTCTGTAACTTGCAAAACTGTGTAGCTGATAATTCAGTAGCAGTAATCTATGGGGATTAAAATTGCATGACTCAGTCATTACTTGCTGTGGTCACAACAATGTAATTGAAGTGCAACACTCTGGATTTGAACCCAGGAGTGTGTGCAGCAAAATGCTCTGTATGCAAGGCATTTAACAGACTGAGCTACTGAGTCAGTGCAGAAGCAGGTGTATTTGCCAGATATATGTGCTGACATACATGCTTTGACACATGTTGTCTGCATCCATCAGTATGTGCATGACTTTCAAAGGCAGTTGTTTTGCAGCAGGGTTCCATTTGAACATATGTACTGTGCCACTGCTGCCTTAGCAGGTGTATTTGAAGATATTGCAGGTAAAAGGGAACATTTACCTGCTATCCTCAGCCTCACATACTTTTGCATCAGAGTCCCAGGTACACTGCCATTTGTCACGTTAAGTTTGATTTAATTCTGTCAGTGGAAATCAGTATGTATTGCTGAAAACAGCTGTCTTAACAAAGATCTGTGTAGCCTAGTGGGTTAGTGCAATAGGCTGTAGTTGAGAGGGACCCTAATTCAAAATGTGGCAGGGGTGATTCTTTTATACATGTGTCTAACAATGTGAGAAACACATAGGATCATTAACGGTCATTTAAGTGCGTTTGCACAGTGGTGTGCGATACGCACCATCACAGCGCTATGCTAAGCTCCACATAAATCTGCACTAAAAATTTAAAAAGAAAAGAAAAAGGGGATGATAGGGCAGTGGTAAAATCGGGGCAAGCAAGAGGAAAAGCATAATGAAAGGCAGGTAGGAATGTGAAGGACAGGTGTAGGGAAGAACCATAACTTTCCATTTCTTGTTCGGCAACAGCTGTGCAGTTTGACAGATTTTGTGGATGAATTTGGACTCTCAAACCCTAAACAAAGGGGTGAGGACAACATAAATTTGTTGTCAAGCCAATTGGACAAAATTAGTTGTGTCCAGTGGACACATCTGTGAAATGGAGAGCTGTGTATGAGGTGATTATTTTATGGGACAGATGCTCTTTTTTTATAAGGAAAAAGTGGGATGTTGGGGAAGAGATATAGATACATGTGGGGAGGTAAATTGGTAGGAGAGGATGCAATTACAGACAGACAAGACAGCGGACAGGGGTGGTGTGTGACACATGACGGGGGTAAACACCTTGGATGGTGAGGGTGTTGTGGAATCCAAAGTGCATGTGCTTCCAGATGGCAGGAGTGTGACCGAAGTCCTCACTCATAGGCAGTCAACACTGCTCCTTTACTGTCCCAAAGATGGCTGTGCTGAAGGCTGGGTGCCAGGGCAAGATGGCCCTACCAGGTTGTCCAGTCTGCCCTCAATCCAGCGCAGGCAATGTTCATAGCTCCTATTGAACAATTCTGCATACCATGGCAGGTAGTCAATCCTGGGTGAGTACCACCCCTCTGCCACTGCTCCCGAGTGGGCCCATCCCTGAGGCAGGTCCACCTGAAGGTTGCAGAACCAACAGAGGGGGCACCACCATCTTGGGTCCCAGATATGCTGGGACCCAGTGCCAAGGCCGGCTGAGGTAGGGTAGGTGGATCAGCAGGAATCAGCCTACCCTGATGTGATTTGGTTATGGAGGTATAGCAATACATTTAGGGTAGCTATGAACAAAACCATTGTTAGTAATAACAGCATGCCAGAACATTGGAAATAACCTCATTACATTTCAATGCATATTATGTGAAACACAGCAATAAATAACAAAACAGTCAATATATTAACAGCATGCCAGTAACAGTTATGGCATTATGGCCAACAGAATAGGTTATTCAACAAGATATGATAACATGCAGCCAATGTAATACATAACAATAATAAAACACATGCCCCAAAATAAAGTTTATGGAAAAACATATGTTAATAGTAATCCACAACCAATGCATAAAAATAATAATAAATATTTAAAAATAAGGGGTGGAGCGACAGAGAAATTCAGTCCATTAATACCATTATAGGCTATATAGCTGAAAACAGTACTGCTTTCTACTCTACAGGTCTGTCATTTATTTATGTGTAAAAATGCCTTATAGCTGCTGTAGCATGTACATACCTGTCAAGCTATTTACATGGGACAGTATGGGCCAAGCAGTAACAACTGCAGGTACACAACTACACAGAACACTTGCACATCAGGTGTACTTACATAAGGTCCAAGGTGCACTATGGGCCGATGTAGTGTTACTTTCCTATTTACCTAAACATGTCGATGATACATCTGTGACAGAGGGATTATGCAACAGTAGTTACATTCCATGACAGTGTGACACTTGAGAGACATGTATGTGTACAGTACAGACAGTAAACCACTATCATGCCTTGCTTGGAAGGCATGGGGATAGAACCTAATAGCAGTGACTGCAGAGGACATCTACATCAAAGTATTAATTGACTGCAGCAACCTTTAACACACACTCCAGGCATGCAGCCATACCAAAGTTTACACATTTTATTTATTTTATTTTATTTTATTTTATGATTATCACACTTATTTCCTGTAATTTATGCTGTATTTTCACATTCCTGATAATGATTGTAACAGTCTGTGACATCTAAACACACAATAATTTACTCATAATATGGGATACCTCACCCATTTAACTGTAGTTCCAGTGGAGAAAATATCTCTAAAGATTACGTGACTGATTCTTCAATATTTAGATCTAGATAGAGCTGGATTCAAGCTCTGGTCTGTGTGTGGCAAAAATGCATTTCATACATAGCATTTAGCAAACAGAGCTACCAAGTCACTGCTGATTACTGATTGACTGATATTTGCCTAGAGCTCACCTGGCGTCAAAATATGACCTGCTAATAGTGGCAGAGTTTTATACTTGACTGCAGTGACAGTTGAACACACATGCATGGCATTCAAGAAAGACAGAGATACTAGGTAAAGTATAAATTACTACATAGACTTCAGGTGTACATAATACATTGTTAGTGTGTTGAAATATCTGTGAAGTCAACAAACAATATCCGATCATGGGTTATTATTTGCAGTGTTCTACTAGTACATTGCTATACCTGACTGAAACACCATACCTCACAGCCTGAATGCTTGTAGCTGACACACAATGGTGAAAACAAGACAATCCTGATGTACATGATTTTCCTTGTTGTTATTGCTATTGATCCATGTGTCATTGCAGACCAGTTGTCATAAGTAATTTCTTACAAAGCAACTTTGAACCTACACTTATTGCACAACAGACTTTATTAGATATACCTTCATGCAGGTACTGATACTATTTCGTGTTTCTATTGCAGAACAGTTTTAATAATTGACTTCTTGCAAAACAGCCCTGCTTCCACAGTCATTGCAAAACAGACTTTATTAGAGAAACTTTCAATCAGTTATTGGTATACTTTCATGGTTTTATTGCACAACAGTTGTCATTATGCTGGTGTAGCAACACAGCTGTAATTCTACAGTTATTGCACTACAAATTTTATTGCATATACTTTATTATGGTTAATGCTTTAGTCTTCCCTGCTTATGGCACTACAGTTGGCAGTATGTGCTTCTTGCAGTGCAGGAATCAGTCCAACAGTTGTCATTATGCAGGTGTAGTAACACAGCTGTAATTCCACAGTTATTGCACTACAAATGTTATTGCATATACTTTATTATGGTTAATGATTTAGTCTTCTCTGCTCATGGCACTACAGTTGGCAGTATGCACTTGTTGTAGTGCAGGAGTAAGTCCAAATGTATTGCAATACAATATTTACTGTCTATACCTAATAAAAGTTAATGCTTTACTCTTTCTTGCTTATTTGACTATAGAGAGCAAAATGCATCTGTACTCACCACACTCACTGTGCAACCTGGCCAAGCACCTGGCATGCACCTCGATGTTGTGAGCCCTCTTCTCTGCAGCTGTTGGGAGAGAAGCACAACATTATGCATACCACTTTAGCAGAAATTCAAGATTAGATATTGATGAAACACAGGTAATGGTACTTACATACATGTGGGACATTCTCAGCCTGGAATTCTTGCACCCAGGTATCCAAGAGAGATCCCTTACATCTTTTCAGGTCACCATGGTGATGATGACACTGCTCACCTATGCTGGGGATACCAGTTGCACGGGTGAGGTCCCTTGTCAGCTGGTCCTAAGCCTCCATCTTGCACTCTGAGCCCTGGTAACTTCCCTGCATTAGCCAGCCCTCATGGACTCTGGACTCCTGAATGTCCCACTTCTTCACCTGAAAGTGTGAACCCTCACCAACGCCTGCCATTGTATCCTTCACAGACAGAATTCCAACAGATTATACTGTATTCCTCCTTATTGGGCTTAATATGGCCTGTTTTCCCTCCATTACATGCCATTGGGCAAAATTTTAAAATGTGGCATGTCACTCAACATTGCATAAATCAGCCAAGCGATGTCAAGCAGTACATAAACTTTAGCTGCCGTTGTTTGTTTGTGCAGTGCTTAGCAGGTCTTAGCAGGTCTTAGCAGAGCTTAGCTTAGCGCAGCAGGCCAGTATTTAAAAATAATTTGCATAATTTCTATTTCGAACAAAAATGCTAACTTGTTCTTTCATGTATTCAAACTCTGCACATGAGGCTGTAGCTTTAACCATTTAGCTACGTGGATATGTGACATTTTACGATACCTTTACATATACCTCTGAGCTACCTTTAAGCAGTGGTGAACACTGTTGCATGCTGCACAAACCCCCTCAGCTATGCTTAATCTTGAACTTTACATACTAATTAAATATATCCTGTTTATAATTTTTGATGTCTGTCAGGTGTCTCGGCACTGCTTAGCACTGCTGCACTCTACGCCACACCTCACAAACATGCTTTTTAAAAAATGTAAAAAAAAATAATTAAATTACATTGCTATAATGCCATTGGACAGTGCATGGAGTGTGTTACTCATCTGCAGACACAGTTAGCACCACACTCCCTAAACTGATTCAATAACTGTGTTCCATGGCTCTCCTTCTGTAACACGCCACGATTAATATGCATGGTCCACTGCTGAGGGGGAACTGTGTACACATTCCAAGTAGGCTCTACACTATGCCTACACATATTTTATTAAACCTAGGGGAGACACTTCAGGCTTTAACATGGAGAGAAAATTCAATATCCAAAATAAACTTAATTTATCTACACATGGGCAATTAGTAGCTCATCCTAAAAATACTGATGTAAGTAATCCTTTCTATGAAACAATGTAATTCTAATAGCATTAAAATATGAGAACATGGTCATAAACACTGCTTAAGCTAACACAAGAAACATTGGTAATAATACATATTCCCCATCATAAAATAACATCTTAAAAACTGAATGGACCACTGAATTATTCATCAACACCTGGTATAGACCTATTCAAACCGGATCCAAACAAAACACAGGGAGGAGCTGGAATTAGTAATAATGACCTAAGAACACCTCAACAAGAACTTACAGTACCATTATATCTATTATTTACTAGGGCATATAAATATGGGGACATTCATCAAGACTGGAGATATGCACATGTTAAACCTATCTGTGAGGTAAAGGGGAGTAGGACAAACCAAGAGTCATACAGACCCTTAAGTCTACTTTCATGCTGTGGAAAAATAATGTAGATGGTGGCCCATTAGCCTAGTACACACCTGTGAACTTATATTCACCCCAGGGATCAGTCCGGTGGCTATACTTGACAGAGGCACTGGGAACTAAGGTCGGGTGGCATGATGCCAGGGTAATCCTATGGGCTAGGCTTGTAAAGGCTCCAGGGTCATTAGCCTAGTACACACCTATGAACCTATGAATGGTAATACTAGGTAAGTTATTGTCAGAAATGGAAAGGCTGGGACTTGAAACCTTATATCAGCATACATATGTTAAAAATAGATCTATTACCACCTGTAACGAGATGTTCTATAACAATATAATAACAGCTATGAATGAAAATTGTACTGCAATATAATTTATATAAATTTAACTTCAGCATTTGATAGGGTCATATACAAAACACTGATCAATAAATTAGAACAACTAAGTACTGATGTACGTTTGATAAGATGAATAGCTGCATGGCTTACAAATAGGACATGGCAGGTATCATACAGCAATTGGACAGGTGAAATTCTTAGTTGCAGTCAGGGTGTCCCATGGGGCTCTGTCCTAGGCCCATACATGTTTTGATTGTATCTTTCAGATCTTTTTCATCTGAGATGTTCTACAGTCTGTATGCATATGATTTGAAATTGGGTAAACTTATTAAATGTGCTGCAGACAGGGCATGTCTGCAAAAGAATTGGAAGAAATTGATTGTTTGGGCACAGGGGAATAATATGCAAATAAATACAACAAAAACTTAACATATGAGATTTGGGAAACATAAATTGAAAGATGAATATTTAATACAGCACGCAGTGATTGAACTGTGGACTCATTTAAGGACCTTGGTATATGGGTAGATCCAGCTATGTGTTTTTCTAATCATATCAACCAATTGGTTAATGATAGTTATAGAACTATAGGCTGTATAAAAATATTTATAAAGTCTAGGAAATCAAAAATGATGAAGTCATTGTTTGCTAGTTACATTACACCCATTCCTTAAGTATGGAATAAAAATATGGAAACCATGTAAGAAAACAAGCATGAGTAAACTGGAAAGAGTACAGCGGAAATATACCAAGGGCATCCATGGATGTGAAAATTTAAGTTATTATGAAAGACCATAATATCTGAACTTGTACAGTGTCTCTAACAGATATCTAAGAGGAGATCATATTCAGGTATATGGGGAATTTAGAGACTACCTCTGGGAATGTTGCGGTTATCAAAAAGTACTAGAGAATCATCAGACAACCTATGTAGAAGATTCTCTAGGAATGAGAAGTGTACTAATTGGTTCTCTGACAGAGTAGCTGATGCATGGAACAGACTACCAAATTACATTAAAGCAAGTACTAGTTTAGATATTTTTAAGAACAGCCTGGACACATTATGGGAACAAGTGTTTTAGTATATTGGCAAGCTAGAAGGGCATTAATGTCCGTGCTTGAAATATTTGTATGTATGTATGTATGTATTTATGTATTTATGTTTTGTGAGAAAAAGATTGACTTAAAATATACATTTCAGAAAACAAATCTTGAAAGTGTTTCTCACTTTAGACAACTGGGCATTATACTTCAGCTATAGTCTGCCACCTAAACAGCATCAACATCATTGTCAAATTATAAAATAATGTGGTACATTTTGTGTTTTTTTTTTAATCTAGAAAACCTGAGGATATAGTAATGCTTTAGACAATGATTAAAATATAGATGCATTCTTTGGTTATTCTATATTATGGGACTGATAAACAAATTGAATAAATACAGTGTGTGTAAAAAATATTGGATGGCTTCAGAAATTCAACATACAGCAAGAGACAGATAACCCTTGATCTATAATTCCTCAAGTAAAGATGACTCCAAGGTGATATGATGATATGATGAATTGATAAAAGCCTTCTAATGTAACTATCCTTCTTGGATGTTATGGGTTACATAATGTTGTGGGCTGGGAACCAAATAAATTAAAATGTAGCATACTTGAAAAAGGACAAGAGCTGTAAAATGCGGGGGAAGAGCCTGAATGGCTAACTGAAAACAGCAGTATTTTAGAGCTCCATATAACTAGTTAAATAAGACAGGAAAAATATTTTTTTTTTCTTCAAAGTACAAAATCTTATAGATAAAGGACTAATTTACATAATTAGAAACGTTGGTGAAGTTTTACAAATAATTTCCTGTCAAAAAGCTTGGAGATATAATCACTTGTTAAAATGAGCAACTCAAGGAATTCTCACCAGGATGCTGCCTTAAAGAAGGAACTACAAAAGATGGCATCTACCCTGCAGGAGTTGTCTTTGAAGACGGATGATTTTAAAGAGAACCTAGAAAATCTTAAAACAAGCAGTCAAAAACAGGCTGACACCCTCAAGGAAATGCTACAACACCAGACAAGGATAACAGGAATAGAGGTTTCTCTAAATAACTTAGAAAGCAGACTTAAGGAAGAGGAAACACAGAAAGAACTGCTTCTTAAACAAAACACTTGGTTGGTTAATAAAGTAGATGACTTGGAAAATAGGGAGAGGAGAAATAACATCAGGATTTTTGGATTACCCGAAAACACAGAAGGTGAGGATATTATTTCCTTTTTATCAAGCTGGATCCCTGACTTTTTAAATTTAAAAGGACTTTCCTTTGGCATTGAAAGGGCACACAGAGCTCTTGGGAAACCTGCCACTAACTCAAACTCTCCTCCTAGGTCAATAATTATCAAATGTCTTTCATACTTGGACAAGGAACTGATTTTAAGATCTGCTTTGAGGAAGGCACCTCTAAAATATAAACAGAGCCTGATAATATTTGATAACGACTATTCATCTTGAATAATGGAACAAAGGAAAAAGTGTGGCCAATGGTAAAGTTTCTGAAACAAAATAACATCAAGGCACAACTTGTATATCCAGCTAAGATAAGAATACTGTATGCCAACAAGATATGGACTTTTATTGACTTAGAGGAAGCCTCTTCATTTATTAAAACTAATAATGTGATTACTTTACCAGAAGGTATGGATTGGATGTCACCTTCTCTCAAGAGAACAAAAAAAGCAAATGTCTGGACAGATGTCAAAAAGAAGAAGCAAAAGACTGATACTGTTACAGCCAAATCTCTCAAAGCATCTACTATGATATGAATTGTTTTAACATTACTTTAAAGGACCAGTTTTACAGCATGGAATTTTAAAACAAAGATAACTAACTATTGGATTCTTTATATTTTTTGAAATGGATGACACATGAGAGTTTTCACGTTACCTCAGGTAAGTAAAACAGGGTAATTTTCTTTCACAGAAGGAGGGTTATATAGCACATAAAATATTTATACTGTAAATCAACATATGTAATATATGTGTATTTTCTTTTAATTTTCTCTTTTCTCTCTCCTCTTTTTTCTCATTATTTATTTTAACTGCATCTTGTCTCCCTTTCAAAATTATCTCCTATTTACTATACTAATATAGTCTGTATATATTTAATAACACACTATCTATACATAGATAAATCTTCTTCTTCTTTCAGCTTTTCCTGGTTAGGGGTTGCCACAGTGGATCACCTGTCCGCTCATGATTGGCAGTGGAGTTTTACAGTGTCGAGTTGCCAGCCCGGTGCTCAACCTTCCACAGAAGGCACACACATGCACACACTCACACCTAGGGCCAATTTAGAGTGTCCAATCCACCTACAGCATGTCTTTGGGATGTGGGAGGAAACCGGAGCACCAGGAGGAAACCCACACGACCACAGGGAGGACATGCAGACACAGAATGCACCCCAGCCGAGAATCAAACCGGAGAACCTCTTGCTGTGAGGCAGCAATGCTAACCACTGCACCACCGTGGCCACCCCATCTATACAATAGTCTAAATTATACCATGATCCCCCCAAAACGTGCACGCTGATTGGCCAGCGTGCCCGTTGTAAATCGAGTTATACTAATGGAAAAAGGTCCGGTCGCCCGGACTTTTTTCCATTAGTATAACTCGATTTTTTAAAACACTGTCTCGCTATGTTAAATGGGTTTAACATAGCAAGACAGCTTTAAAATAAGCAACGGAGCGTTGCTTATTTTAAAGCTGTCTCGCTATGTTAAACCCATTTAACATAGCGAGACAATGTTTAAAAACAACGGAGAAAGCAAGATCTCCGTTGCTTTTTATGTTTCGCTATGTTAAATGAGTTTAACATGGCGAGACAGTTAAAATAAGCAACGGAGATGTCCGTTGCTTATTTTAAACTGTCTCGCTATGTTAAACTCATTTAACATAGCGAACACTAAAAAAAGCAACGGAGATCTTGCTTTCTCCGTTTTTCCCCACAGTTCTGATGTACTGCTCAGGCGCGCAGTACATCAGAACTGCCGCGGATGCCAGACATCTGCGGAAGGGCAGTAAACAGGCATTATACTATGCCATTATTTAAGAAAAGTAATAGTTTCTTTTCTTAAATAATGTCATGGTATAATAGCAATAACCCACTTCTGGGTGGGGGTAATGCTAAATTTACCCCGGTTGGCTTTGTTTGGTCCCTCGGGCTTTGCCCTCGGGACCAAACCACGCCAACCGTGGGTAAATTTAGCATTACCCACACCCAGGCATGGGTTATTGCTATAATAATCTAGTTTTAAGGTAGACTAATTGGAATAGTGAACTTAATTAATTGTTATTACAATATTTATGAGATTAATGATACTCATGCTTATTGGGATTGGAGACATGTTCGAGATTAACTCTGAAATGTTCCATTCATGTACATATGTCCTTTGAATTATTTCCTTTTAGTATTAACAAATATATAAAAAAAAAAAAAAAAGAAGGAAAAATGTACTGTTGGTTAAGAGAAGTGATACTCATGCTTATTGGGATTGGAGACATGTTCGAGATTAACTCTGAAATGTTCCATTCATGTACATATGTCCTTTGAATTATTTCCTTTTAGTATTAACAAATATATAAAAAAAAAAAAAAAAAGAAGGAAAAATGTACTGTTGGTTAAGAGAAGTGAAGCTTTCTTCACATTCTATTTTCATTGTCATAGCAACAGTAAACAACTGCTGCAGTTTCTAAGGACACTGTGAACCTGTGAAGTGCATTTAGCCTCACAGATTACAAATAGTAAGAAAAAGTAATGTTGTTTAGTTATTATCCATGGTGGTGCACCGGTAGCATTGTTGCCTCACAGCAATAGGTTCTCCTGTTCGATTCTCGGCTGGAGTGTGGGGAGTACCTTCTGTGTGGAGTCTGCATGTCCTCCCCGCGGTTGGGTGGGCATTTGAAAGACATACATTAATGGGCATGCCTTCATTGGAGGTTGAACATCGAGCTGGCACCTCGGCATTTGTGAAAGGATACTGCCAATCATTAGTGGACCGGAGTTCCGCTGTGGCGACCCCTAAAGCCGAAAGAACAACAACAACAATGTTGTTTAGTTATTAAAATGAAAAACACCTAAGCAAAGTATAATAAATACATAATAGGACTATTTGTAAATATTTTATGATTTATCCTCATAGGATTACATATTCCTGGAAACACAACTGAAATGTTCCCAAACTACATGTGCACTTAAATGTAGCTGCTTGATTAAAAAGTATGTCGCCTCACAATAAGACACTGTCCAGTTCGATTTTCAGTTAGACCGTCTTCTGCATGGAGACTTGCATGAATGGGCGCACCTTTGTTGAAGGTTGTGCGTCAGGGCTGGTAACTCGGCACGTAAAAATCAACTACCAGTCATTAGCGGACCGGAGTTCTGCTGTGGTGACCCCTAACCGGGAAAAGCCGAAAGACACAACAACTCAGTTTAACATGCTGATTTCACAAGCTGTCTGCACTGTAAAAGTTACATTTTATATGTTACTTGAAATTGTCAGTCTCTAGTGCACATGAAAAGATACATATTACTTTTTGCAGCATGTTATCTTTGCAGTTACCTCACACTCTGTACAAACTCACTTGGTAACTGATAGCTATTCATTTAAAATATCAGTTTAAATATTAAATGTGCCCTTGAAATGCTATTGGCATTTTGATAAAATATAATCTGAAGTGTAAAATGAATGACTTGAAAGAAGTGATGCAATGCATAGATTTCAAAGACAGTTCTTAACACTACAGTAAAAGTAAAAATATATATTCACAAGGAAGTATTGAAATGTTTTAGTCTTTCAGTTAAAATAGCTTACTGTCAACATTTTGCGATATCAGAAAGTTTGAAGAGCTAGGAAATTACTATTATTTGTCTTTATAATGATTATTAGACAGATGTTAGACTCTGCTTAGTTTAATGAATTGTGACATATGTTTATGAGGAAAAGTGGACTCAATTATTCACATTGGACTACACATTCCTCGAAACTCAACTGAAATGTCCCCAAATTGCTTGTGAATTTAAATGAAACTGCCTGATTAATAAGCATGATTTACTTTAACAACCTGAATCCATAAGCTATCTGCTGTATATATGCTACATTATATATGTCACTTGCATATGACAGTCTCTAGAGCACACAAAAAAATACATATTATTTTTGCAGCATGCTATATTTGCACTAACCATACATTCTAAATTAACTCAATTGGCAACTGACAAGAAATTTATTTGAAACATCAGTCTAAATATTAATTGTGCCCTTGAAATATTGCTGCCATTTTGACAAAACAAAACCTGAATTGAAAAAGGAATGATTTGAAGAAGTGAAGCATTGTACAGATTTCAAAGACAGCTATTGACACTACAATATAAGTAGAAATGTATGCATGCAAGGAAAAATTGAAATGCTTTATACCTTTAGTTACAATAGCTTATTGTTAACTTTTCACTTTATCAGAAATTTTAAAGAGCTAGGAAATTATTTCTAATTTGTCTTTATAATGTTTACTAAAGTGATGTTAGTCACTGACTTGTTTAATGGATTGTGAGTCATATACAAGATGGACTACTGAATATTATTTCTGTTTACCTATGTTTGCTGAATTTCTTTTATTAGTACTTATTTAAAACAAGTGAAATAAAGGGAAGGGAAATCTCTGTTTTTGGCCAAGGGAGGAGATGTTTAAGAGTTTTCTAACTGCCCCGAGAACTCTCTTCTAAGATGCTCTAAATGCTATTTAATTAATACTTATCTAAGGTAAGTCTTGATTTCCATACAGATACCTTCACATTCATTCCAGACCTGATGTGATTACCCATTCTGGAAGCAGGAGGTGACCTATGCAGGATGGGAATTGTCAGGGTGATCATAGTTCATTCTTAGACTCTGCTTTGTAAATCTATAAATATGTAAAAGCACTGCACACTAGAATGTAGGGCGCCTCTACTCAGTCAGGATACCACTGATAAGCCATGTCTTTTCATAAGTTTAAGTTGAAGTTGGTGAGCTGAAGAGTGGGAAAGTAAAGGAAGACAGTACACCTACAGTAAATTCATATTTTATTGGTAATCACTCATTGCCTCCTGCAAAGTCCTTTTAGTCAAATTATTTTAGTAATAATCTATTTGTTGGTGGCTTATTTGGTGTATGCTCTTCTGTTGTATTTCATTTCTCCAAAATGACATATCTGACATGTTTGGGATCTCTTAAGGGTAACTAAATATTGGATATTTTCTAAGTCAACATAATAATTGTTTACACTACTAACATTCCATCCTGATATATAAAATACTATAGAACAATAATAGAATAATATAGAATTTCATATCTCTTTTAAGAAAATTCTTCATACAATAATTTAACATCTGGAGCTCATTTAATATTGTTGGTTAAAGTTATGAGTGATAATCCAATAGATCTATCTTTATCTATTGGATTAGGAATGACTTTCATTCCATGTTTAATGGGGAATTCATATTTACTTGTATTTGATACTTTAGAATTAATGTTTTATAGAAGTACTTTTTTAAAGCCTGACTAAAATTTTACCCTACTTGTATTTAAAGAAGAAAAAAACATTAAATTACACTCCCAAGTTTACACACATAAAATTACATTCAATGTTATCAGAGAATATGGTATAACTACTATAATCAAAATAAAAAAGAAGCATAATGTTTCTTCCAACAATAACTTGAAATGGATTTAACATTCTTATCATTAAATACTAATGGCTTAAATCACGCAAATAAAAGATCAAACTTACTAAAATATTTAAATTTAAATAAGGCACAAGTAGTATTTCTCTAGGAAATGCATTTTAAGACTAAAGATAGCTTTACTTGGAACCCTAAGGACTATACAGTCTTAGTTCAATCCTCCTATAGAACAAAGACAAAAGGGGTATCAATTCTCTGGAAGAAAAACATAATCACTCCAAAAGTTATTTATAAATATGAAGGCAAAAAAGGTCTACTAGCATTTGTTATAATTAAATTTAATAACAGAATATGGACCTTAGCTAATCTATATTGGTTCCCAGGAATTGGAGCAGGAATGGTTAAAAAACACCTAGATTTTATTTCCAACAATTATAAAGTAATCTTATACTGGGAAGAGACTTTCATTGTACCTTAGAAGCTTCTGAAACCACCAAGAAGTCTTTTTGCATAGCAACTATTTCAAAATCCTTAAAGAGATGGATTGATTAATTTCATTTAATAGACACTTTTAAAGTAAAAGATGATAAATCCTTATTATTTTGCCATAAAGACCATAGATTTGAAACACAAACCAGAATAGACAAATCATTCGTAGTTCAAGATTTACAAACAAAAATACTCAACTTCTCAATAGTTCCATGCCCCTTCTCAGATCATGACTCTTTGATAATAAAGCTCCAAATAGAGTTTAAACCTTTAATCCTCTCAACTAGAATTCCATCATATATCACAAAAAATAAAGAATTCAGACCCTGGATGTTGTCAGAACTACAATTATTTCTTGAAATTAATATATCAAGAGAGATCAGTAGAGTCATGGTTTGGGACTCATTAAAAGTGTATTTACTTGGTAAGACCCTTAGCTGGTACAAAAACAAAGTTAGAGAGTGGGAATCTGAATCATTAGACTTGCAAACCAGACTCTTGACAGCAAAATCTAAAAAAAAAAAAATGAGAATTGCCCAGAAGTCAAAAAAGAAATAGAGGAATTAAAAAAAATATAATGAAATTCTAACATACAAAACTTGTCTAGCTTTGGAAAAATTAAAAATAAACTCATTAGCCACCTTCCCCAGATATCTACATAACTTATCTAAAAGACTTAAAATACAATCTAAAGCAAATAACATTAGTAGTATATATCATGAAAAGAAAGGGAAAAAAAGTATCAGATATAGGAGATATCCTTGAAGCATTCCAGTTCCATTATATGGAACACTTCAAAAAAGAAGACTTAGATACCAACCAAATAAACTTAGATGCAAACCTTATCAATATAAAAAAATTTCCCGAAAACTTAAAACTAGACCTACAAAAACCTATATCCTCCAAAGAAATTGTTGACAAGATAAAAGAGAGTAAATCTAACAAAGCTCCAGGGATAGATGGTATAATTACAGAAATTTATAAACTCTTTCCTTCAACAGTAATCTTCTTTTTTCATAAAACTTTGCTAGAAGTCCAGTCAGAAGCAAAAATACCACCCTCATGGAAATATTCTCCCATAACACCAATTCTAAAAGATAATAAACCATCAGACCTTTGCACTTCATGCAGACCCATATCATTACTGAATAATGGTTACAAAATATTCATTTCAGTCCTAGCTAACAGAGTGAAAATCCCACTTTCAAAGACAATTAATAATGATCAAACTGGATTTTCATATAACAGGCACACACATAATAATATTAAAAGGATACTATAGATTATGTGAATAAAGAAGATAGAGAAACACTTGTAATTGGATTAGACATAGAAAAAGCCTTTGATTACCTCAACTGGGAATATCTATTTAAAACTGTAGCATTATTTGAATTTCCTCCTCCCTTCATGTTACTGCTAAAAAACATATATATATTAATAATTTAGTCTACATTAAATTAGGTCCTTTCACCTCAGAATCTATCCATATAACAAAAGGTACTAAACAAGGATGCCCCCTTTCTCGTATTTTATTTGCTTTGGCTATAGAAATAATTGCAGAAATAATATGCAATAATCCAAGAATAAAAGGAATAGAAGTCTATGACCAGTACATATCTAATATAATGCTTTTTGCTGATGATATTTTATTAACCCTATCAAACTCCAGAGAGTCATTAGGAGAGCTAGAAGAAGTAATGGAGAAATTTTATAAGATTTCAGGTCTACACTTTAATAGATCAAAATCAACATTTCTATTTTTAAATAAGAAAAAAAGAACTACAAGTTACAGATAAATCCATCATAGGAAAACAAGAACTTATGCTAAATTATATAGGAATAGTGTTATGCCAAAATATAAATGAAACAATATTAATAAATTATAAAAACATTATTGAAACAATAAAAAAAAAAAAATATATATATATATATATATATATATATATATATATATATATATATAGAAAGGTGGAACAAAATTATATTAACTTTTGAAGACAGATGGCAATTAATAAAAAATGGTCTTATTCCCCAAAATACTATATGTAGCATTAGCAATATAGTTAATTCCTGAAAGATGCATTCTTAAAGAAATAAACTCATGCTTAATAAAATTCCTATGGTATCCCAAAAAGAATAGAGTAGCTCTAACTCATCACATTAGACCCTGGAAACAAGGAGGATTGAACTTTCCAGAAATAGAAACATATATAAAAGCATCTGTGCTTAAAACTACAATAGACTGGATAAACCCAAATTATTTTGCCAACTGGAAAGAATTAGCAATGTCTATATTAACATATGAATTTAATCTGTTAACAAAATTTAATAGTAGCCAAATCAAACAAATCCTGGTACATACTATGCATAAGTATACAATATAATATAACAAAACCTTTTAAAATAACACTGATTAATCATTACATCAATTCATTTAGGAAATTTATCAATGCAAACATAGATCTAAAACTTTGGTTTGACCTTGTAACCTCATTTACCATCACTAAGAACTTACCTCACAAAATATATAGGGAAACAATAACCTCCTGGGAACAAAATGGATTCTTATGCTGGTTTCAATGTGTAAATAAATTAAATGTTTTAGATATACATATGATAAAATCTGATTACAATAGCCCAACATAGGACTGGTTAACCTTACAAAGCATTCTAATGTACACTCAAGATTTATGCAGACTAATTAATAATTCCTCATTTAAAGATATTCCAAATCTAATAAGTTTGTTGTATGAATTTATATATAATAGTTGTGAAAAGAAAAATTCCATTTCAAATCTATATAAAGAGTTAATAACATATAAAACAATTCCCAAACCATCATACTGGAAGTTCTTAACAAAAGATCAGTCATTGCTGTTAACAGAAGAAATTAAAACTAACATCTTACTATCAGTTAATTACACCTCTAACACACAGGACTGGAAAATATTTAACTGGAAATACTTACATAGAGCATTTTTAATACCAGATAGAATTAAAAAGATCAGTACTACTACAAATGATTTTTGCTGGAGGTGTGAAAAATCAGATAAAAAAGACTGGATTCATATTTTTTATGAATGTAATAAAATTAAATCATATTGGAATGGGATCAATCATTTTTTAAAAGCTTTATTTAATGAATCCTTTACTTAACTAAAGTATTGATTATACTAAATGCAAATGAAGGTCCTACCTGAATAAGACAAATATGTATTTGTTATGGGCAATACTTGCTATATCTAGGAAATGCGTAACCAGAAGGTGGAATTCAAATACACCCCCAACCTTGGAAGAATTCTACACTTTACTGAAGACAACTGCATCGATGGAAATAAAAATCAAAGAACTACGAATCTATCCCATGCCATTGGTAAATAATCCTTGGAAGAAAGTTATATCATTGTTGGACACTCTGCAATAATCAATATTGTATCCCTGATAACTGAATGTTAATTCTATATTTAATAAAATACAGTGTATATAATTGAAAGTCAGGCTATTGTAAATATTGTATATAGTTGTTTAAAATTATATTTAAAAATATTATGTAAATGTTATTTTAATTGAAAATAAAAAAAAAAATATTTGAGGAAAAAAAAAGAGCTGTAACATGCTTCAAACAACAGCTGGCAAAAAATAACTGCCTGATGAAATCAGAAACTATTTAAAGAATGAGTTATTGAGGAATACACTGGACTCATTTAATGACTTTAAATGCTCTGTGTTTTAGTAAGCAGGCACTATGGACACTTATGTCTGCCTGAATCAAGAACTTTGAAACTTGATAAGGAAAATTGTCATGTAACAGGAGATATGAAATTGAATTGCACTACATTAAAGTATGAATGGGTTAAAGGTTCGGTAAAAGTAGGTAACATATGGTTATTATGTAGTTTACCTTAAACGTCCATACTGATACATGAAACAGCAAAATATGTACCACAAGTATATTTTTGTAAAGAAACACATTTATGGGGATTCAGAAAGACTATTATAATGAATAACAAACCTTGCAATTGCATGGTGGTATTCTCTCTCTTCAAAGCTAAATAATAGTGATCTACAATAGATAAATAAATAAACAGATAAATAATCACATACATGAATGCATAGATTGAAGAAGACTAGGCTCATAGATTAGTACTTGGTTAACTGCCCCTATGGGCCATTTAAAACCTATCCCATTGCACCATGTGAGAATCAAACCCTGTACCCTATGTTTGTAAGGTAACCACATCAACCATTATACCAACCTCCAACCAAGTTTATATATAGCATTAAGTTTTCTTATGTTCTTGAGCACATTGGTCTTATACTTGGTGTATACTTCAACCAATAAATGAGTCATCTGAAAGTTCCTTTTTCTACGTATCTGTGCAAGAGCAAATGCAACACTGCTCTGTATAGTTGTGGCAATTACAATATTGTGGCATAAAGGAATACTACTTTGGAAGTAAATGAATTTATTTTCTTTTATATTCGTATTTAACTGTTAAAATGTGTTCTAATATTCCAAGTGCAGTTTGAAATAAAATTTTACATGCTTTCTTCCCTAGTGTGAAAAGTAAACACTGCATATTGTTTCTCATAGAAAGCTTGCATGTTTTTGTCTATTTTATGGTCATTCCTGTACCTGCTTGGTAAAGAAATGTCTTATTGAGAATCTATTTTGACTAATTTCTTATTGACTAGTACAAATTGAAGGGTGGCGTGTTGATGTCAGGATGGCCTGGTTCATAAATCATCCTGATAACATTTTTCATAAGTGCAAAATCCAACAAGTACAGATGGAGGATGGACATATGAACTGCAGTATGTAACTAGACCTTTCTGTCTTATAAAATACCATAGACAAGCAGAGAATAATCCACGACCTTGAAGAAAGGAACCAGAACTCTGCTAAAGTCCACAAGGCTGTATTTTTATTTCTGAAGTGTTCCAAAAGTCACAGATAAAATCACACTGAAGTATTCCAAAAATCACAGATAAAATCACACAAGCGCTTTCGCTCAGGCAGTCCTGAGCTTTATCAAGTGAAAACAAAATGCAGTATGCAGTAACCTCCATTAAATAGCCTAGCAATTATACAATTAATTAATTAGTAAGTCTAGTACTAAGGTGTGGTGCTTTGGAGTTGGATGTTAAAAAAGTTAGTCATTATACCAACTCAAAAAATGAAATGTTTGCAACAACATCTGCACTTAAATAAAAATGACTAATCATAAAAAACATTTTAAAATACCAGTTTCCTAGGTTTCAGAACATAAAAGTCTGAAGTCTGGTTGGGGTTGTAGATTGTTAAGGAATATGCTTAAAGATGTGTTTGGATTGTCAGTGAATTGTTAAAAACTTTTTTCTTTTTATTATTACTTTGCACTGATAAAGACATGCAATAAAATGTGTGAGATATTTTGATGCCCATCCATATACCATTTCATATAGAATTTGATTTATTAGTCAGAATCCTAAAACCGTGGATGTTCAGTAATTTAATATGCTGTGTGGGGATGCTGTAGTATGAAGGGGTCAAGTATGAGAGTTATAACCTAGCCCTCCTAAGCTTGAGGACCGGTTTAATGCTGATCATCCCATTCAGACCTGGTGGCTTCCCTGCATTCAGTCTCAACTGCCATAATAGTTCACGGTAGCCCAAGGTGGATTCCCAGTCACCACCTCTTGCATCTGGCTCAACCTGTTCCAGAACTAGAAACTGAATTTTGGGATCTGGGCAGGAGAGTGAGTGTTTATAGAAGGCATTGGTTTCCTTCTTCCTGGTCATGTCATAAAGATGCTCGTGATACGTTTCCTTAATTCCCTCTCAGTTTTGCCCACATAGAAACTTTGACAGTTGGTGCACATCCCCAAGTATACGACCCTCTAGAGGCACAGGTGTAAAATCCAGTGGGGTGTATCTTGTAGTTCCTAGACGGGAGGTATGGTGCTGTTTCTTTAGATATGGCATGACATTGGGCACAGGCACCACATCTGAAAGTGCCCAGCCTTGGTTGTTTTACCTTCATCTTTTTCTTTGATTTCTTTCAAATAATTCCTTTAGATTGGCCCCTCTTTTACGAACAAAACTGGGTTTAGGTGGTATATAGTCTTTTAGTTCTTCAAAGAGGGTTAAAACCGCCAGTGATGTAAGATTGTTTCTTCCAATTCATAGGAATTTGATGAGTATGTGTGTGCAAAACTGTTAGTGTGAACAGTATCCTTGTTTTGTGTATTGTTGGTCACTGGTACAAACCCCTAGTATTGGTTTGTAGAGGGAATGTCGTGCAGATTTTACCTCTGCTGCTAGAGTTAGAAATAGTTCCAGAGGGTAACCTCTCTCCAAAAAAGCTTTTCAAAATTCCACCTCAGAATCAAAATCTTTCTCCGCACTGCATATTCTACTTGCTCTGATGAGCTGCCCTTAATGATCCCCTCTTTTGATATGGTGGGTGGGCACTTTCAAGTGTAGCAAGGAGTTGGAAAATGTTGCCTTGCGATGTAGTTTGGAATGGAAAGTTTTCTGATTGTAGTCCTTGTAAAGAGTAATGTCCAGATAATGAAGTTCGTGCTGATCCACTGTGTGTGTGAATTGTAGGAAATTCGTTGTTGAATTGATGTGTATAAGGAATTCAGATAGGTTCCCTTCAGAGCCAGACCATAAAATACAGATGTCATCCAAATAACGTCTGTAGAACAGAATGTGATCTTTCCATGGGGGTATTAGAACGAATGTATGCTCCCACATGTGCAATATTACATTTGCGTAGAAGGATGCACAAGATGCCCCATGGCAACCTTGCGTTGCGGTATAATTCACCATTAAAAAGATGAAGTTGTTGGACAAAACCATCTCCATCATTTCGTGAGCAAGTTGGACATTTTGTTACTAAGGGTTGTCTTCTGGCCTAGAAATTGGGCAAACCATTCCAAACCTATTTGATGAGGGATGCTGGAAAACAGATCTTTGATGTCCACTGTGACCATTAAGGTGTCTGGGGAGTAGCAAGAGGTGGGAATGTCCCGGAGGAAGTGCCAAGAATCCTTGCAAACGTGGGACAATAAAGATGTGTATTCTTTAGTCATGTAATCAATAAATTTTCCCAGGGGCTCAGTCACTCCACCTGCTCCTGATACAATCGGCCGGAATTGTAGTGGGTTTATTCCTTTATGGGTTTTAGGTATCCCAAAGATGACTGGTATTCTGGGCTTTTCCACATGTAAATAGTTATAGACCTTTTCATTGATGGCCTGTTGTAATAGAAGGTCAGTAAGATAGTACTTAATCTCAGCAAAGGCTATATTGATCTTGTTTCATGAAACCGTCGTATTGTTCGTCATTCTGCAACATAATGTGCATGTGGGCTTCGTAGTCCTCTGAGAACATAAGGACAATTCCCCCTCCTTTATCAGGTTTCATGACCCTGATTTTCTCTTCATGCAAGTGTTCAATAAAATTCATTTCTTGTTCAGAAAAATTTGGATGAAGTAGAATTTCTTGATTATTATATACTTTCCTGAAGTCATTCTCCACTAACTTTTCAAAGAAGAGAATTATTGGGTGTAGTGGGGGGTTAAAGAGACTTGTACGCGTTGGGCCTGCTGCATTAAGTGTTTGCCCTTTAAAAATGTGTTCACTAACAAACCACCACACACCCACTACCCTAACATCCCTGGATGACCCTACAACTGACCAAGCCCCAAATCTGGGTTTACACAACCAAAACCCTACTAATATTGAGGGTAACTGCACTATTTTAAGGAGAAACAACTTTGCCATATACAATTACACGGACATGAACCTTCCTACAAATGCTTTTGATATTTTCACCCGAGGGTTACATTTTGTCCCAACTAAACCCATGAATTTAACACAAGCTCTGATAGATTTAAAAATGTTTACCAGAGCTTTAAATTTAAATTTGATTTTTAAAGGGCAAACACTTAATGCAGCAGGCCCAACGCGTACAAGTCTCTTTAACCCCCCACTACACCCAATAATTCTCTTCTTTGAAAAGTTAGTGGAGAATGACTTCAGGAAAGTATATAATAATCAAGAAATTCTACTTCATCCAAATTTTTCTGAACAAGAAATGAATTTTATTGAACACTTGCATGAAGAGAAAATCAGGGTCATGAAACCTGATAAAGGAGGGGGAATTGTCCTTATGTTCTCAGAGGACTACAAGCCCACATGCACATTATGTTGCAGAATGACGAACAATACGAGACGGTTTCACTAAACGAGATCAATATAGCCTTTGCTGAGATTAAGTACTATCTTACTGACCTTCTATTACAACAGGCCATCAATGAAAAGGTCTATAACTATTTACATGTGGAAAAGCCCAGAATACCAGTCATCTTTGGGATACCTAAAACCCATAAAGGAATAAACCCACTACAATTCCGGCCGATTGTATCAGGAGCAGGTGGAGTGACTGAGCCCCTGGGAAAATTTATTGATTACATGACTAAAGAATACACATCTTTATTGTCCCACGTTTGCAAGGATTCTTGGCACTTCCTCCGGGACATTCCCACCTCTTGCTACTCCCCAGACACCTTAATGGTCACAGTGGACATCAAAGATCTGTTTTCCAGCATCCCTCATCAAATAGGTTTGGAATGGTTTGCCCAATTTCTAGGCCAGAAGACAACCCTTAGTAACAAAATGTCCAACTTGCTCACCGAAATGATGGAGATGGTTTTGTCCAACAACTTCATCTTTTTTAATGGTGAATTATACCGGCAACGCAAGGGGGTTGCCATGGGGCATCTTGTGCATCCTTCTACGCAAATGTAATATTGCACATGTGGGAGCATACATTCGTTCTAATACCCCCATGGAAAGATCACATTCTGTTCTACAGACGTTATTTGGATGACATCTGTATTTTATGGTCTGGCTCTGAAGGGAACCTATCTGAATTCCTTATACACATCAATTCAACAACGAATTTCCTACAATTCACACACACAGTGGATCAGCACGAACTTCATTATCTGGACATTACTCTTTACAAGGACTACAATCAGAAAACTTTCCATTCCAAACTACATCGCAAGGCAACATTTTCCAACTCCTTGCTACACTTCGAAAGTGCCCACCCACCATATCAAAAGAGGGGATCATTAAGGGGCAGCACATCAGAGCAAGTAGAATATGCAGTACGGAGAAAGATTATGTTTCTGAGGAGGAATTTTGAAAAGCTTTTTTGGAGAGAGGTTACCCTCTGGAACTATTTCTAACTCTAGCAGCAGAGGTAAAATCTGTACGACATTCCCTCTACAAACCAATACTAGGGGGGGGGTTTGTACCAGTGACCAACAATACACAAAACAAGGATACTGTTCACACTAACAGTTTTGCACACACATACTCATCAAATTCCTATGAATTGGAAGAAACAATCTTACATCACTGGCGGTTTTAACCCTCTTTGAAGAACTAAAAGACTATATACAACCTAAACCCAGTTTTGTTCGTAAAAGAGGGCCAATCTAAAGGAATTATTTGAAAGAAATCAAAGAAAAAGATGAAGGTAAAACAACCAAGGCTGGGCACTTTCAGATGTGGTGCCTGTGCCCAATGTCATGCCATATCTAAAGAAACAGCACCATACCTCCCGTCTAGGAACTACAAGATACACCCCACTGGATTTTACACCTGTGCCTCTAGAGGGGTCGTATACTTGGGGATGTGCACCAACTGTCAAAGTTTCTATGTGGGCAAAACTGAGAGGGAATTAAGGAAACGTATCTACGAGCATCTTTATGACATGACCAGGAAGAAGGAAACCAATGCCTTCTATAAACACTCACTCTCCTGCCCAGATCCCAAAATTCAGTTTCTAGTTCTGGAACAGGTTGAGCCAGATGCAAGAGGTGGTGACTGGGAATCCACCTTGGGCTACCGTGAACTATTATGGCAGTTGAGACTGAATGCAGGGAAGCCACCAGGTCTGAATGGGATGATCAGCATTAAGGGTCCTCAAGCTTAGGAGGGCTAGGTTATAACTCTCATACTTGACCCCCTTCATACTACAGCATCCCCACACAGCATATTAAATTACTGAACATCCACGGTTTTAGGATTCTGACTAATAAATCAAATTCTATATGAAATGGTATATGGATGGGCATCAAAAATATCTCACGCACATTTTATTGCATGTCTTTATCAGTGCAAAGTAATAATAAAAAGAAAAAAGTTTTTAACAATTCACTGACAATCCAAACACATCTTTAAGCATATTCCTTAACAATCTACAACCCCAACCAGACTTCAGACTTTTATGTTCTGAAACCTAGGAAACTGGTATTTTAAAATGTTTTTATGATTAGTCATTTTATTTAAGTGCAGATGTTGTTGCAAACATTTCATTTTTGAGTTGGTATAATGACTAACTTTTTAACATCCAACTCCAAAGCACCACACCTTAGTACTAGACTTACTAATTAATTAATTGTATAATTGCTAGGCTATTTAATGGAGGTTACTGCATACTGCATTTTGTTCTCACTTGATAAAGCTCAGGACTGCCTGAGCGAAAGCGCTTGTGTGATTTTATCTGTGATTTTTGGAATACTTCAGTGTGATTTTATCTGTGACTTTTGGAACACTTCAGAAATAAAAATACAGCCTTGTGGACTTTAGCAGAGTTCTGGTTCCTTTCTTCAAGGTCGTGGATTATTCTCTGCTTGTCTTTGGTTTTTTGTGCATTACTTCACTTATAAAATACCATAACATTGATATGCTCATGTACATTCCATGTTCTTGGCACATGTGAACCTACAATTCTGACTTGTTAGGTTAGATATTACCATACAAGTATTGTGCATATTATCTGATGCTTTACCTACAATTCTGACTTGTTAGGTTAGATATTACCATACAAGTATTGTGCATATTATCTGATGCTTTTAAAGTATCACAATAACTGTGTAATGTAATTCTGCGGAGTCATATTGCAAAGTTTTCTAATTCTCCTCCTAAGGGACATAATAAATATGATTTTTAATGCTATTTTGTCTGTTTGCTTTGCAAATAATTTTCACCCTAACAAAAGTAGTGTAGAAATTGATTGCTGACATTCTCTTTCCCTCTATCTTTATATCGACATGTACACTTATAAGGTAAAGGTTATAGTCCATACATTTTGTTGTAATTTTGCATAAAGTCTCTACCAAGCTGCAGTACTAGCCTAATAGTAAGTACCAGTTCTGTTTCAGAATATGATATCATAATGTGACAGAGTACTTTATAGACTCTACAATACTGTATCACTGCTGCACGTCTGTGTAACAGATTCTGTAGAAATAACATGTAATGTGATTAAGTAATTTTCCAGTTTAAAGAATCCCATTATCCTGTTATTTAAACAATCCACAATTTCTGAACTGTCTGCATAACTGCTAAGTTCAACTAAAGCCAAATATCACTACAGCTCTTTCTGTATGTCATGATAGGTACTGCGGAAATTTAACCTTCTTGCTGTACCAACTATGATACATAGGATGAGCTCTCAATCAGTGATGATGGCTGACACTACAGTGCTGCTCATAGGTAAGTCATAACACTGTATTATAACATAGAAATATCTGATACATATGTGGAATTATGGCCCTGAACTCAGTGGTGGCATGCCACGGTTCTGCACTGCATAAGTGCAGGCCATATTTGGCTAAAATAAACAATTTAAAAATATCCACTCTATATAAACAGAATAAGCCATCCACATAACATACTACCTACTGCATATGTGCATACTCCCCAGCTGCTAACCCCCTATTTGTTTCCTACCTGAGACTAGCTTCACCTGTAGTTTAGCCCTGGTACTGCAGACATTTATGCTTATCATAACATAATACCTTCAGAACTACTCACCACATACAGCTAGAGTACTAAATATACTACAACAGACCATAGACTTAAAATTGCTATCATGGTGCCTTTGAAAGTCTTCATTATTATTAAATGTCAAATGCAATTTTGAAAGTACAGTGGTGCATAGCTCCCAACCTTGCATCTCCAAAAAGAGGAACATTTCTTCTTATAATGTGGAACAAATGGGCAAAATGTGGAACACTTATGGTTTGCGAAGAACTTTATCTAGGAAGCTCATAGTTTGGTTAAAATGCATTATTTTTACTTATAAAAAGTTTTTTGATGAATTAATATAATTTATGTATCTTTATCATGGATGCCGGTTAAAAAATCCTAACATTGAATGTGTGACAGATGTTTTCAATGTGGAACTTTGAGGATCATTAACTTTTTAAGACCCCAAATGAAGAACGGTCCTCGTAAACAAGTACACTTTAAAGATATGCTGTAGTGTTGTGAAGCAGTCTCCTGGTTGGGATTGAGTAGGGCTCTTAAATTCCTAATTTGCCTACACAACTTTATGAATCCTACAGTCCTGTTTTAGAATAAGGCATGTAGATTCTACTTGAGGAGTTATAACTGCTTCTCATATTCCATTATAATGCTACTTTCTTGAAATGCACCCATATTGCATCTACAGTGGCAACAAGCAGTGAGCACATTATCTGTTTTCACTAAGATGCACAAGCTCCTTTAAACTAACATATTTGTGAGTGACATAGTAAAGTATTAAGTAAGTGAGTGAGTGATTGTGTGACTGAATGAGTGAGTGGGTGAGTGACTGACTGACTGACTGATTGAATGACTAAGAATAATTTATAACTTCACTGGTGTGCTATTTGCAGCTATCAAAACACAAGATGTATTGCTGACTTCCACCTTACAATATGAGATGTACAGAAAAATATAAAAAAGCATGGCAACGGTCATAATATTTACAAAGCTGAAATGGTAGTGAAAATGTAATCAGTTATATAAAAACTTGGATTTTTTGTAAACTATTTACATTTTGAAAACTAAAGAGATTATGAAAATATTATGAAACAAACTGTGATCTTTACTGAATAAATTAGAGAAAAACAAAACACAGTGTGTAAATATATACATACATATATATATATATATATATATATATATATATATATATATATATATATATATATATATATATATATATATATATATATATATATATATATATATATATATATATATGGGTCCCCTACAGAATTTCAAAGCCTAAAACTTCGAAATTCATATGATCAAAGATCATATGATCGAAGTTTTAAAACTTCGAAATCCTGAACGGAGATCAGCATACACCATGGAATGGGAGAGTTCCCTTTTCCTCACTGTAGTATGATCTCGAAGTTGGTATATTTAAGTAGTGGTGGGTGTGGGTGGTGCAGGGGGGTTTGCCCCCCTGCAAAAACATGTTTTGTGATGTGTTGATTGCTTTTTTGGGGTGGTTCTTAATTTCGAGATTTCAAGATCTCGAGGTTCTAAATTCTGAACCTCAGGATTTTGGTATTTTGAAATTAAGAAGTGAATCCATATATATATATATATATATATATATATATATATATATAAATGGATCTAGGACTTATGCACAAATGTGGAAAGTCCTGAATCCATAATCACTGAACATATATTAACGAAAGCGCTTTCACTGAAAAAGCACTTTCGTTAATATATCTTTAAAAAAACAAAAAACAAAAGAAAGAAATCTATGTTTATGCGGGGGGCTTCACCCCCCAGCACCCCCCACACCCCTCCTTCTTTAATATTCTCACTCCAAGACTGCACTACAGTGAGGAAAAGGGAATGTTCCCTTATACACACCATAGTGCGGTCTCACAAACAGGCATACTTACGCGGTTGTGCTTTTTCAGTGAAAAGCACTTTCGCACAAGTATGCCAAACTGAAATTAGTTTCGGTGATTTTGTCTTCGGGGATCTGTATGGATATATACACACACACACACACACACACACACACACACACACACACACACACACACACACACACACACACACATATATATATATATATATATAGAGAGAGAGATATAGATATATATCTTGAATACATTCAAAATATCAAGATACCAGTGGACACTGATACATTGAACGCAAAAAGTGGAAAAAGAAAAACCTGAAAATGCTGCAAAGATATCCTATGTGGGTTTCAAGCCCACTGAACTGTAATAGCCCCCCAACTATTTATATATACAATCTCAAAGATCAGACTACAGTGCAAAAAGGGCAAAAAAACAGTCCTCACACTACTGCAATCTAATACAATAAACTACCACTTATTTCATTGCAAAGAAATCTAGTAGCAAATGGAGTTGACTTTATGAGTTTCAACATTTTGTGCAGCATCATACGGGCATTAACATTTCTGTGTGTTGATTTTTTGTGTAATTAGATAGGTAGGGGTTTTATTCTCATAACAGTCAACTTGTGTATGTGTGTCTATAATTGAGTGAGTGAGGGTGTATGTAGTCAAAAGAGCATGACTCAAAATCCTGCCACCCTCACTCAAATAGCATTCAAAAGATGCTTTTAAAGGGCTGGAAGTTAGCATAATGGTTAAGGTGTTTACCTTACAGATAAAAGGTGCAAAATTTAATTTGCACATAGGGTAATTGGCTAGGCTTAAAATGGTCCTCAAGGACAGTTAGTTGAGTGCTAATCTATAAACCCTTAAATCTATATTTCAAATGTATCTCAGATTTGTCTCTTTTGCTACATGTGGGTGTGTGGGTCCAGTTATATTGGTCAGAGAGGGAGAAAAAGGGTTGCATAGAAAAGAAAAGGGAACAAATGCGTGTGTTCTTTTGTGGCACTTGCTGGTTTAGTCATAAAAATATATAGTATTGTGATGAGAAAATGGGGAAAACGCACGATGCTAAAGGACATTCAAGTTGTGGTAGTAAGAATGTTTATGTTGCTGCATGCATCACCTGTAATGTTTTTTATATTGACAAAATGGAAGAAAATGACAGCAAAGGGCAGAAAATCATGTATATGCTATAAAAAGTAAAAATAATTACATCACATTATACAAGCATTCCATGTTACATACAAATATTAAAAATTTGTGTTTTATGAGGTGGAGAGTGTAAGTGCTTCTGAAGAAGGATGGGATGTTGAGTTACTGCTTGACAGAAGGGAACTTTTCTGGATACTATAGTTAGAAACTAACATTCCCTTGACTTGACTGAATTTATTAGCATCAAGCCAGAAATAAAAAAAATAGGAGACTGAAGTAGCAATCCTGGGATGAGAATATTCTCTGGTGTAGTGGTTAATACATTAGGCTTACAAGCAAAGGGTCTAAGATTCAATTGCTGGTGTCAACTTTCATTTTGCATCTGCTTTATTTTTTTATAAATGTTTCACAGATATATTTTTAATGTATTGTAGCAAGTGGACTGCTTGTGAGCTGGAATGCTTGTTGATTGGTGCTAAGTGAACATGTGATCTGCAAGAAATGTTATTTAGGCTTGCTTGGTTTTAAAGGTTTATTAGTCTGATGAAGTCCATTTGGTGTGAAAGGTTGAAAGCATTAACTACTAAACCATCTTTTGGAGGGGGTTATCACACACACACACACACACACACACACACACACACACACACACACACACACACACACACACACACACACACACACACACACACACACACATAAAGCTACTTTTAGTTATCCATTTAATGCTCCACTTCCCTTGATTTCATATAGTAGCTTCATGCTGGTAACTGCAATAATGCCTAAGTAGGACCTTGCACTGCCAGTGATGTTCCTTTACTTCTATCACAATGCTTTAGTCTCCACCCCTAAGTAAAATATCTGCACATAAAATGAAAAGACGGAGCCATTAAATAGCAAACAATATAAAGTATGCTTATAGAGAGCAATATCTAAATTTCCCTTTCTATCACATAAAAAGACTCATATTCTGTTATGTACATTGGTTGCCTTGTAAAATGTATTTTAAAAGTTCAAAAAGTAGATACACAGATAAGAATGTTAGTGCTAGAATCAAGAAAAGCATTTCAAATATTTTTCTTTCAATAAGACGTTGAACAGAGAAAGCAATTTTAGAAACATTTATTGGTAGAACAACTACCATATGAATACACTCCTTTCCAAATAAAGGATGTATAAGACTGCTATTTTCTTTTTAATAAAGTCTTGACACTAGAATATGTCTTTCATCTAATTTTATGTATTTTATCTACTAAATTAATTAAATCCCTATTTTCTGTTAGTATTTGACAAACAGCAGTAAAGAACTGTCTTATGAGTTGCATAACTCTGGAGAAGATCAATATTTAAATGACACTGCATTTCTTTTCATTAAGGTGGTATTTTTGCAGATCGCATGTTTCTTTCTCTCTGTTTCTCTTTGACTTTTTGTCTAATAAAACTACACACATCACTAAGTAACTGATACCTTTTTCACAGATCTCAAGGAAATTTCAGTACAAGGGTACTAGCTGATATTCTGGAAATGTGGTTTATGGGGCTGTGGAACCAAGCCATGCATCAGTAAAACTGCTAAATTTGAGCAGGATGGTTTGTAGGAAAATGTTAGAAGTGGTTTCTATACAGGCTGCAAGGAATCTTCATAACCCTCATCTGAAGAGTGATGTGCCAATTCAAGTGTCTGGTGCAACATGCCAGCACAGGCAGGGCAATGTAATATGCAACTATAGGGCAGAAGGAATACTCCAAATGACATTGACTATGGACTCTCCTACTATTTCTGCTGTGATCTGTGCAAGTGAAGGAAATGAGCCCCGCTAGGAAAATATGAGATTATATAGAACATGCTCTAGACACAGCATACATTTGTTTTTTTCTTTATATCTGTTTGTACTATACATACTTGGGTAGGGATTATTGGATCATTCACTGATGTTTATTCTTATGCTTTGCCCATGCGTTTGAGGTTCATATTTTGTGGGAAGTGTATAATATTCTTGAATCTCCAAAATCATGATTTTATTGAGGTACGAAGCCTATGATATGCAATATAAACTCATTTAACCCTAACAGTACATTATTGAGAAACTAGTTTTTCTAAACAAGAATTAACAAGATCACAAGATAATTCTGCATGCAGGAATTAGCATTTTCCATAATACTATTTAAAATATAAAAGTGCAGGCAATCAGCCATACTGAGCAGGTTTTTCCATCTTGTATTTTAGCCATACTTCTTATATGCTGCAAGTTCAGTTCTTATCATGCAGTTATAATGATTTAGTTATTTAGCTGGATTTTACACACACACACACACACACACACACACACACACACACACACACACACACACACACACACACACATATATATATATATATATATATATATATATATATATATATATATATATATATATATGGGTCTATTTTAGAATGTCGACCATTCAGAATGCCGACTTTCATATGGCCGACACCATATGATCGATATTCCAAAAGACAGACATCCTGAAATAGCACCATTTACCTACCTGTAAACACAGGAAAACCCCTCACACCCCCTACTACTTAAATTTTTTTCACTCCGAGATCACACTACAGTGCAGGAAAGGGGAATCTCCCAGTCCGACACTGTAGCGGGATCTCTGCTATCATTTGTCGGCTTTCAAACGTTCACTCATATGGTGTTGGCCGTATGAGTTTGAAACATTTGAAAGTTCGAACAAATGAAGGGCTCCCATATATATATATATATATATATATATATATATATATATATATATATATATATATATATTTGTTTATTTTTTAGTTTATTGTTGTAGTGTTCTTAATCACTTCTTTGTTTTGCATCTGGAACATTCTTTTTCAAAATTTTAAGAACCCTTCTGTACTTTTTAATTACAAAATGATGCTGGCATCATATATTGCATTTGCATCTTCTTAAACCTGGGTAATTGGTATCAATCAAAGCAAAAAGTTAAGGCATTTTTAAAAGACAAAACATAATATTGAAACTGTCTGTAGATTGATTGACAGAACATGCTAGAAAAAAGGAAAGAAATTCACTAGTAAAACTGAATAGTTTATTGCAACAACAGTTCAGTCAAAAGCACTGATATTATTACATCATTATTTATATTAAGTGGGTCGCTTTGTGTTTACTTTTGATTTGACAGCCTACTGCTGGCTGTAACATGAAGACTAATGCCACTATCTTTGCATGCCTAATTCAGAGGGTAGTAAGCAGTATGTAAGAGAAACACTGTGCATTTGAAGTGTTCTTTCTAGATATAAAAGTTCAGTTGATTCTTTTTAAACAACCATTTTATTTCATGACATCTTTTAACCATTTTAACTATTTTATGTTCAGCATAAATATAATACTTCCTCCAACATAGTTTGACTGTTGTAACATCCAATAATTCTCCTCTGTCCTTTTCTTTAAGCTGAAGTTGAAATAATTATGTGCGCTCGCCTCATCAGATATTACAATTAAATTCCCCATTAGGCATTTCCTGGAATGTGGTATTTCTTAAAGCTGAATTATCATTTGTCCTTGGATTAATCCATTCACTGCTTCTACTGCTTTTTCAAGCACTATTAGGTTTTCACTGAAAGGTGACGGTAATTAATCTACTGTCAGATTTGCAGCACTGTTCTGGATATGTCAACGGTTCGTCCAAGCATTTACTGTTGGATAAAGAAACAGAATCTTTCCATATGGTGCATTATTGAAAAAAATGCTTTCACTGCATGCTTTCAAGAACATTTGCCATTTTATTCATTCTACAGAGCTTTGAAGACTGAAAAGGAAAAAAAAGTCTGTACTTAATATAAAATGTTTTTATTGGAATTCATGAATAAAGAGCAAAGCCCAGCATAACACTGATGTTGCACAATTGACCTGTGCAAATAATAATAAAAGAGTAACATAATCATTTTACCATTATTGAATCATGGGCTGTTAAAGGTACCAAAGTCAAATGAATTAAAAGGGCAGCTGAGACTAATGTAACTCGACACTAGAAATGATGCCATAAAGTAAATTGCAGACGAATGCCACATATTTTAGTGAAGAAAATTAGAAAATAGCAACTATAGCAACAACAAGCCAAGGCCCGTAGATAAAAGACATATATGGAAGGCAAGCAAATACACCTCTCAACCTCTCAGTGAAAGAAGTCTGACCAAAACCAAAAATGTAATGGAAGGACAAAGTCCCAGAATTAGGGACAGATTTTAAATATTGCCCTTATAAACTTAGAAAGTTACGGCAATTGCAGATTTCACATTAGCATGCATTTTCTAAAGGCCAAGTTCTCTGAAACTCAAACGTGTCTTATTTTGTGGCTGTGGTTATCAACATGTGCCAGAAAACTGCAGATTATGTGAGGAACAAACCAAAAATATAAGCAACAAATCTGGACATTCTGAAAAATTCTGTACAGTTAAGAGGTTAACAAACAATCTGCATATGTACCACAGAGCAAAATTAAATGGGATGACAGAATAGTAGATGAAAAAAGAAAGAGCCTGGGTCAGACAGGATGCTATGAGGGAACATATGCAGCATTGCATGGTGTTTTATACGTTATGGACAGTATTCTGTTTATTTGGAGGAAAGAGTATGCAGACATCAATCACTAAAGGATATATACAGAAGTAGATTATGGCATGGAAATACTTGAAAGTATAAACACACACACACACACACACACACACACACACACACACACACACACACACACACACACACACACACTTAAACACCATCAGTATAAAAGGTATCACACCAAAAAAGTGTTGAGTACAAGTAAGCACAGGACAGTATGCACATGCGCAAGTGTGGAGCAATTAAACTGAATAGCCTTAATAACAATTTGTATAAAAGCACACAGTATATCAAAAGAATAATGTGGATGTCACACAATTTTGCAAAAGCTGACTCTGAAGCAGACATGCAATAGTATAATGTGTCCTGTGTCACAGTATGCTAAAAATATGTAGAACACTAATAGTTACTGCAGTTCAGTATACTAATATGGCCAGCTATGAACAGTGCAGATTCTATGTTGTAATCCAGTAGGTCCAAAAGCCATATGTGGCAAGTTTCTTGCATACTGCAGGGGGAAGTAGTACACATGAATAGTGGTACATTGCAGAGTGCACCCTATAAGTAAGTCATAGATTATGCAACTACTGAGGACAAGAGGCACTGCTGTACAGGATAAGTGCAGTGGTCAGATTCTGATGAAAACCATAAGTACCATGATGCATAGGTTCATAGGTGTGTACTAGGCTAATGGCCCTGGAGACTTTACAAGCCTAGCCCATAGAAGTGACTTGGCATCATGCTGCCTGATGTTAGTTCCCAGTGCTTCTATCAAGTAAAGCCACTGGAGTGATCCCTGGGGTGAACTTTCTATAACCCTTCCACTCATCAAGATTTCTCTTGAAGAGGGATAGCGAGGTGCTCTGCTTGACATGTATGGAAAGTCTATTCCAGAGTATGGGCAGTCTCTGGGTGAGGAACTTGTCCGTCCACCATGCTCTGTTGATTGTAGTAATGAGGTTGAGGTCTCTGGAGCATGTGGTGTGAAGGGATTGGAATTTCTTTAGATGCAGCATTTCTAACAGAGCTGGGTCAGACATGGCTTTGTAAGTCAAGCAGAGATCGCCTCTAAGTAGGCGATATGAGACAGAGAATAGCTGGAGTCTTTTGAGTCTGTCCATGTAGGGCATGTGTTTAATGCCTAGGATCTTCTTCGTGAGGTACTTCTGTGACCTCTCCAGCTGTTGCAGGTGTCTAGTGAGGTACATGCCAAATGGGGCACTATATTCAATGATTGGTCTAATGATGGAAGAGTAGAGAGAGATGATGACCTCTTTCTTCCTGGATGTAAAACACTTGGTAATGAGAAGTGCCACATAGAAGAACTTTCTGACCACAGTGGCAATGTGGTGGTCGAAGTAGAGGTTGCTGTTAACCTGCATCCCCAGATTTATTATAATGCCTTCAGTGTTCAGTGGGCTCCCATTGATGTGGTAATTAGTGGGAACTGAGCTTTTACCAAAGGGGATGATGATGTATTTTTTGGCATTAAGCTTAAGGCCATGGTTTCAACACCAGTCATTGGTCTCAGTGAGGCCTTTCTGTAGGATGTCTGCATCACTTGGGGAGTTAATAATGGCTCCCAGCTTGCAGTCATCTGCAAACTTGGTCAGCCAGAGTCCCTTTGTGTTGACCTGGACTTCTGAGAAGTAGATGCCAAACAGGAGAGGACCCAGGACCAATCCCTGTGGGACTCCACTCATGACTTGTCAGCAGTCTGACTTGGAGTTCACTACTTTCACACTGTGTGTTCTATCTGTGAGCCCATTTGCAACTCACCTCATGATATAGGGGTTGATGCCTAGTTTGGTGAATTTATCAATAATTCCTGAGTGAGAAATGGTATCCAAGGCCTTGGCCAGATCGAGGTAGGCTGTATGCACTGCCTTACCTTCATCCACAGCCCTGGTGACTGACTCAAAGAAGTCAATCAGGTTGAGCCAGCATGATTTCCCTTTCACAAAGCCAAACTGTGTGGGGTCCAGAGTTTGAGGATTTCCTATATCTTTGTTAATCAGGTCCATGATGATACGCTCCATAGCTTTACATATCAGATTCGTCAGGCTAATGGGGCGATAATTCCCAAGGTCTGTAGTTGTTCCCCCTTTATTAAGAAGGATGACTGTAGCAGTGCACCATTTGGTAGGGACAAAGCCTGAGGTGAGGCTGTGACTGGACCGGGCACACAGATGTGGTGCCAGTTCACTTTGCAGTTCATGTAGAACACAGCCAGAAATATTATCAGGTCCCATGGAAGCTGTTTTCTTGGCCTTGGACAATGCAGCTTTAACCTGTGCTGCAGTAATACTGGGTGCCTGGCATTCTTCTGGTATTGTAATTGGTTCTTTGGGAGTGGGGGTGGTATAGTTGGCACTGAATCTGTTGGCCAGTATGTTGGCAATATCTATTAGCTCAGTATAGGAGGTACCATTGTGCAATAACTCAGAGCAAATCTGGGTATTGCTGTGGAGGTTCTTGATATAACTATAGAAGGCTTTGTGATTGTTTTTAGTGTTTGCCGTGATTCTGGCTTCATAGCTAGCTTTAGAGGATTTGATGAGGGATCTCAAGTTTTTATTGAGGTTAATAAGGGAGTTTTTCCAGTCTTGGGATTCACCTTTTTCTGCAATAATTTCTTCCTTCTGTTGTAGAGTTTATTAATGGCTGAGGACCACCAGATCGGCTTCCTTTTTTTGAAGGAGAGCTAATTGGTTCTGTTGGGTATGGCTAGTTCCATGCATTTATGTACATGTTCGTACAGTGCAATAGTGTATGATTTGGCAATCATGCTGTTATTTTCCATTGGCATGGGTGTCGTGAAGTTTGTCACTTCTGTTTTTAGGAGTCCAAAGTCAGCTTTGGAGAAGTTTTTCAAGGTGGTTACCTTTGCTGAGGGGGGTGCAGGGTTATGGGTTAGATGTGGACTTCCATGGTGATTAGTTTATGGTTGGATCTGACCAGGGTGGGATTGACTATTGGTGTAGAGCAATGGTCGCCCATGTTAGTAATAACCAGGTCAAGGATGTTGCTTCCTCTAGTGGGGGTCAGAATGAGGTGGTCCAGGGCATTGGAAATGATGAATTCCAGGAAGTTTTGGGCCAGTGTATTGGTGGTTGAGTAGTTTTCCTAGTTGTTGGAGGGGTAGTTGAAGTCTCCTAGTAGGGGAGTGTTGGGATGGACCTAGACAGATTCCAGGGTGCTTAGGAATGTGGAGTGAGAGTCAAGGGGTATGGTTGGGGACCTATAGCAGGCTATGACCTGGATTGCCATCTTACCTAATGTTAGTTGTACCTGAAGTATCTCAGATGTGTTATGCTGGGCTACTAGTCTGGAGGTGTGCATATCCTTTATGAATATGGAGACACCATCACCTTTGGAGCTTCAGTCCATGTTTTGAGGCCAAAAGGTGTGGAATGAGTTATAGCCTGGTAGCGCAGGGGTGCTTTCTGCCACTTTAAACCAGGTCTCCCTTACAACACAAATGTCAATGTTCTCCATTTTGAGGAGTGCTTCGAGTGAGTGCATCTTGAGATTTAGACTTCTAGCATTGAGCAGCATGACCCCCAGATTGCATTTATTTATAGCTTTTATGGTGGTAATTTTGTTTTTGGTACACCGCCTAAAAAGGCACTATAGGGGTGGCAAGAGCCTTAGCCAGTACCTGGCGACCCAGGTGTGACAGATGCAGGCCATCTCTAGCAAAGCATTGAGGTCTGTCAGTCATATCATCCCAAGCAGACAGATACTGGATCCCCTTAGAAGGACATCAGAAACTTAGCCAATTGCTGAAGTCAATCATTTTTTGTTTGTATTGTGGTATCATTCTGGGTGACAGTAGGATACTGCTCAGGGCTAGTGTCATACCTGCCTGGGCCACATAATCCAAGAGCTCCCTCAAGTCTCTTTTCATGTAGTCCAGTGAGGTGCATCTCAGGTCATTCACACCCAGATGGACAATGACAGAGTCATACTTGTACTCGTGGAGTGACCTGAGTACATGTGTTATGTGTCGGCTTCTGGCACTTGATAGACAGCTGACTGTTTCCTTCTCCTTATTCAATCTAGTGAGTGGGACATCTGTATGCCTCATTATTCAGTCACCTATGATTAGTGTATTGAGCATAGTGTTTAGCCGTAAAGGCTTAGGTTGAGGGGCACACTGTGGAGGTGAGCTATGTGTCCTGTTGTTTCTGCTGTATTGCGGTAGTTGAGTGCATTTCTGTCTTGGAGGTCTCTGCTGTATGGGTAAATTTCTATTAAGAGCCTCAGCAAAGGTGGGTGTGTGGTTTGTGTTCTCCAGCTAGTTCTGTCTTGGCTGGAGAGTGCATAGCTTCCAGTTTGGTGATATAAAGTCTGAGTGTTGGGAGGTAAGAGGAGAGGGTTGTCTGTACATGAGGCAGTTGCTACACTGCCTCAGAATGCTCAAGTGCACCAAGTTAATAGGAGAAAGCACAGGGAACTGCCCTTAATCATGTCAGGATGGGTGTTCATAACTACTAAGTACTGGAGCTATTTCCTTGAAGAATGACTAGTGCTGATGGCACTTGTGTGCTATAATAATTGCTACAAAAACCTGTTGAAGTGCAAAGTGATTAGGTTATTTGAAGTGCAAGAGAGAAAGAACTAGCAAGATCCAAGGGAAAAACTGAAGGGCAGACTTTCTGGCACCAGTAATAGTTTACCTCAGCTTGGTGCTGCTGGGCAGAGCTTAAACAAGCACAAACCTGCATAAACGCTGACTTTTAAACCAGAAAGTTGAAAGGAATGGAAAAATTGCTCAATCGGCCAATAAACTACAATTTCTGCTCTTTGGAAATACATGCAGCTGTGCATATGATCACATAGAACATGTATGATACATGCAGCATGGGAGAGGGCAGTCAACAATGTAGACAGAGAATGGAGACTTAAAGCTCACAAAATAAGCAGTACTGATGAAGTGTTGAGAAGAAAGCACTATGTGATGATGATGCAGCAATATATAGCAAATACAAGGTGCATACTAGCAAAGATTTTAACTGAAATCCAATGCCTATCCATAATATGAGAATACAGCATTTATGTCTTGTATATCTGCTCCATCCGTGTATTCTGTCTCTTTCTCTCTTAAATGTGCTTAAGCAGTTCTTGAATCCTTCCACTGACCTAAATTCCTATTCCCTTATGACTATTTATGTGAGGGGCTTGGGAATCTCTTTGTGAAATAATATGTTAATAATTATTTTCTTAAATTAGTTTTGAGTGCCATGTATATTTTGTATTCCTGCTCTGCTCATTGACTTTCTTGCAGGACTCCACTGTATGCACTTGTCATATGAGAGTGTGCTGTGGCCTTATCATATCTAACTTGTCATCTCTCTTCTTTCTTCTGTCTGCATGTGAAGTGGAGTTTTTTTTTATATTTCATCCTTGTCATCCTGTGGCGTATTTTCATAGTTTCTCCTTATAAGCTCAATACCAGCCTTATATTTTATTTTATGTCCATTTAACTATATTAAGTATTCCAGATGTGGCCTTTTTAGGGAGTCTATATAGTGGGGTAAGGACTGCAGTGCTTCTTTTCCCAACTCTCCTAATTAGGCACCGTTTCATCTTGTTTGTTGGAGCTATTGTACTTAATTTTTGCAAGACTCATCCTAGTGGTGACCCTACATCTTCTTATGTACTTATTTTTCTATCCTGTATGACTCCATGCTATTACAGTTTCTTTAGTCTTATGTTAGATGTAGTCTTATTTTTTCCTTGGAATTTCCCAGGCAAAAAGCTTTATTTTGTACTTCTATGCATTAACCCACAACTGTCACTTATATACCAATCCTGAAAACTACTGAAGATTTTGTTAGAGACTAGCTCAGCTATTTGTAACCAAAAATCCAGTCCAGGCATCACTGGCAAATAATGCAAACTTACACCCTAATTCCATCACAATATCTGTAAAGTTGCTAAATGGACAAGCCTAGCCATGAACCCTATTGCACTGCACTGGTTATCATTTTTCAGACATCTGCACCTTAATTAATTGTCTCTGTTTCTTATCAGTTAAAAGAGATTTCTAGCTACCTCAGTATTTCGGTCCCACCACAATAAAATTTAGGGAGTAATTCTACCTTCTATGTGACATGTTGTTAAAGGCCTTGCTAAAATCTAGATGTCACAGTCATATTATTCCTTTTGTTGTCTTCTTAGTGGGCCAAGTAAATAAAAATGGATTGGTAAGATCACTGCCATGTATGAAAAAAGTTACTACTCATATAAAACAACATGCATTTAGAAAACCTAGCAGCATAATTAGCATATATTTTCTCTGGCTTTCCTAGAAAGGAAATGACACTAAACAGGCTTATCATTTCCACAACCTAACTTCATGCATGATGCCTGCTGTATACATATCTCTGAAATTTTGCACATTATAAATGATCAACCTTTACATTTACACTAGGAGGAAATGATACGTATTAGCAGAAGACACTGGGCCAAATTCAATAAAGCCTGCATAAGTGTACACTAAGTGTACACAATATGTATTCAAGAACATTCTTATCACATTCTGTGTGCTTTCTAGTCACTCCGAAAGATTACACTAAGTGTACATGTAGCTACACTTTGTGGTAACCTTTATGAATTCCTGTCAATATCTGAAGCTACAAGAATATCAACAGGAAAACTAAAATTAGGAGGAAGAAGGTGTGAGTTATGCTTGCGTTGTCTGTTTACTCAGAACAGTGTACACTTAGCGAACACTTAGTGTAGGTGTTTGACTTCATACTGTTTGATAACTCTCTAAGACCCATCTAGTAGGTGACGTTAGTTTTAGTAATATTGATTAATGAGCTCCACCTTTTGTAATATTATTAAACAAGTAGCTCAGCTGATTTAAGGTCCATTTGTAGCTGTTGCCTGGCAGTGAGGAGCACTGCCAAGTAAAGCACTTGGTCTGAATCACTGAGTAGACAAATAGAAACTGAAGGAATCAAACCTAGGACTGCATAACATGAGCCACACATTGCATTAATCATTTGTACTAAAACACATTTTAGTAGTAAATGCTTGGTTTTACTCTTTTTTTCCTCAATAAATAACAATGTGTTATATAGGCATTGACAAAAAGGCAGGAGTCAGAGCTGGATGTGGCAGAGTTAAAGATATTAAGATTTGCACTGGGTGTGACGAGGGTAGACAGGATTAGGAATAAGTATATTAGAGGGTCAGCCCAGGTTGGACAGTTTGAAGACAAAGCTAGAGAGGCAAAATTGCATTGGTTTGGACATGTGCTGAGGAGGGATGCTCGGATTATTGAGAAAAGGATGCTAAGGATGAAGCTGCTAGGTAAGATGAAAAGAAGAAGGCCTAAGATAAGGTTTATGGATGTGGTTAGAGAGGGCATACTGGTGGTTGGTGTGACAGAGCAAGATGCAGAGGACAGGAAGAAATGGAAACAGATGATCCGCTGTGGCGACCCATAACCGGGAAAAGCCGAAAGAAGAAGAAGAAGATATAGATGTAGTAGATAGTAGTGTTTAATATTGCTTAGAATGGTGATTACTGACCATCGTTTCAATATTGTTTTTAATTATGCAGTTACGCATGTATTATTCTGCTTATCCCATAGTCAACACAATGATATAGTAAGCAAGACTGTTGCATCACAGCAGTTGCTCTTCCGTCTTGATTTCCAATTGGTGTGCTTTCTGTGAAGAATTAGTATGCCCACCCAGTTTTTGGAAGATACTCCAGTTATCTTCAAATCACCAAACACACAAAGTTTAGGTAAAGTGTATGCTTTCTTCTGCATTTTGGTCATATGTATGTGCATATCTGTCTGTCTTTCTGTGTCTGTTTTCATCTGTGCAATGGAATGGGGGACACAATTTAGTAAGAGTTGGAATCGTTTTTTACTGCCATGTGACCATAAAACAAGTATAAAAAAAATCAGTAAAAGACTGAAGACATACATTCACCTCTTTATAATTTTGCACTTTGAGGAAGTCCTGTCAGGTCATAAGGGCTGAACCTTTGTGGCCTGGTGATGTAGATATGGATTCTGGGTTTGTCTCATTTTGGAAAGCTGCTGAACGAATACCTTGGTTGATCAGCATTGTAGATTACATTTGGTCATCATTTCTGTCTGGGTAAATGTCTAGTTATCTTTCTTCTTGTTTGGTGCTGGTCATTTTTAGCCTCTGAAAAGGTACTTTGTCATCCACTCTTAACTCACTAGGATGTGATCGAACTTCCAGCTTGGGAAATTACTATATTCATTAATCATTGTCAACAGATGTTGGTTGACTGAATCCTGCAAAGGAATGGGTGGTGGATAGTCATAATTTCTTTCCCAGGATGTGGATCTTTGCAATCCAACTGTATCTCAACTGAATGTCTGAGTACTTTACTTGGCCTCATGCAAAACAACCAACTTGTTTTATCAGATGAAATAAATAAATAAATAAAGTGAGATAATGTGACATTTTCAAGGGATTTTCCATTTCTTATGAAGTGGAGAAACCTCAGAGTTGATTAATTTAAGTGAAAAGGCAGGAATACAACCTGGAAGACTGGTATGAGAGCTTTGCCCAGACACACACAAAAAATTATTTCTGTTATTTTCTCTAAAGCAATCTTTTTAGTTGATACAACACTTCAGCCGTTTTACTTGAACATGAATAAAATGGCCCATTTTTGAGCATTTCTAAACTGATTTGTGTGTCTTCCAGCTGCGTGTTTTTACAACCTAACATATATGACTTCAATTTAATCATAATCCATCTTCATTTTTTCCTCAACTTTTTAAAAAGCTTTTGTTTATTCAATGCCTTCTCTGCCTTCATGTTTATCTATCACATATCACTTGCGATAACTTGTGATTCTATGCTATCTCTTAGTCTCTTACAAGATGTCCCATCTTATACATCAGTATTGACAATCATATCATTTTAAGTATGCTAATTATCACTGTAGAGATCCCTAACCATCTAATTCTATCACAGTCCCTTTTTATCACTTCACACTGCACCAAATTGCTCATTTTCACTATACTCCCCTAAATCCCATACATCTTAACAGAAAAAAAATATTTAGCTGGACCCTTGAATCTCTTCCATCTCACTAACATATCTGTTAACTATTTTTTACCATTTGTGTACTGTTATCATTTTATATATGGGTGCCTTCCAAATTCTTAAAACTCCATTGGTCTTTTCATTTTCACACATATTTAATCTTCTAGGAAGAAACAATCATACACTAGTAATTTTAAACAAAGATAGCAAATGTTCTGAAGCAGCTCAATATTAGACTCCTCCCATGAGACACTCGCAAAGCAAAGAAATATCTGTAAAAAATGGTTGTAAATCTCTTTTTTTATCAAAGAATTATGGTAGAGATGTGAATTTGCACTAACAAAATAAAAATGTGTTGGTACACTGGCTCAGGAATGCACAGTGACATACTTCTTTAATTATGCTCTCAGGCAAGCAAGCCAAACTCCACTCACTACAGACATATTTCATCCTTTCAAGGGATTGCCTGCATAATACAAATGGAAAATAAGTCATGTTCTGTAACCCTGATAGAATAATAAAATGCCTGTACAACAATACAACAGTTTTCTTTCATCATGACAATATGAGAACTTGACGATTTTCATCTGAAAAAAAATTAAAAGGGTTTCAGCACACTAGCTCCTGAATGCACAATGACACACAGGTCTTTAAAATGCAATCAAGCCAATATGTTTCAGTCTTGTTTGATAATCAATATTGTGTAAATGAAGAGACTAGATGCACTCTAACGAACTGACCTTATTAAAAAGTCTGATGTGGTTTTTATCTTGACTCCTGGTTTAAAGTATGAGACTCATAATTGCAGAATTCTAGAACACTGAAAAGTACATTGAAAGTGTCAAAAGTGCAGAATATTGCAAAATCCACTTTCATGCCATTAAAGGTGTACACGCCATTTTGCAGAGGGACTTCAACTATTGCAGCCCCCACTCCATGCTACTTTTCTATGTTAAACTTGAGATTGTTGTACCTTAGGCAAAGTAGTATACACCAAGGTACCTCATATATTTGATTTTCACACATTCACATATTTTTCATTTGTAGTTCCAGCAGCTGTATTTGCAGTCCTTGCAATCTCAACAGGAAAGACAGCAAAAGTTCCTCAACAAATATGTGCAAATTCAAGACCAAATTTCTGAAATTATTTTCACTTAATTCTCATCATTAAATCCCAGCCTTCATCTTGTTTATAGCCCTTTCCTTTTCCAAACTTTTTATTTTCTTTTTCCACCATTTTTCACAATTGTTCCTTTCATCCTTTGGCAGAATCACTTCATAGGTTCATAGTTTCATAGGTAAGTACTAGGCTATCTGCCCATGGGCATTTATAAGCCTAGTCACAGAGTGATGTCATTCGCCTCCCCATTAGATTACTAACCTGGGCCTCTGTCAACAGGGCTCCTGAAGTGATCCCAGGGTAGAACTTATGATTACCCATCCACTCATCAAGATTTCTCTTGAAAAGGGTCAGAGAGGAGCTCTGTCGAATATGGATTGGGATTCTATTCCAGAGTGAGGGAAGTCGCTGGGACAAGAATCTATCCCTCCAGCATGTCCTGTTTATTGTTGTACATAGGTTCAAGTCGCTAGAACGAGTGATTCTGAGGGATCTTGTTTTTTTGAGGTGAAGCATGTCCATTAGTTCAGGGTTTGACATGGCCCTATAGGGCAGACATAGGTCACCTCTGAGAAGACGATAAGCGACTGAGAAGAGCTGGAGCTTTTTTAGTCGTGCTTCATAGGGTAATTGTTTAAGGCCCTTAATCCTCTTAGTGAGGTACTTCTGTGGTCTTTCTAGTTGTTGCAGGTGTCTAGTGAGGTACATCCCAAATGGGGCATTGTACTCTATTATGGGCCTAATGAGTGAGGAGTAAAGGGGCACAATCACTTCCTTGGATCTGGATGAGAAACCCTTTGTGATCAGGTGTGCCACAGAGAAGGATTTCCTGACCGTTTTGGCTATGTCGTTATCAAAGGAGAGCATGCTATCTACTTGGGTACCCAGGTCCCTAATTACTTCTTCTGTACTTAGTGGATTCCCATCTATGTGGTAGTTTGTAGGTACATTGTTTTTCCCAAATGGGATTACTATGCATTTTTTGGCATTTAGCTTGAGGTCGTGACTTTGACACCAGGTGTTTGTCTCTGTGAGACCCTTTTGCAGGATGTCTGTGTCAGCTGAAGAGTCAACTATTGCACCCAATTTACAGTCATCTGCGAACTTGGTTAGCCACAGTCCCTCCACCTTTGCCTGTACTTCGGAGAAATATATACCGAACAGGAGAGGTCCCAGGGCAGAGCCCTGTGGGACTCCGCTTGTGACTGGTTTAGAGTCAGACATGACACCTGCCACTCTTACCATGTGGGTTCTGTCTGAGAGCCATTTGGCAACCCATCTCGTGAAATAGGGGTTAATATTTAAGCTGGTGAGTTTGTCTATGATTCCTGAGTGTGAGATGGTGTCGAACACCTTAGCGAGGTCCATATATGCTGTGTGGACCACCTTCCCTTCATCTATGGCCTTGGTGACTGTTTCGAAGAAGTTGACCAAGTTCAGGAGGCAAGATCTGCCTTTAACAAAGACGAACTGAGTGGGGTCCAGTGTCTGGAGGTTCCCAATGTCCATGTTAATGAGCTCCATGACAATGCGTTCCATGGCTTTGCAGACCGAGCTAGTCAAGCTTATAGGGTGATAGTTCCTACGGTCAGTTGTGGCACCATCTTTGTGGAGTGGTACGACTGTTGCTGTACGCCATTCTTTGGGTACATAGCCTGTAGAGAGGCTGAGTTTGAATAGTGATTTGAGATGGGGGTAAGTTCATTTTGAAGCTCGTGTAAGACACAACCTGGGGGATAGCATCTGGTCCCATTGATGCTGTGTTTTTGGCCTTTGCAAGGGCTGTCTTTACTTGTGTGCCTGAGATATTTGGAGCGCCACATTCTTCTGGGATGGGTGCTAGCCCCTTTGGAGGAGAGGGAGGTGTGAAGTTTGCACTGAACTTGTCAGCCAGGATGTTGGCAATGTCGGTTGGTTCAGTGTATTTATGGCCATTATGCACTAGCTCAGAGCATATCTGAGAGTTTGCCCCTAGACTCTTGACATAGTTAGAGAAGGCCTTGTGGTTATAATTAGAGTCATTGACTATTTTTCTTTCGAAGTTGGCCTTGGATGATTTAATGAGGGAGTGCAGTTTTTTACTGATGTTAATCAGAGATGCCTTCTTATTTTGGGATTTTGTTCTATCTTGCAGGAGTTTCCTCCTTATGTTGTAAAGTTTATTTATGGCCGGGATCCACCAGACTGGCTTCCTCTTTTTTGAGGAGTTGGTCTTGGTTTTACTTGGGATGGCTAGGTCCATGCATTCTTGAAGGTGTTCATAGAATGCACTTGTAAAGGATTCTGCCGATGGGTCATCATTTTCCATTTGGTTGGGAGCTTTGAAACTTCCCACCTCGGTCTTGAGGAGTGTGAAGTTGGCTTTAGAGAAGTTCTTTACCTTGATTTCCTTGACTGGGGGGGGGGGGGTCGGGATGTGGATGTCCAGTGTGATTAGTTTGTGATCTGATCTTACCAATGATGAGTTTACCTCAGGTGTGGAACATAGGTTCCCCATGTTGGTGATGACCAGGTCCAGTATGTTGTCACCTCTTGTGGGAGTGGTGACCAGCTGTTCAAGGGCGTTTGAGTTTATAAACTCAAGGAAGAATTGGGCTAGGGCGTTTGAGCTTGAGTAGTTTTTCCAGTCAATGTTTGGATAGTTGAAGTTACCCAGTAGCATGGTGTTGGGTAGAATCTTCATACTTTCTAATGTTCTCAGGAATGCTGCGTGAGCATCCTGAGACAAGGTGGGAGATCTGTAGCAAGCTATAAATTGAACAGTCAATTTACCTGCTGTCAATTGTACTTGGATGGTCTCAGATTCCGCGTGCTGTGCTACTAACCTGGAGGTGTGGGTGTTCTTGATGAATATGGACACATCCCCTCCTTTTGTGTTCCGGTCCTGGTTTTGGGACCTAAAGGTATGATAGGAGTTATAGACTGGTAGTGCTGGGGTGCTCTCTGGACCCTTGAACCAGGTTTCTGTCACTGCACATACGTCGATTTCTTCCATACTAAGGAGAGCCTTAAGTGCGTGCATTTTGAGGTTTAGACTTCTGGCGTTGAGCAGCATTACCCTCAGTTTTTGTTTATTATTGTTGTTTATGGAGGTGGGTTTGTCTTTTGAGCCTTGCCTAAAAAAGGCAGTATTGGGGTGGCAAGAGTCTTGGCCAGTATTCGAAAGCCCAGGGGTGACAGGTGCAAGCCATCTCTGGCGAAGCAACGTGGCTTGTCAAGCATGTCGTCCCAGGCTGACAAGTACTGGATCCCCTTTGAATGACACCAGTAGTTTAACCAATTGTTGAAACTGATCATTTTTTCTTCGTATGCTGGCATCATTTTCGGTGAGGGCAGGATGCTACTGAGAGTCAGAGTCATACCAGCCTGGGCTACATGGTCAGAGAGCTCCTCCATGTCTCTTTTCATGTAGTCCAGGGAGGTACAGCTCAGGTCATTTACGCCAACATGTACAATGACAGAGTCATAATTGTACTTGTTGTGGAGTGACCTGAGTGCATGTGTTATGTGGCAGATTCTGGCACCTGACAGGCAGCTTACGGTAACCTTCTCCTTGTTCAGTCTAGTGAGTGGGACGTCTGTGTGCCTGATGATAGAATCACCGATTACTAGTGTGTTATTTAGCCTTAAGGGCTGTTTTTGCTTGGCACACTGACATTGTGACGTATGTGTTACCTGGTTTCTGTTGTGGGGTGCGGGTTGCTTGGATGTATGCTTGGGAGGTCTCTGTTGTTTAGGCAGGTTCTTATATAGAGCCTCCGAGTATGTTTTTGTGTGTTTCTGAGAGTTTTCTGGTGCAGCTATGGCTGGTCTATGTGAGTCTGGCAATGTGGTGCTAGTGTTGCCCTTCTCCTTGTGACTGATTGATCCAGTCGTAGGTTGAGAGAGCTTAGCCTCCAGTTTGGATGTGTAGCTGCATCTCTCACATATGTTTGTGTTGGTTGGGAGGAGGAGGGTGTTGTCTGTGTACATGAGGCAATTGTAACATTGCCTCAGAATGCCCAGATTCACTAGCTGGACCAGAGAGCACACCTGAAGCTGTCCCTTGAACATGCCTGAATAGATGGTTGGGACTGTATTGCTGACTGGATGAGTAAAGAGCCTTATACTTCCTGAGTATAGGGCTGAAGTGCAAGCTGTAAGCTAGTGCTAGTTTTAGTGAGTTTTAGTAAGTTCCAGTCTTAAATTGCCTTATTCCTAGTGCTGGGCTGAAGTGTTTCAAGTTTCAAGGGAAAAACTGAAGTGCCGACTTCGTGGAGCCTGGAATAGTTTAACCGCAGATAAACAGTGCTGTGCGGTGTGCAAAACCGCACTAAGTGGTTTTTATACCAGGGAGATCAAAAAGGATAGAAATTAGCCCAAAATGGCCAATGAGCTACAAGTTGCTGGGCTGGGACCATTCCTACAGGGACAGATATGCTGCTCAGAGTTCCCTCTCTCACAGTGAACAAGGAGGCCACCTAACTATCCAAGTATGATATGGGCAACACAGGAACCTTTACCACAGTCCTGGATTCAGCAAAGCCTGAAAACTGGACTAGACTAGTTCAGAAATGCGGGAAAACAAGGATTTTTTTTTCAGAAACAACAGAAATGCAGAGCTTAAATTACTTTAAATACACAGAGGAGGCTAGCACACTTGAGTGTGTAGCCTGCGACTGTGTTACAGGTAACGTAAATGCAAAAATGACAAACAGTAACTTTTTTTCAAGTGAAACAAGGAAATAAGTACAGTAAGCAATGCAGATATCACTAGGAATCCACAGAAGTGCTGAAAAGCCGCGTTTTAGATGGAATTAGTGATTCAGGGAAATAACAAGCAAACAAACAACAAGCATACAAAAAGCTAGATTCAGCAGGCCTGGATCTAGTCTATGCTACAGCAAACAAGGTACATCAATTTCAGTAAGAAACAGTTCAAATATACAGGCACTATAAGCCTTTAACCAGAAATTCCCAGCTCAGAAGGGCAGAGTCCAGCCTCTCCTCCCACAAGAGTGCAGACCACGAACCTTCCTAATGTAAAATAACTGGCCTGAAGCCCAAGTGCTTAAACCAGAACTAATACACTTTTAGAAAAACAGACACTGAGCCCTCAATCAGCAGTTCCCAACTTAGAAGGATGTAAGCTACCTGTGCTGCCACCACAGTGCAGGCCACAAACCTTCCTAATGTAAAACAACTGGTCTGAAGCCCAAGTGCTTAATCCAAAAGACTTAGAATGATAGCTACACTTTAATCAAGTTACTACCAAGCAGTAATAAATCCAATTGAGTACTTTAAAAAATGCCTGGATTAGTGCTCAAGTTATACAAACAAAGCTAGGATTCAGCAGGCCTGGATCTAGTCTATGCTACAGCAAACAAGGTGTATCAATTTCAGTAAGAAGCAGTTCAAATATGCAGGCACTATAAGCCTTTAACCAGAAATTCCCAGCTCAGAAGGGCGGAGTACAGCCTCTCCTCCCACAAGAGTGCAGACCATGAACCCTGTTAATGTAAAATAACTGGCCTGAAGCCCAAGTGCTTCAACCAGAACTAATACGCTTTTAGAATAACAGACACTGAGCCCTCAATCAGCAGTTCCCAATTTAGAAGGATGTAAGCTACATGTTCTGCCACTACAGTGCAGACCACAGACCTTCTTAATGTAAAACAACTGGTCTGAAGCCCAAGTGCTTAAACTAAAAGGCTTAGAATGAGTTACACCAAGCAGTAATAAATACAACTGAGTACTTTTAAGATGACGCAAAAGCAAAATAAAGTAGGAAGAAACACAAATACACTAAATACAGATAAAAAGAACAATTTTTTTTTTTTGAGTGAACAAATGAGATGGGCCCAGGAGGAGTATTCAAGTGCAAATTTACAAGAGGGGCAGGCAGTTTCAAAGCCACCAAGATTAACACCAAAACAAAAGCAGGGAGAGTGGGTGGGGACCTACTGAAAAAGCAGAGTCACAACTTCCAGCTAGATATTGCTCAATGCAACACAAACAAATTAATGTATTACTTGAAAAAAGTGCAGATAAAGATTTACTTAATTTCAGTTATACGTTCAACTGATTGCATGCAGGTCTTAGCTGGCCAAAGCTCACAGTTTAAGCAGAAAATATTTCAAACTGTACCACTTTTATAAGGCAGAAAAAATGAATAACAATGAAGGGAACTACCCCCACTTATGACTGGCTATGCAGGTTTTTTAACAAGCCTTAACTGAAAAAGCAGAGTCACAACTTCCAGCTAGATATTGCTCAATGCAACACAAACAAATTAATTTAAATCATGTATTATTTGAAAAAAGTGCAGATAAAGATTTACTTAACTTCACTTATACGTTCAACTGATTGCATGCAGGTCTTAGCTGGCCAAAGCTCACAGTTTAAGCAGCTGTCCAATCATTTTCTTCTCTCACTTTCTAGTTCTTTCACTTACTGCTTGCTTTTCTTTAATACCATCATGCCTAAAACAGCTGTCTCAAGTTTTTCACCATTATTGTTTATTTTATTCTTTCTACATCATTCATTCATCCATCTTTTGCCCTTCTTCCATGACTGATGTCTTTGCTTCTTCTCTGTCCCTCTCACACTACACATGCCTTCTTCCTATGTTGCTTAAGCAACCTCACTGTTCAGTAGTGCCAGCTATCCCCAGGCCATTCCCAGCCATGAAGTGATCTTGTGCTGTTGAGTCCAAAATAATAACTCCACCCAAGACCTTACTTTTCCATAGATTATGTCCATCTCTCTAACATCACATTCCCTTTTCCTTCTGATTTCTCTTATCATTAAAAACCACCATTTGGACAAAAAAATCTAATGCCCCATCTATCTAAATATATATTACTGCATACTCATTCTCTCACATCTTCCTTTTTCACTACTTCCCACACAAACTGCTCTAATTCTAGGAATTGCTGTTATTTCATATTCTTGTTTCCTTTATCAAATCTGTTATTTATTTCTCACATCCAATAGCTGGGTCTATATCACGTTGAACTTTTAAATGTCCGAATGTCATATAGTCGACACCATATAATCAAACTTTTCAAAGTTTGAACATTTCAATGGAGATCTCCATACAGTGTGGAATGGGAAGATTTCCTTTTTTCAGCACTGTAGTGCGATTTTGGATTTGGTATATTTAAAGACCAGCGGGTGTGGGGTGCGCAGACCCCCACATGGGGGGTGAAGGGGGCTTGCTTCCCTGATTAAACAGTTCAGGTAGGATTTTCCTTTGGTTTATTTTTTTTTATTACATTTTCGAACTTTTAAAAGTTTGATCATATGGTGTTGACCACATGACGTTCAAACTTTTAAAAGTTTGATTATGTAGTATAGACGCCAATAGCCACCGCAAACTTCAAAAACTATTAGTTACTCCTTCCCATTTTTCCAATTATATTCCTCATGTTGTGGTATATACTCTAATACTAAACTTTATTTTCTAAAGTATGTTTATTTCCCATTTCATTTCTGCAGATCTTTATTTCTCCCCTTCACTCATAATAAACACATTCATTAAGTAGTCTTACTGTGAGAACAACATTTTAGTATCTTCTTTGCTACCACAGCTTTTTATTTTGCATGTCATGTACTTTCATTTTTATTCTATGACTTGCCAGAAAGTAATTGTGTTTTTTTATGCCAGCTTCAGTTCACAAAATACATTTTCCTGCACCTTGTTTTTAACAATGTATGCATTATTAGTAAATGAAAATATATGAAGTTTGTTTATCATGTGGTTTGTTTTTCTTTCTCAGTTCTTAAGCAAGTCTTTTCACATACACATTTCATACTTTACTTCCAAGTACAAATGTTAATTTCTATACCAAATTCTTTAGTCCTTTCTAATGTTTTACACACACACACACACACACACACACACACACACACACACACACACACACACACACACAAAGTTATTATTCACCCACAGAATATGCATGTCATTCATCTGTGACTCATTCACACCTCATTAATGCCTATTTCTACATGCCTGTTATTTTGCATAGTTCATTTTCCTGTTTATTTATTCCCATAAAATGTGTCTGTTCTATTTCATTTATTGGAATTGCTGACTTTGCTTCTTCATTCGTGTGCAGTCAGTACATACTTATATCAACCATCTTACCTTTTCCAAGTCATTGAAGACTGTTCATCATGTTATTTCCATCTGTGAATCCCCAATATTTACACTATCACTGATAAACATCACCCATAACTACCTTTCCCTACATTTTCTTCCACTCAGTATAATAAACTCAATCATCAAACACCTCACTCTGCTTCTCAGTTTCCATGTCATCTTATGCCTTTGGTCCATTCTTTCTGTTTAAACCCCCTTTTTTTGCTATACAGTATTAAACTGCACTGTACCCAAACTTACTTTCTTCAGTATTCTGTCGAACAAAACTTATATGCAACAACCAACACCCTCTGCCTTATTTCATCATATGTCCTCATTCCTCCTTTTGTCCTGTCTCCAATTTCCATTTCATTCTTTTTTTCTTTTCTCCAATTGTCTTATCCCAATCACAAATTTTCCTTTTTTCATCTTTCCATCTCCAATGTTTCTCTTTTTTCACTAGTTCTAGAATGCTGCCCATTGGCAGAAATGTGAGTCCTGATAATTAGTATCCTCTTTGTTTTACCTAGCCCTGTTTATACTCATGCACAGCACCCACACTTCTCCATTTCTCTAATCTCCTTTTTGCATTGCATAACTTTGTTTCTTACTATCCTTGTCTTTATTTCTTTAACATCTCATATAGCTTTTTTCTTCTGTTTCAGTAAACTCCCAGCCCATGTGAACTTTCCTTCTAATATTTCCTTCTATCCTTCTCCCTGTTTTTGTATTCCCATATTTAACAATTTTAATTACCTCTGTTACATCCTAGATTATTTCCTTTAGACACTATTTCATCTGTGTTTTGCTAACTCCTTTCCATTTTAGCTTGATATTTTCCATCATACATCAATGTATCATTAATTTTTCTTTCACTACCCTAAGCTATAGTTCTTCAGATGTAACAAACATCTCATTTTTCTGAGTTCTTTGAAATGAAAGCAGCAAGTGATGAGTAATTATAAGAATAAAGGGAGGTTACTGAGTGGGACTTTGAAGGAATCATAAGGGTAAGCTAGCACATTGATTAAATATGGTGAAATAGAAAGCAAGGTGGTAGGATAAGAAATTAAAGGGAAACTAATGTGTGAGAGGAAAACAGTTCAGTGTCTGATTAAATATAAATATAAATAGTAATAGTAAAACTGAAGAACAGTACATTTTGAATGTTGTGTTTTTACTTACTTTTCCAGGATGTTATGTTCTCATTTTATTTATTTTATTTTATTTTACATTTGTTAATCGGGAAAGTCCGACTGGGTACGTATCCATTTTCAGCAAAGGCCCGGGGAGAAAAGCTCCAATAGCATGTCATAAAGAAATTACACAAGAATATCCTACAGAGATATAGGTTCCATACAAACATAAGTTATGTATCGATTAACAATTACTTTAGTAAAGTCAGCATAAAGCATTCTAGTAGTCGGGTTTATATGGAGTATAAAATATAAAAAAAAATTATGAGTACTCTCACTATTTTGTTACAGAAATAACCAGTGATTATTAAGCTTTACAGTGAAAGGAATTAGTTGACCTTTAGTAGAATCCTTGAACATGGTATTGGTAAGAATTAACCTGGGGAGTAGCATGAACAAAGCCAATTGTTTGAGAATCGGGTTCTCAGGAGTTTCTTAAATTGAATAGTGGAGGTTATTTGGCTAGGTAGTGAGTTCCAGATAATCTTCTGCACTTAGTTTATAGAACTAAATCACTTCTCTCTAACTTTATTATCTCAAGTGTAGCTGTTTCTTGAGGTAAGGGCAAGAAAAAATGTATGCAAAAACTGACTTTTGAAGTTATAGTTATTCAGAGCCGAACAACTATTATAGTTTAATAAATGGACAGAACCAAACTGAAAATTTATTAAAAGTCAGTATTTTATTAGAAAATTGAAAACTACAAGCTAACTGCTTGAATAAGAACTATAGATCATAAGAGAACATTGGCCATCAATGGCTGCCTGTATAGAACTTTACCAAATTTTCCTTGCTAACTTCCTTTCTTTTCTTTGGCAAGTTTCTTTCCTATAATCATAGCCAGTTGTTTAAAATGTTCAGTACTTGTGTTATTTTCTTTTGTTAAAATGAATGCATTTAAAATTGTACAGAGGCTGTTGCTTATGATGATATGGCAGCTTAGCAAGGGCATGAGCGCTGTAGCTGTACTCAGTGCTAAATACACTTGTATTGTAAGTAACTGTCTGAACCTATTTGGTCCCTTATCAGTCATTTTAATTGATAGATATGCATACTAATTTTAGATCTCAGATGTTAATAGATCCAAGAGATTTAACTGAACTGACTAGTTCATTAATTACATTATCCATTCTAGAGTTCTTCAGTGGTAGAGGCCTTTTTGAAGTACTTGCAATTTTGCAGTGTTTGACACCTGTCTTTTCTTCCTGTATATAAGAAAAACAGAGTAAAGATTTTTATCTAGTGTTGGAAGACTCAAGATGATGAGTGAATTTATGTCTCTGATACTGATGGAGTAGTACCAAAATGGCAATCATTTTGAAATGTCAGGAAACATGGTGACTGACTGGCCAAAATATTGGGCTTACATATTGCTGTTTATCTGAGGTATGGCCATCCTGGAGTTGGTATATATAAGTTTGGGGGTTGTGGGGGTGCAGGAGTTGCTGCCCCCCCCCCCCCTTGCAAAATGAAGTTTTAAGAGAAGAGCAATATTCAACATTTGCTCTTCACCTGTGTTTTCGGTATTTTTTTTTTTTTACCTTGTCTGCACTCAGGATTTTAAGTGATGACATTTCAATAGAGAGACTGCCAAAGCAGAGAAGAGCAGAATCAGATGCATAATGAAACAACATGCATCTGTTAGCTCTTGGGGGGGGGATTCAATAAAGCCTAGATGGAGTGATTTTCCTTGTAAGCATAGTGGCACAGAGCTTACACAGAAGTAAACAGCCGTGCAATCCAGTAAACAGAGCAGAGGGGCGTGCACAAGAATGCGAACATGGAAATGTCCATGGCATGCAAATCACCTCATAAGCAGGTGAACTGCATGCAAATGAGGGTGCTAGAGTAATACAGCAAGCAGACAGGCAGTCCTGCAGAACCTGTGTAGGTGTCTGAAGTCTACATGGAAAGTTTCCATGTACAAGAAAATAAAAATTGAACAAGGGCTGTAAAAGCCCATGTAGCAGGTCAGAAATTGCATAGTAGACACAGATATGTGTGAAACTATGCCCAGTGTGTCCAAAAAGTAATGCAAAATAATTTAATATGTTTTTTTAATACCCATACTACTTTTGACAGTGCACAGCAGTGCACAAACATGCTGTTATGCAAAAAAAAAAAAAAAAAAAAAAATATATATATATATATATATATATATATATATATATATATATATATAAAAGTTAAAAAACGAAAAATAAGAAATATGTGACAATAATGCATTACAGGGCCCTGCATGCAGTATGTAGAATGGTAGATTTCTGTGGATGCCCTGGAATACTGTAGTATTCAGGTTGTGTGCTTTGATCTGTATGCATATGAGCTGGGGTTACTGAATAGCAAAAATGGGCTACTGTATTTGCAGATAAAATCAGTGTAGCCCCAGAACCATGTTGGTGTCCACAGAAGAGCTAGCTGACATCAAAAGGAGTGTGTCACTACATGTTTAAGCAGATTAGAGCTGAGTGGCACCAGTTTGCATGGTGTGCCTCTCAGCTATGCGAGGGGGGGGGGGGTCCAGTGCTGCTAAGCTTTGTTTAACTTCAGGGCACTTGTTTTAGCTGGTTTGAGCATGTTTGCATGTCAAGCCACTGTGCTTAGCAGGGGAGGCAGTTAAAAAAAAAGGAAATAGCCTGTGAAAGACAACCATGTATAAATTACTGATATGTCCTGTTCCACTTATACTGGGCTATTCAAACCCCTCATTGATGTACCTGGCAGGTGGAATGCATCATAGTGAGCCAATCACACAGGCTGCATCTGTAGCAGACCACTATAAATTATGCAAACACCCTACAGTCTGATTTTTCCCCCATACTCTGCACCATTGGAGTACAGTTGAGGGGATTTTAACTGACAGAATGCTAGGGGCTATTGCTGCTGTGCTACATCTGTATGTTCTACAGGTTGAGGTCATTGCTGATGCTGGTGCTGACAATAGGCCTAGACTGAGAAGGAGAAGAGTGTTCAGGCCCAGGGTAACCTTCCAGGAGCTACATGAGCAGGAGATTGTAGAGTGCTACAGGGTGGTTGGGGGCATACTACAAGAACTCTCTGAGCTCTGTCACCCTCAACTCAAACCCAGAGCAAACAGAGGGGAACACATCCCAGTGAAAACAAAGATATGTGCAGCCCTTGGAATAATACCTACAGGTACTTTTCAAAGATGAACTGGGGACATGATGGGGGTCTCACAGGCATCAGCATCTAGGGTACTCCAACAGTTCCTGGCTGCCATCCAAACACATGCCAGTGAGCACATTTATTTACCCTGCACCCCTGAGGAAAGGGCCAGCAGTATGCATCTCTTCTACCATGTAGCACACTAGCCTGAGGTACTGGGTGCCATTGACTGCACTCATGTACACATCAAAGCGCTGTCTGGTGAGGAGGGTAGAGTTTAAGTCAACTGCAAGAGGTATCACTCCATCAACCGCCAGGTCATGTGCAATGCCCAAAGCATTATCATGAATGTGTGTGTTGGCAGCCCTGGCAGTTATCATGACTCCCATATCTGGCATGCATCACAGCTGTACCAGATGTTTGCAGGGGTCATCCCATACAGCCATCTACTGGTGGATGCTGGCTACACACTGGAACCATGCATGATGACACCCATCAGAAATGCACACACACCTACTGAAGAATGCCATAATGAACTACACATACAAACTAGGAACATCATAGCCCATGTGTTTGGGCTGCTCAAGTCATGGTTCCAGTGCCTCAATATATCTGGTAGAGCCCTGCAGTACTCTCTAGCCACATGTGCAAAGATGTTCACAGTATGTGCCATGCTACACAATATGATCCTGTGGAAATAGCTGCAGGAGTATCATCACAGGGAAGGGACAGACATCCCCCCCACCAAGGTCCCCCACAGCCACACCCACAAGGAGACTCTGAGGAGGAACCCCCTGAGGCTGTTCCTGTAGGCATATGTAGGTGTGCCCAGTATGCCCTGGCCTTGGCAAAGAGACAACGCATAGTACATGCAGTGGTAATCTAAGGTCCTAGGGACTGACACCTTAGTCTGACTCACGTACATAGTAAAAAGGATGCCAGACACACCACACAACCTGTACCTCACCATGTATTGGCTGTGTATTTCATGCATCAGACAGAGTCAGCCCTGCAACACAGGTATGTCAGCTGCTGCATTTACAATGTACATCACTCTCCTTTACAAAATATGGATGGGGTACTACACTATGACTGAATATGTATGGACCTGCTGCATGTATGCAAGGGAATAGAGTGGGCTACAGGGCTACTTGTAGAGAACTAACAGCTATGTGGGACAACAGGTAGTCTGTCCAGTACTGACTGCCCAATAATATGCATTAGACCACAAGGCAACAATACCCACTGCAGCATGCAAGGGAAATGCCAAACAGAGGGGTCACACTACCCCCAACACATCAGTGTTCCCATACACCTGCAGAAACAGCATGATTGCATGGATATATCAGCAGACTATACTATCCCAGAGCTGTCCCAAACAATGGCTACATGTTCTAATTTCCACAATATGCAGGGGTCGAAGTGTATGTTGGTCTGCTGTTGATAATGTGAGGAATTAAACCTCACTTGCTAGTGGTTGGTGTGGCTGAATGGGTTAAGTACATTAGCATGGTTGATGGTGTTCTTGGTTCAAAACTGGCTGCACCTACAACTTTTGCATGTGAGGCACTCTTACGGCAGGAGTCCCACAGACTGTCAATATGCCCCAGTCTGTTACTGCAGGAAAGCTGGACAAAGCCAGACTCCATGGAGGGACAGAGGGCCAAACCTACAGACATTATACATGCTCTGAGTAACCTAGAAGGTGCAAACAAACAAAATTATAACCTAGAAGGTGGCTAGTATAACAGCAGGTTGCAACAGGTCAGAGTAGCAGCAGGATATAAAGACTATCACTTAACTGTGTCAGTCAACAATTCAGTGGGCCCCATTTAGTAGTATAGTACCAGAAAACGCAACTGAATGAGGAACAGAGCAGACATATGGGGCGGAATGTTGGACATCCTGCTAAAAGATGTACAGTGAGAGGTGTGAAGACTGTCACCCTGTGTGTGGTGTGACATCATGTATCCCAGTCACATAGGTTCATAGGTTCATAGGTATGTACTAGGCTATCTGCCCAAAGGCATTTATAAGCCTAGCCCGAATGTGTTGGCTTTTTCCACACCCTTAGATTACTCCCCTGTGCCTCTGTCCAGCAGAGCCATTGAAGTGATCCCTGGGGTAAACTTTCTGTTTCCCATCCACTTGTCAAGGTTTCTCTTGAAGAGGGTTAGCGAGGAGCTGTGCCTAATGTAGATTGTAATCTTGTTCCAGAGCATGGGAAGTCTCTGGAACAGGAATCTATCCCTCCAGTATGTCCTATTTATTGTTGTGGTGAGATTTAGGTCCCTGGAACGTGTGGCTCATGGGGATATGGTTTTCTTTAGGTGGAGCATGTCCATCAATTCTGCAGAGATCACCTCTGAGTAGGCAGTATGCAACTGAGTACAGCTGGAGTTTCTTCAGTCGAGCTGCATAGGGCATCTGCTTGAGGCAAGTGATCCTCTTGGTGAGGTACTTCTGTGGTCTTTCCAGTTGTTGCAGGTGTCTAGTAAGGTACACCCCAAATGGGGCATTGTACTCTATGATTGGTCTGATGAGTGATGCATAGAGGGGCACAATGACCTCTTTCGATCTGGATGCAAACCCTTTTGTGATTAGGTGGGCCACATAGAAGGATTTTCTAACCACTTTGGCAATGTGATTATCAAAGGAGAGGTTGCTATCTACTTGGGTCCCCAGATCCCTTATTATGTCTTCTGTATTTAGGGGGTTACCACCTATGTGGTAGTTTGTGGGTACTTTGTTTTTTCCAAAGGGGATGACTATGCACTTTTTGGCATTTAACTTGATGCAGTGGTTTTGACACCAGGTATCTGTCTCAGTGAGTCCCTTTTGGAGGATGTCTGTGTCAGTTGGAGAGTCAATTATAGCCCCTAGTTTGCAGTCATCTGCGAACTTGGTCAGCCATAGTCCTCCCGTGCTTGTCTGTACCTCTGAGAAGTATATGCCGAACAGGAGGGGTCCTAGGACTGAGCACTGGGGAATGCCACTTGTAACCGGTTTAGAGTCAGACCTAGCTCCTGCAACTCTTACCATGTGGGTTCTGTCTGTGAGCCAGTTGGCAACCCATCTCATGATGTAGGGGTTTATGTTCAGGCTGGTGAGCGTGTCTATAATACCTGAGTGCGGAATGGTTTTTAAGGTCTTTGCGAGGTCTAGTTAAGCTGTGTGGACCACCTTTTCCTCATCTATAGCCTTGGTAACTGTCTCAAAGAAGTCCACCAGGTTTAGGAGGCATGATCTGCCCTTAACAAAGCTGAACTGGGTAGGGTCCATTGTTTGGAGGTTTCCAATATCTCTGTTAATGAAATCCATGATGATGTGCTCCATAGCTTTACAGACCAAGCTAGTCAGGCTTATAGGGAGATAGTTCCTGGGGTCCGTTGTGTGTTCACCTTTGTGGAGTGGAATAACCATTGCTGTGAGCCACTCTGTGGGCATGTAGCCTGTGGAGAGGCTGAGTTTAAACAGTGTGTTTAGGAGAGGGGTTAGTTCATCTTTGAACTCATGTAGGACATAGCCTGGGACACCGTCCAGTCCAACTGATGCTGTGTTTTTGGCTTTGGAGAGGGCTGTTTTAACCTGAGTGTCTGTGATTTCAGGGGAACTACATTCTTCTGGTATATTTAAGGGCCCTTTTGGGGGTGAGAGGTGGGTGAAGTTTGCACTGAACATGTCTGCCAGGATGTTGGCTATATCGGTCGGTTCAATGTATTTTGTGCCATTCTGCACTAACTCCAAGCAGATCTGAGAATTGCCACTTAGATTCTTAACATAGCTAAAGAATGCCTTGTGGTTATCTTTGGAGTCCATGGAATTTTTCTTTCAAAGCTAGCCTTGGATGATTTTATGAGGGAACATAGTTTCTTGCTGATACTGATCAGGGATGTCTTCCCTTCTTGGGATTTTACTCTTTTCTGTACTAGTTTCCTCCTTCTATTGTATAGCTTGTTTATGGCAGGGGTCCACCAGACTGGTTTCCTTTTCTTGGAGGAGTGAGTCTTGGTTTTGTTTGGGATAGCACGATCCATGCATTCTTGTAGGTGCCCGTAGAGTGCATTAGTAAAGGATTTTTCAGCTTGGGCAGCATTATCCTTTAGCATGGGGGCTTTGAAACTTCCCACCTCAGTCTTAAGTAATGTGAAGTTTGCTTTTGAAAAGTTTTTCACGGTGGTTTCTTTGACCGGTGGTGGTGGCAGAATGTGGATATCCAGAGTGATTAGTTTATGGTCAGATCTAACCAGTGAGGGGTTGACCTCCAGTGTGGAACACCGGTCGCCCATGTTGGTGATGACCAGGGCCAATATGTTGTCAGCTCTGGTGGGGGTGTTGACCAGTTGATCCAGGGTGTTTGACTTTATAAATTCTAGGAAATGTTGGGCAAGGGAGTTTGTACTTGAGTAAGTCTCCCAGTTAATGTTTGGATAATTGAAATCACCCAATATTGGGGTGCTTGTTAGGACCTTTATGTTTCCCAGTGTTTCCAGGAATGCGGAGTGGGGGTCCTGGGACATGGTGGGTGATCTGTAGCAAGCTATAATTTGAATAGTAGTTTTGCTCATTGTTAGTTGCACGTGGATGATTTATGAAGCATCGTGCTGTGCCACTAACCTGGAGGTGTAGGTATCCTTGATGAATATGGATACACCCCCGCCTTTTGTATTTCGGTCCAGGTTTTGTGGCTGAAATGTATGGTATGAGTTGTAGCCTGGTAGTGTTGGGGTGCTCTTTGGAGCCTTAAACCAGGTTTCTGTTACTGCACATATATTAATTTTCTCCATACAGAGGAGTGCCTCAATTGCATGCATTTTGAGTTTTAGACTTCTGGCATTGAGTAGCATTACACTCGTTTTTTTGTTACTTGTGCTATTTACGGTGGTGGGTTTGTCTTTTTAGCCTTGCCTAAAAAAGGCACTATGGGGGTGGCAAGAGCCTTGGCCAGTATTCAAAAGCCTAAGGGTAACAGTTGTGAGCCGTCTCTAGCGAAGCAGCGTGGCTTGTTGAGCATGTCATCCCAGGCTGACAGATACTGGATCCCCTTTGAATGACACCAGAAGCTTAGCCAATTGTTGAAATTGATAACTTTTTCTCTATACCGTGGTATCATTCTTGGTGAGGGCAGGATGCTACTCAGGGTCAGGGTCATACCGGCCTGGGCTATGTGATCAGAGAGATCCTCCATGTCTCTTTTCATGTAGTCCAGGGAGGTACAGCTCAGGTCATTCACACCAACATGGACAATGACAGAGTTATATTTGTTCTTGTTCTGGAGTGACCTGAGTGCTTGTATTATGTGGCGGATCCTGGCACCCAACAGGCAGCTAACAGTAACCTTCTCCTTGTCCAGCCTAGTGAGTGGGATGTCAGTGTGCCTGACTAAAGAGTCACCTATTACTAGTGTGTTGGGTATGTCATTTTGCCTTAAGGGCTGTGATTGTGTGGCACACTAGTTTTGTGAAGTATGTGTTTTATGGTTTGTGTTGGGGGGTGGAGGTTGCTTGGATGTCTGCTTTGGCTCTGTTGCTTTTGCAGATTTTTATCTAGAGCCTCCGAGTATGTTTTTGTGTATTTATGTATGTTTTTGCCAGTGCTGGTTTCATAGGTCTATGTGAGACTGGTGGTGTGATGCAAGTAATTCCCTTCTCCTCTTGACTGCCTAGTCCAGTCTTGGGTTGAGAGAGCTTAGCCTCCAGTTTGGCTGTATAATTGCATCTCTCCATGTATTAGTGTTTGGTAGAAAGAGGAGAGGGCTGTCTGTGTACATGAGGCAATTGTAACATTGCCTCAAAAGGCCCAGATTCACCAGTTGAACGGGAGAGTACACATGACACTGCACTTTGGACATGCCTGGATAGGTACAGTGAACTGTTTTACTGATTGGCTTGTAAGATTGAATAGAGATCCTTTTCCCTCTCTACAGTATGGGGGGGGGTCTAGTGCTAAGGTTTATTAGTGCTTGCTATGAGTTTTGAGCAAGTGCTGGTATGAGAAGTGAATGGTTTGAGTGCTTAAGTGTTTGTCTAGTTCCAAGGGAAAAATTGAAGGGTAGACTTTGTGGGCTAAGTACATTAACATAGTACCTACAACCACTTAGAGCAGGAAATCTGGACAAAGCCATGAACAGTAGTGGGACAAAGGCCGGAATATAGGAAGAAGGATTAACTACTGACCAGACAAATGTAGAAAGTGCAGGGAATAACAGCTTGTGCAGTAGCATGGGTTTCCTGGGGTGTATGAAGTCAGTAACTCAAATGACTGGCATCATTTCCTAACATCAATCTATAATGAGTTGCCACTGGTGTACCGGTAAATCACAATGCTATGTAAAACGTAACATGCATATGATGCAACGCTCTGTATAGTCTATTGCAATTTGTAGAGTCAATAGGTATGAGTCGTATAATACATTTAGCACACAGCTGAGGAAGCCCTTGGACAAAATATCAAGGAGGGGCTGGACTGCTGAATCAGGTGCAGCAGCCAATTGACTGCAGCACACAAAATCCTAGACTGGACTACAGGTAGGTCTGGCCTGGAGTCACCTTGTAAGTACTGACAGTCACACTGGTAATGCTCATACACTTAGCTAACACATAGCTACAACTAAGATGACATCCCTGTTTTATTTATATATATATATATATATATATATATATATATATATATATATATATATATATATATACATACACACACAAATATACATGTATATGTGTATATGTGGGGATGTACGAATGTGCACACCTACACACAGAAGGCTGGGGTTATCTGCACCTACACACACAACAGTTCTCTGATTGTAACACACCAAGGCCGCATAATGACATAATCCACCCAACCACAGAACCCTGTGCCTGTGGAATATCACCTTGTAGATAGACAATGGTAAGCAGGTGGTGTAATGTGCAATGGCTTCAATGCAGGATTTGGACAGGCCATATTGCCAATGGCCAATTGTCCACCTAGCAAACTGCAACCGGCCAGAAATGACAATGCTGGTAACTGTACACACATAGTAGGGGTATTAACAGGTACCCCACTGCTGGGACAGTAGATGCAATAACAGCATAAATCAGGTTCACTCTGCAGGCTGCACATGCTGTGTAATACAAGGCCACTTTGCATAGCCCACAAGAACTGTTGCTGCTGCCACATGTACACCAGATGTAACCGGTGCTGCATGCAATAAGTACTGTGAGCTATAGTGTGTAATACTAGGTAGGTTGGGGTTTTAATCTCACATCAGGCACTCTGTGTGTGTGTGTGTGTGTGTGTGTGTGTGTGTGTGTGTGTGTGTGTGTGTGTGTGTGTGTGTGTGCAGATATTTCCCTTATAGCATTACAAGCATGCCTATCTGGCCTATGTCTGTGTAATGGCCAATCATTTTATGGCCCTGTGACTAGTGTCCTCCTCAACATTGGCCTCCCTGTCAATACTTGCTGATGTTATCCACCTTAACAGCACTGGCTGACAATCTCAAAACAGATACGCACTATGGCACATGCAATAAGTGCATAGGGCTCAAGTGTATACTAATAAATAGGTAGGGGTTCTAATCTCACAACAGACAGCTGTGTGTGTGTATAAATATAATCCCTTGCAGCAGTGTACACACCTATGTCTGTACAATGGTTATATATTTTTAAGGCCCTGTGCCTATCTGCCAGCCTACCCATTAGCCTCCTTTACAAGGCTACTGATGTCGACCACCTTTACAGCACTGGCTGACATTCTTAAAACAGATAAGCTCCATAACACTTGCAATATGTACTTAATGCTATAGTGTATACTAATAGATAGGTAGGATCTCAATAAAGGCAACTCTGTGTGTGTGAATATACAAATGTATTCCCATGCAGCAATACACATATGGCCATAGGGGTGTGCAATTTTGATGCATTTTATTGCCCTGTCACTAGCTACTATCTAAGTAGCCCACATCTATGTGGGCATAAATTCTATCTGCCATAACCTATATTCTGTATGTACAGAACATCCAGGTCACACCTATCAAGGGTAGCAGACCTCATCATAGGGTATGCACGCATGATTACTCTTACTGCCCCACTGTCCCTGACATACTGTTCTACAAATATGAACCTAGGTTCCCATGCACATATACAACCGTACCTTGCAGATGTCATGTGTCTGCTGTGCTGCCATGCCATCATGTGCCACTGTATTGCCGCCAAGTCTCCATAGCTTGGCCACTCAGAGCCTTGCAACAGAAATATACACAGTTCTGTGAGACAACTCTCATTCTGCAACACTACTACCAGTTTAACATCATGCAAAAAGGTACACAAAGTTTGATGTGTACCATGACACATGCCAGCATATAGCACCTGTGATGACATAATACTACTGCACTACAAAACTGCATGTAATGTAATATAGTCACCCTGTGCAACAGACACATATTTGCATGCCTCTGCATCAATAGTATGGATGGCAGGGATGTGGCACAGGTATCATCACATGCACAGAGTGTGGTGCATGGATGCCAGAGGCCTAGGCTGTGCCAAACTGTTGACTGCATGTGTGTGAGTCAGGAATGGGTGCTGGCTAGCTGGGACATAGAGAGGTGCTGTGTGTGTCTGTTGGTGACCTGCATGTGACAGTGATGTTTGAATGTGTGCTTGTACACAGGGAAGCCCAATGCTAGCTCTACACATGTGTATGTTGGAAAGCTGTGGACTGTACATTGCAGAGTAGACAGTTCACCATCTCCAGCCATGAACACAGGAACTGGCTTTGCTAGGAGTGGCACTGGAACCACCATGCCCAGGGTCAGATGCGGTGCTAACAACTGATGGTGAATGGTGTCTGCTGGGTCCCTGTCCCTTACAGGACCACCCAGGACCACTGGCCCACTTACCATGTCATGGTGTGGACAGCATACTCCCTTCTGTAGTGCTTGAGGTACTGCCACTACAGGAACGTGAGTGTCCATGGCCACATGAACTCTCAGCAGATGGTGTTGCTGACCTAGGTCCACATGTCCAGTGCCCAACTCCAACCAGATGTTCCAGCACAGACAACGTGGTGTCAAGGACTAGCAATGTCTCACCCCATCATCTGTCCATTACATCAGTGAAATTATCACCAATGTGATGGAGGGGGTCATGGATGTCAGATTGTGCTGTATCCATAATCCTGAGCATCTGTCTGGTGTTGCATTTGGAACATGCCTGTGACTCCATGTTGGACAGAAACATGCATCAAGTGACCCGTGATGTGACACCTGTGACAGTTGATGGATGGGCAGCAGCCCTCCATTGAACACCCCTGTCAATCTGCCTGTGTGGGACCTTGCCAGCTCTCTGGCTATCACCAGTGTCTACACTCACTGATGCCATAGTTGCCACAGTCTCCTGTTCCATGTAACCTCACTGTGACTGTCCGATATTTGTGGCCTCAGGGTACTGGGTATGTGTGGGCATACTGACTGTGTGTGGGAACAATGGGGGAAAAAGGGGGATGTCAACCCATGGGACAGATTCAGCCCCCAACAACCCTACCTGTGCCTCAGTATGGCCACCATCATTAGAGTCCGATGAAACACTGATATCAGGTTGTGAGGGGGGGCACACTCCAACCCACAATGTTCACCTGTGAGGAGGAAGACAAAATATGTACATTACTACCTGCACTATTATGTATGGTAATACACACACACACACACACACACACACACACACACACACACACACACACACACACACACACACACACAAGTCAGAGGAGCCACAACTGCATTACACATACCACATCTTATTTCTGATCCCATGCACAACGCACAGAGTACAACATGCACAGACAAGACAGGCCCTGTGTAGCATGCACTGCATCTACAACCGGTTAATGTTGCCAGTACTATACACCTGTGAGATAAGCAATATTTCAGTGTATCTGATAGACCTGCACCTAAAATACAGTGCACCCATCTTGAGCATACTATGCCAGTTATAGTATCACTGCCTCAGGTATGTGCCATCTCCATATTGTGTGTGAACAGGCATCTGTTACTGATTTACTCCTGTATAGAAGACTGCATAGATATTCTCAACAATAACTGCAAATGTGTTGCTGCTCCTGCAAACACACAACTGTGATTACCCATTCAATGCACTTCAGTTAACCCCTCCGAAATGGAACATACAAGCATTGTACTCTGGCTAAGCACAACAGTTGTGCCTAGGGCAAAATGGCAGCCCTTAATATTCTTAGGGTATATATGATCTCTAAGACAACAGTTTCACACTTACCAGGTACAGGACCTTGGACTCCAGCCACACCGGATGTACCTATGGAAATGTGAAGGAAAGGTATTTTCAGCAATACCAAATTTGGCATTGTTACAGGGTAATATGTGTGTATATCAACATGTACAGTACCTAACGTGATACTGCCTACATTGCTGACATTCTGAGTATGTGTGCACAACTGTGTGTTAAAACCAAAAACCAAACCCCTTCCCAATGTAGATAGACCTGCCACATGTGTACTGGTATGCAGAGGCTGCCACAATTACTGATTCAGTATTACAGCAATGAACACAGGAAGCCGACCTGGATGCTTCTCTGAAGTGGATGCTGTGGTGTCCATCTCCATGATGATGAGGTGATGGATGGTTGGGAGCCAGTGGTTGAACCCAGGTTTGCTCAGAATCCCTCTGTGGCCAAGAGTGGTCATTCTGATGCAGGCCCTCCACTGGTGGCAGCATGTTCGCTGGCCACAGTGGCAGTCCTTTGCCATTCAGCATTGACTATATCTGTTGCCTGATGTCGGACCTGCTCATAGGTTCTGTCCTGTAGCCCTATTTGTTTGACTGCTGTGCCAAGGTCATCCCACAGTACTGCATGTTGTTCATGATGCTGGCGATTCCTGGACAGCAAACAGTCTGCGGCCATCCAGGATAACATTGTTTTCAACATCTGAAAATGGTGGATGCCTCCTTTGATACATCCTTCCTGAAAGAGATCAAGAGGGGACACATCACAGGACCAGATACATGGATATCCACTATAGACAGACCCTGCATAACCAAAATGGCCTGCACTATCCACTGCTACCTCTCACATTATACCCCATAGTCTACCAACACACTATGTATGTGGCTTTCACCAGCAAAGTAGCAATACTGGTTAAGTCCCTGTGTGCCGTGACAAAGTGTGCTGCATATCTGCATGCCCATCAATGCCGTCTAGTGTCGTGTGTCCCTTGTGGGTAAAGTCCCACTAATATGTCATGTAGCCACTGTCAGACAAATAGGTGTCCGTTATTACAAGTATATAGGGACAGTCCACCAATGCCAGTGGCCACAATGGTAGACAGCAATGTAAATCTGCTGTGGTATACCTTCCCTGTAGGTGTCATACCTCTCCAGTACACAGATGTTTGCAGAATGTGTACGTGTGACTGATATATGTGGTCCTGTTGGCACAAACATGTGGATGTCTGGCAAACCATTGGCCAATAACTGATGGTTGTTGTCAGAATATAGAGAATCTGGCTGTCACACCCCAGAACCCTCAGAAAAAAAACATATGCTAGAGTAATATCTGTTACTCTATTCATACTCTTACTTTGTATGACCAATATGTACACTCTGTTGCTGAGGTTGGGCCTGTGTCCTCCCACTAATAGTGGCTATGACCTGAATTCTGAAATCTACTACGGGCTTATTATTGTAATCCATATTCCCCATAACTGCATTCCTCCATCTGCATCACATTATATGGGGACTTATATGACATACCTGGTAGAGTGACATAACCCTTTTGTTAAAAAATTCTTAAGAAAAAAGCTTGCTAAATTGTATTCCGTCTTGGTAAAGCAACTTACAGACCTGTTTCCCATAGGCAGTTGCTTGCCTTTTGTAGGTCATGCCCATTAACAGGTAATTGCCTGTGCACCAACCAATGGCTCAGACTTGGTAATTGCATCCAAACAGCTGGGTTGCACTTTCATTAGCCAATGAATATCTAAGGCCTTCATGTAGGCCTTTCCTCTTTCTTAGTCTTTCAGATGGACATTAATGAGGTGTGGAGACTACAACATTGCAGAGGGTAGGTACAAATACTGTACATTATTGAGATTTATGAGGTATGTCCCCAGTTTTGCATGCTATGTTTGGCCATTGTCAAATGTCAAATGACATTGTGATTATCTGGCAGTTCAGTGTCAAACATTGTAGGTTGAGGTTGGTAAGGGTAAGAGACGTGAGTGTCAGACGTCATACCTGTCAGAATATGCATGCTGTTGCAGTAGCTGCTAGTCTGTCAGCTCACTATGTTTGTAGGAGAAACTGTGAAACATGTCCCTGTCGCTCGACCTTTGCCCTACCTCTTTATGTATGGGTGTTGTCTGGATCCCTTTTTTCAAGGGTTTGTCAGGTATGGTAGGTCTGTAGCAGGTAGCTTAACATACAGCTGTATATGTTGCAGGCTGAAGCTGATGCTGCAGCCTAGGACACATAGGGGGGAGTGTGAGCACTTTGGAGGACAGCATCCTGTATGTGTCAGTGAGGGAGCAGTGTCAGCTCTGTCATTACAGCAGAACCAGAGTGAGGGTACCCATAACAGTCCAGTTGAGGCATGTGCTTAAAGTACATCTGTTATGTAACAGTGCCAAGCAGAGAGCAATAGGCGACATATAGGTAGGCTATATGAATATGTGCAGTGTGGCCCTACCTACAGGCTTTTGACTTGCAAACTTGACCTTAGCATTCCTAATTAAATGTATCCGTTTTTTATATCTAGATGTCTGGCATGTGTCCATTGCTGCAAGTCACACCTCGCAAACATAAAAATAAATAAATAAATAAATGTAATACATATGCATACATTGATTTACTGCACTTTGACAGTGCGGAGGGGGGGGTGCTACTCATCTCCAGACACAGTAACACACTCCCTACACTGATTCAGTAAATGTTATACAGCTCTCCCTCAGTAAAGTGCTTTCATTAATATGCATGGTGTGCTACCGAGGGGAAACCGCATACATGGCCACAGTACCTTCCTTATAGGCTGTACACTATGCCTACATGGAGTGTATTAAATCTGGGGGTTTATCTCCATATTATTGATGAATATGAAAAAAAGTGGGAATACCAATCAAAATGTTATAGTAAATCAAAATTAATTTTATTTAGAGTACATAATATTCACTCCCATTTTATATATTGATACCTATTTGATATGTGACTTTAAGAACTAACTGATAGGTTCTTTATCAGTTCTGTGAGGCATTATGCAAAAACATAGAAGTAATCTATATCAACCTAGAAATAAGTTAGGTACCATCATTTTTTATTACCTTAACATGCATGCATTCTGTGACATTTAGCAGTTTAGTGACCGCCACCTAGATGAGATTAAAATGATGATGACAGATTTATAGATGGTTATTTTGTTGTCAAGACGCAAGCTGGTTATGTACAGTTTATTTGTGAGTTAAATGAGCAGTCATAGTACAAGAATATGACACCAGCAACAGAATGCAGTGTAGCCAGTATTCTTTGAGTAAAGAAAAGTAAAATAGCTGAACCTGACATGGCAACCTAGTTTAAATGATTGCATTTTAATTTCCAGCATTTAAAGATGAGGTCAGCTAAGCTATAAGAAACCTTAATATATTTAAACTGTAAGAGTTAAACTTGTATATTTTTAATAAAAAATTGTTAATGTATGTATGTTTGAAGCTAGAAAGTTTATATTTATGTATATATATATATATATATATATATATATATATATATATATATATATATATATATATATATATATATATATATATATATACATATATATATATATATATATATATATATATATATATATAATAGATATACATATATATATATATATATATATATATATATATATATATATATATATATATATATATATATATATATAGAAATTTTGTTTACATTTTCTATCACTATCTTTTTAAGGTTGAACTGTTATGACACATTGCAAGATCTCATTAGTTTTTTAAGGTTGTGTTACCATATGAAATACTGCAGGATCACAAGATTTTTAAGGTTGCATATAAATGGTTCATTTACTAAGTATGTCAGAGTCTGTTCAAATCCTGAACATTTAAGTGGAAAAAGGGTATTAAGATTATTTACTTGGTGTTATTTTTTTACTTGGTTGTTGGTTTGGAACTTTAAAATGCTGTAATATATGCATGTACCATAGCATTTAGTCATTGTCCCGGTTCTCTGCCTGAGAACCTGCAATCTTTCAAAAATTTAGGAAATGAAGATGATATGTGGTAGTGGTATGCAGCTGTAGTTGCACTGATTCAACATTAAAGTTCTCAGATAAGTAAGTTAATAACAGGTTAATTTCTAAGTAGTACTCTTGTTCTTCTTTCGGCTGCTCCTGTTAGGGGTCGCCACAGCGGATCATCTGTTTCCATTTCTTCTTGTCCTCTGCATCTTGCTCTGTCACGCCAAACACTTGCATGTCCTCTCTCACCACATCCATATACCTTATCTTAGGCCTTCCTCTTTTCCTGTTACCTGGCAGCTTCATCCTTAACATCTTTTTCGCAATATACTTTGCATCCCTCCTCAGCATATGTCCCAATCAATGTAATCTTGCCTCTCTGGCTTTGTCTCCAAACCTTCCAACCTGGGCCGACCCTCTAATATACTTATTCCTAATCCTGTACACCCTCGTCACACCCAGTGCAAATCTTAACATCTTTAACTCTGCCACATCCAGCTCTGACTCCTGCCTTTTTGTCAGTGTCATTGTCTCCAACCCATGTAACATAGCTGGCCTCATTACCCAATTGTAGACCTTCCCTTTCACTCTTACTGGTACTCATCGGTCACAAATCACTCCTGACACTCTTCTCTACCCACTCCATCCTGCCTGTACCCTCTTCTTCGCCTCTCTTCCACACTCACCATTACTCTGAACTGTTGTTCCCAAGTATTTAAACTCATCCACCTTCGCCATCTCTACTCCCTGCAACCTCACCATTCCTCTATCCTCCCTCTCATTCACACACATGCATTCTGTCTTAGTCCTGCTGACCTTCATTCCTCTTCTCTCTAGAGCATATCTCCACCTCTCCAGGGTCTCCTCCACCTGTTCCCTACTCTCACTACAGATTACAATGTCATCTGCAAACATCATAGTCCACGGGGACTCCTGTGTGATCTCGTCTGTCAAACTGTCCATCACCATTACAAATAAGAAAGGGCTCAGAGCTGATCCTTGATGTAATCCCACCTCCACCTTAACCACATCTGTCACTCCCACTGCAGACCTCACTGCTGTCACACTACCCTTATACATATCCTGCACCACCCTTACATACTTCTCTGCCACTCCCGATGTCCTCGTACAATACCACAACACCTGTCTAGGCACACTGTCATATGCTTTCTCTAAGTCCACATAGACACAATGCAACTCCTCCTGACTTTCTCTGTACTTCTCCATCAACAATTTCTAAGTAGTACTATGATGGCTTATGGCCTGTCACAATACATTACTTCCATTCTTTATTTGTAGCCTATACACTGGATTCTGCCAGGAATACTGTTGTTAGCAATTAAGTGATAATTACAGCCCATGGCATGATGATTAATAAGTTTGTTGGTCCATACATCTTAGCCACCTTGTATTAGAGAGAGCTCAATACTCTGATTTTAACTTCTAAATCTGGGTCCACTCTGCTTCTCTGCTTTGATATGAAACAGTTCCAGTGTCTTCTCTTTCACTGACTTTAATGAGGAACAAATGAAAGAGAGCTTTCCTGGTGCTTGTCACAGTCAAGCCTGACCAGTAGTTTCCATACCTACAATCCAGCACTAGCACAGTCATTAAAAGAAAAATAAATAAATACACACATACATACATGCATACATAAATACACAAATAAATAAATGCAACACAATGCTGAATATAAGATGTTAACATGTGGAATTGTTACGGAACTGTGGAGTACATTTGGAGAACATGAACTGTGTGTGTGTGTGTGTGTGTGTGTGTGTGTGTGTGTGTGTGTGTGTGTGTGTGTGTGTGTGTGTGTGTGTGTGTGTGTGTGTGTGGACACTTGCTCATAAGTGGCGGTTAGCATAGCTCTTCCTTTCACCTATCCCCAGTTTTGCAGAACATCTCTGATCCTGCCTCTTATTTTTGAACATTGACTTTATCACTTCCTGGTTATTCACTGAGAATTACTGTCAATCAATGAGTAATGCCATTGATTAGAGTTTCAAATTTATTTTTCTTCAGAAAATGGATACTAGTGCAATATCTATTACTCTATTAACTTTTTAAGTAAACTAGAATTGTCTGGTACTTAGTGCTGATGGAGGAGGCTCTGAGCTGTTAATGATTGGTCCCCATAGTTAAAAGTGCAGTGTTTGAATTCTTCGGTCTCCATTTGCCTATTGCATGATTTTCAGCAAGTCATTTACCCAGACAGTGCTTCTGGGTTGCCGCTCAAAAGGGACATTTTGTCCAATAGATAAAATAAAAATTGTACTTGAACACCATCCCCTTTTGAGTCCTTGTTCTCACCATTATTTATATCTTGGTTTAGAATTCTTGAGCAAAAACTTTGAGGGGTAATTTGTTTTGTTTCTCTTAAAAATTACAGTTTTTGACTAACTGTTGTGGAATGCAGTCAATAAATAATAACAAGCTTATGTGTTTCAGATTTTGTATCATTTGCAAATTTCTTGCTAATGCAGAGCATGTTATTCTATCAAATTTCTATCACTATTCTAGGAATATTTAATGTGCATTCCTGAGTTTTGGTATTTATCTTTGATTTCTGAGCTGAGAAGTTGGCCAAACAGCTTATAGTATACACTTAGGACCCCCAGCTCAAGTTAATTCACAATGAACTATGTATTAAAGAATACATAAATAATGCATATCATGTAAACTGATGTTAGATCTTATGAAGCTCTCTTAAGGGAGAAAAGCTCATCTATTTATTTATTTATTTTATTTCAAGAAAGATTCATTGATTTGATAACAGGTTGTAAGTGCTTGATTACTTTTTTCCAAATATTTGTATTCAGACTTTAACATTCAAATAATTAACATTTGGAATATACAGAATTACATAACTTAAGAAAGAAAATTAATAAAGCAAAACAACAAAAACAACTATTTACAGGGGTGTCTACTGTACAACAAGAATTCTACAAGATTGTAAAAACTTAACATTAATTATTGAAGTATTTACACCTGCTTATTTAGCAGTTCTTTAAATTTTATCCAAGTATTGTAGAAAGAGGTGATTCTGGATGTTCTCATCTTGATTGTAATAAGTTCTAGTTGACAAACATCTGTTGCAGTGCTAACAAATTCTTTCATATCTGGAGTAGATTCACTTTTCCAGTTATTGGTAATAACTTTTCTTGCTATTGTTTAAATGCTCCGCAAAAGTGGGTATTTTATTTTTGTGACACAAGCAAGAAATGGAGTATTAAATAGAATTAGTGATTTGGTTAAAATAAACTTACCATTGAATACAGCCTGTAAAAAAGATTGATTTTATCCCAGAATGGTTTAAGTACAACATAATTAAAACACATATGTTGCCAATCGGTTTAACATTTAACTTATATCTCCAACAATCCACTATTTTTTGTACATTAATGCAACTCTATGAGGTGTGATGAAAATTCTGTGAGTGACTTTCAAAGAAAATAATCTCCATTTAATGCGGAAGTACTTTGTTTTGATGATATTAGCATTATTTTTTTATCATTTCACTTGGATAGTTATTATTCATGAGTCCGAAATATTCCCATTAGATTTCTTTGTAGTATTTTGTTGTATTTTTGCCCACTTTATATATTTTAGAAAGAAGTCCTTTTCCCAATATAATCTATCGTATCAGAATAATTAAAAGATCAATAAACATAGGTACAGAGTTACTTACTGTTGGTTTCATTTAATTAATCCTATGTTCTACAACTTGCTTACAATTCTGTATGTCTAACCAAATTGACTTATACAAACTGAATTTATTTATTATATAGTCTATCATTTGCAGTTTTTCACTATCCATTAACTGAAACAAATATATCAATGTTTTCCCTTTAAATGTAATCATTGAAGATAAATTAAATGTACAGATATTATCTGGAGTAAATGCTATAGGAAAAAGTAGAAAAATCTATGTCTTCTATTCTGGATTCATATATATAAATTTTCTAAAGATTGTCATTATCATTATCACAGAAAATAAGAAGACTTGATTGATTTTTAATATCAAAGTAGTCTTTTAACAACCAGTGGAGATTATTATTTAATATTATATGCTTATTTGAGTTTGACAATTGATTGAATTTTAACCAAATGATTTCTTGTATCTCTTTCCATTTAGCCTTATAATCATTATTTAACCAGAGGTCTACTGTTTTGATGATTGATGATAGTGAATATAATTGTAGATGTGGGAAACCAATGCCACCTGAAGACCAATCGCTTAAATGATCATTTAAAGCTGATCTAGGTTTGTTGGGATACCAGTGAAATCTCAGAATTAAAGAATTAAACTCTTTTGTAATATTTTTAGGGGGAGGAAGAGATAGAGATTATATCATATATAAATTTTTTTGGAAGAATAATCATTAATTAAAGAAAAGGCTGTCCTCCATAGTAAAAGAAAACTTGTTCTGCTTAGTGATACGATTTGTTATGATAGTTAAACTATTATTATAGTTAAAAGTTATTATATTTTGATATTATCAATTAAATTTATCCCTAGATAATTGATGCTTTGTCTTTTATGATATATTTAGAGAATATTCCATCTATATCCAAAATATTAGAATTTATAAGTAACATTTTGTTTTGTTTTCATTAAAACTAAGACAGTGTTTCTTCTATTCCATTAAAAACAGCAAAGAGAGTATGACTACTGTCATTAAAAATCAAAAGAATATCATCTACAAACAGTTGGATTTTGGAAATTAAATTCTGTTTTATCTGTATGCCTTTGATGTCCAGACATGACTTTATATAATTTGCAAATGGTTCCATAATTAAAGTAAAATGCAATGGTGACAGAGGACAACCCTGCTTAGTTTCTTTGGGAATTGTAACTGATCGTGAAGTATATGAACCAATTTTTTTGTAAGCAAAACAATTTACATAAAGGAGATTAATGAGTTGTAAGAAATTATTCAAGAAATTACATTTCTCCAAAACTATTGATAGGTATTTCCAACTGACTGAGTCAAAATCACTAGTAATGTCTAAACTTGTTAGTGTTAGATTATCTTTTATGTTGTTAGCATAACCCATTATTATTAATATTCTTTTAATGTTATCACAGGAATTCCTATTTATTATAAATCTAGTTTGGTCATTATTGATCAAAGATGGCAAATAGTTCTGTAATCTGCTAGCATAATCATAAATATTTTATAATCAATATTTAATAATAAGATTTGTCTATAAGACAAACAAACGGCAGGGATCCTTATCAACTTTTAAGATTGGGGATATAAGAGTGTACTTCCAAGATGATGGAACCTTTGTTAGATCTTTAACCATTGAACATATTTTGCATAAAATACTTAAAGCATCATAAGGCATTAGTTTATAAAGTTCAGGTATTATACCATCATTACCAGGAGCTGTATAGGTTATTAACTGTGTTTTAAGTTCAGACATTAAAACTGGCCTATCAACTGATTTCTTAAGGTCTTCAGTTAATTTATTATTCATATGTTTTCTAATGAAAGGTTTATTTACTTGTTGTGGATCCATTGTTGGATTATGTTGATTAATCTTGTTGAAGTGTGTTGTGAATACTGTTAGTATGTCCTCTGTATCAGTAAACGTCATATTACCATTAGCAGTATATAGTTCTTTGATATGTTTAGATTTAATAAGCATTTTTGCTGTAGTCGCTAACTTATGCATGGATTTAGGATTTATATAATAGTTAATTATTTTAATCTTTTCCAAATTAATCCTTATGTTATGATTTAAAACTTCTAAATATTTCTCATTTAGAGTATTAATTTCTTTTGACAAATTATGATTCCCCTTTTGACTATTTAATTTTAGCTTATCAATTTTTTGTAGGTCTACAGTTCATTTTCCCATTGCTTCTTGTTTAAGGCATGGCATACCAGCTCATAACTATATTGCATAAATATGCTTTTAAAGCATCCCATAAATAAACCTATGCAATATCTTCTGCATAATTAATTTCAATAAATGTCTGAATTTCTTTACTAAATAATTCTTTAAAATCCTTTAAGTTAGTTACATATGCACAGATTCTTCTAATGGAGATATTGTTATTAAAATTTAGTATAATCTCAAAAGTTATTGCATTATGGAGAGAAAGTGGACAAGAGACTACTTTCACCTTACCTAGTCTAGTAGTTAAATCATTCAAAAGATAAACTGTCTATTCTTGATTGTGTTCCATGTCTATGTGAAAAGTGAGTAATAAAAAGATTCTGGGTCTGAAAATTCATTAATATATTTTACAAAATAAATCTAAAAATTCTATTAATGCTTTTGCTGAGTCAAGTATCCTTCACTTACTGACAGTATTAGAATCTTCATTCTTTAATATACAATTAATCTCCTGACAAAATAATGCTGCCTTTTGAGATCTGAATAATCTGTTCCAATGTATGTTTAACAGTTTTAACTCATATTCCAGGGATCCAATACATTAATGAAAGTGTATAATTTCCTTTTGATTTCTAGTGTTACTGAACAAAACAGTTCTTTATCATCATTATACATGCTTAGTGTTTTAGGTGCATACATAGAGTTTCTCCACAAGATAGCTACCCTTCTTTTTTCTGATTATATTGAGAGCTAGATAAGACAGTATATCATTTATTGTTAAGTCTGTCTATGTCTTATTTTAACAAATGTGTTTCCTGTAAAAAAAAAAAAATCTGTGAATTAAATAATTTTAGAAATTTGTTTAGACTTTCCCTCTTGCAACCATTATTTAAACCATTAATATTAATAGAAATACATTTTAAATAAGTCATATAATAGGTAAGCTAAAATGCAAATGGTAACATCAACATTCCTCTAGTATTTTGTTAGCAATAGATTACTTCCAGAAATGTTGAACTGTTTATTAAAATATGTATACCCAGCAGTCTTAAAATTATAGGTTCATAGGTTCATACTGTGATACTAGGCTATTGGTCTAGATACCCTTATATGCCTAGCCAAGAATTTTGCCCATGTTCACTCAAAGTCAGCACCTGTTTCCCTTGTCCAGCAGGGAGACAGGTGGGATCCCAGGGGTGCATTTTCTGTTTCCCATACAGTCAACCAGGTTCTTCTTAAGGAGGGCTAGAGAGGTACTCTGCTTGATGTGGAGTTGGAGTCTATTTCACAGATGGGGGAGTCTTTGGGACACAAATCTATCCCACCAACTAGCTCTATTAATGTCACGGACCAGTTTAAGGCCTTGCGTGTGGGTTGCCCGAGTGAAGTTTGACTTACAGATATGCAGCAACTCCATCAAGGCTGGATCTGAGATGGCCTTGTATGCCAGACACAGTCACCTCTTAGCAGTCTGTACAAGACTGAGTAGAGGAACAGGGCCTTTAGCCTATCTGTATAGGATAGGTTATTGAGACCCTGGATTTTCCTGGTCAGGAATTGCTGTGGTCTCTCCAGCTGCTGCATGTGCTTGGCAAGGTACTCAATAATGGGTCTAATAAGGGATGAGTACAGGGATGTTATGACTTCCTTGTTCCTAAATGAAATACCCTTATTTATGAGGTGGACCATGTAGAACGCCATCCATATAATGAAGGCAATGTATTGGTCAAATGTCAGGTTGCTATAAACCTGGGTGCCTAAGTCCCTCACGACTGATTGCGTGCTTAGTACATTGTTATTAATGTGATAACTAGTGGGGATGCCAATTTCCCCAAAGGGGATAATGATACATTTTTTGGCAGTCAGTTTGAGGTTATGCTTCTGGCACCAGTCATTAGTTTGGTTAAGTTCAATACACATCCAAAGGACCCAACTTCATAAAAAACATAAATTCCATGAGGAAAGGAACACCACTCGAAGGACAGAATGAATTCCTTTATTAACACACTTCTGGTACCTCTGCCTTTCGCCTTCTAATGGAATGCTTTTCAAACACAATCCTGCCACTATAAATACCTGTAGTGCCAATTAATTAATTAACTAATTGACAAATTAACAATCTCATTTACATTCATAGACTTTGAGCAATTGTACTTTTTCATATAACCAGGATGACACCTATAAAGTTAAACATTTAGTTAATAATAATTATAACACTATTATTCACATTATTAAATACTATACATTTTTGCATACATTTTTAAACATTTTGTAATACATTTTTAAATACATCATTAAATACATTTTAAATACATTTTAAAGTGCATTTTTAATTACATACGTGTTTCCTTTTTTCAAACAGTCAAATTATTCTTTAAATTCATTCCATTAGGAAACAATGTATGAAAATTAATAATCAACCTACTCTCAAGTCTATTTAATTCTTTCTTGAAATTTCCCCTGCTACCAATAGGTCATGCTAAGACACTAAAAAATAAACTACTATCTGAACTCTTGTGTTTAAACAAAAAAATGTGTGGCTACTGGACTTTCTAACTTGTGCCTTCTGACATCACCTAAGTGTTCCAAGATTCGAACATTGACCTTTCTGGTTGTCTGGCACCAGTCATTAGTTTGGTTAAGGCCCTCTTGAAGGATGTTCACATCAGTAGGGGAATTTAAGACAGCGCCCAGCTTGCAGTTATCTGTAAATTTGCTCAGCCACAGACCACTGGTTTTGGTTTGCACCTCAGAAAAGTATATACCAAACAGTAGTGGCCTCAAGACTGATCCTTGGGATACACTTCTCATTACAGGTCTTCAACTAGAGGTGGCTTTCCCTATTTTGACTGACTGGGTTCTATCAGTGAGCCAATTAGCTACCTATCTGGTAACACATGGGTTGATGCCTAGCTGGAAGAGTTTATCTATTATGCCTGAGTGGGAAATAGTGTTGAAGGCTTTGGCTAGGTCAAGGTAGGTGATGTGCACCATCTTCCCCTCATCCATGGCTTTGGTGACTTTAACAGGCATGATCTCCCTTTGACAAAACCAAACTGTGTGGGGTCAAGTGTTTGGAGGTTGCCAAAGTCTTTGTTTATAAGGTCCATGATAATACATTCCATGGCCTTGCAGATCAGGAGCTTAGAGCTCATGCCTGTGTTCATGTAGGATACAGCCAGGGATGTTATCAGATCCCATGGAGACTGTATTTTTTGCCTTTGATAGGGTATTAAAGACCTGTTCCCTGGTTATGAGGCGGAGGGGGGCAGGTGCTGGGGATGCCCTGATTTACTGATGAGGGGGAAAGGGAGTGAAATTTTCACTGAACCTGTGTGCCAGCACATTGGATATATCTATAGCATTTGTGTATGTGGTGTTATTCACCAGCAGTTCAGAGCAGACTTGGGTGTTGCCTTTGGGATTGTGGACATAAGTGAAGAAGGCCTTGTGATTGTTCTTAGTGGATGTGACCAATTTGGACTCAAAGTTAACCTTAGAGCATTTCACCAGTGAGGAGATTGCTTCCAACTTGGCATCTGCTCCTTCTTGGTCCTCAACAGCAATGTTTTCCTTTTATTATAGAGTTTGTTGATTGCTGCTGTCCATCAGACAGGTATACCCTTCCTTGAGGAGGATGATTTGGTCCTATCATGTATTGCTGAGTCCATACAGATATGTAGGTGCTCATATAGTTTTTTTGGTGTAAACTTGGACATTTAGTGCTAGTTCCAACTGATGGGATGGTGGCTGTGAAGATACTTATACCTACTCTGAGGATATTGCAGTCAGCTTTGGAAATATTTAAAAAAAAAAAAAACACTGTATGGGTGCTACAGTGGCTACTCATTTTGGTTAGGACCACGTCCAAGATATTTTCACCTCTAGTAGGGGTGTCATCCAGTTGATCCAATGCATTGGCATTGATGAAGTTGAGGAATCTATGGGTGTTCATGTTTTGGGTAGAATAGGTCTTCCATCTATGGTTGGGTAATTAAAGTCACCCAGGATCAGAGTAGAGGGTTGAATCTTGATGGAGTCAAGTAAGTCCAGATAGGTAGAATAGGCATCCTGAGTCATGGTTGGGGGTCTGTAGCTAGCTATGATTTGAATAGGTGTTATGTCAACAGTTGACTGCACTTGGAATGCCTCCTGTGTGTCATACCTTTTGTCCAGCTGGAAGTGTGTATGTTTTTGATAAATATTGAAACTCCACCTCCTTTGGCTTTGTCGCTCTCAGTTTGGGGGTCTGAAAGTATGGTTGGATGGGTAATTGGTAAGGCTGGGGTGCTCTCCATAGCTTTGAACTAGGTTTTAGTGACTGTACAAATGTCAGTATCCTCCAGGGCAAGGAATGCTTGCAATGAGTGCAGTTTCATGCTAAGACTCATAATGTTTAGCAGGATGATCGTTAAATTTCGTTTAGAAGAATTTTTCATATTGGTAATTTTTTGCTCATGACTTTGCCTAAAATGGCACTATGGGGAGGCAAGAGCCTTTGCTAGAAGCCTGAAGCCCAGGGGAGACAGATGAAGGCCATCACTGGCAAAGCATTGTGGTCTGTCAATCATGTCCTCCCAGGCTATCAAGTACTGGATCCCCTTGGAATGACACCAGAAATGAAGACAATTGTTAAAGTCAATCATTTTTTGTTTGTATTAGGCATCATTCTGGGTGATGGTAGGATGCTGCTTAAGGCTAGGGACATACCTGCCTGGGACACACATTCAGCTAGTTCAATCATGTCTCTCTTCATGTAGTCCAGAGAGGTAGACCTCAAGTCATTCACACCAACATGGACAATGACAGAGTCATAACAGTATCTGTTGTTAAGAGACTTGAGTACATGCATGATATGACAGATTCTAGCATCTAACAAACAACTTACCATGAATTTCTCCTTCTGTAGTCTGGTGAGGGGTACATCTGTGTCTCTCAGGATGGACTCACCTATGACTACTATGTTAGATTTGTGGCTGGGCCTTAGAGGCTGTGAGACACAGATGTGTGTACTATGTGGGATGCTTGGTGCTGTGGGTTGTGATGTGCATGTGTGTTTTTGCTTCAGAGGTCTCTTTTTTTAGGTATCTTTTTGTTGCGAACCCCCGCATATATAGGAGTGTGTTGTACAGATGGGGTCTACTGTATACACTCGAAACACGAAAAAAACTAATCCAAATAGCGCGACACATAAAGAGCTATCCGAGAATACACTGAATGTACTAAAGCATGAAATTTAAAACCTCAAACCGTCATAGTCGACCAACCCACCACCCACAACACACTACCTACCCAAACACAATAAAAATAACACATACATACATTAACCAAAACCCTACTTTTAACCCTAAATTAAAGCACCAAAACCCTACTGCTAACCCTACACTAAACCCCACATACACAACTATCTATGCACTATCCTTAACCCCTCCCTACGGACCCTAAGGTCCGTAACTACCGCACACTTCCCTTACAGAGCTATACCCAAACAAACTAAATATGCCACACACATACACTTAACAAAACCCTACACTAAACCTTACATACATTACCTACACAAGAACTTACATACACTACCTACCTATGCACTTACCTTAACCCCTCCCTAACCCTAAGGTTTAACTATCACACACTTACCTTACGGAGCTATACCGCAGACAGGCCAACTATGCGGTTTCGTTCGTTCAATGTATTCGCGGTTCACTCTTTATGTGTCACACTATTTGGATTTGGGTTTTTCAGCTTTCGGGCGCATAAAGTAGACCCATACAGATGTAGGTGGTGTTATAGGAGTGGTGATCATAGTGTTTGTGCAGACAACCTTCTCAGTGCCAGATGTACTGGGTTGTGACTGAGAAAGCAAGGATTCTAGGTTCTTAATGTAATCTCTCACATATTATTTTCCTAGGTGGTAGTAATAGAGGTTTGTCTGTGGACATAAGACAGTTGCTACACTGTCTCAGAATGAGCATATCAACCAGACTAGCAGGAAAAACCATAGGAAATTATCCATCCATGGTTATCAGAATATGTGGAAGAGGGGTCAGGGATAGTAGAGTGGGTACTATCTGAGGAGAGTACATATAGGTCTGAGTAGGGATGGAGAAAATCAATACAGTATCTGCGGGTGAGGGCTTCACTTACACAGGAGTGCTGGCAAGGGAAAGAAAGCAACTGAGATACCTCCCAAAGGGTTAAAACAGCACAGTGGTGGTGCATGATGGGCAAACCAGCACAAACCCATGCAAGTGCTATGTTTAAATACCACAAAAGTAAAGTAAAATAGATGGGTTTAAATATCACAAAAACAAAAGTAAAATAGAAACACTGGAATTGACCAATCAACCCTTGTCCCTGAACTCTTAGCTCAACAACCTATGCCAGACAAGTTCCAAACACAGGAAGCACATAAACAGATCTGGATACAGCAAAGCCTGTAACCAAACTATGCTAAATATATTTAAACTCTGTTTGGGTGAATTTAACACAGGAGAACAGATACACACTTAGATATAACAGTAGCAAACAAGAGCAAATTGATCTATCTTCCCAACCAAAAGAGTACAAATTTATGCTCGTGACCTTGATGGGAAATCACATCAAGTCAAATCAGCCCAGAGAAGAAAGAAGAAAAAAAAAACAAACAATCTTCAACCTTACCAGGCAAGTGCTCAAGCTTAATATGCTCAAATTTAGTGAAGTCATTTTTAACGGATAACAAATAGCACAAGTACCATTTCCTTCCTCTTTCCCTCATTGAATCAAAAGAACATGCAAACATTCCGCTTTTCCCACAGCTACAATATCACACTATTCAGCTTGTCAGCAATAACCAGTGCAAGTAAAAAAAAGACATAGAGAAATAAAGATAAATGAGGGAACAGGAGGAGAAAGAAACAACATCAGCCACAAGCATTATCCCCACTGTCCAGTCTCCCAAGAAGCATACAAGGGCATCCCAAACACACAAGCAAACCAATAGTTCAGCCATACTCAGATCCACAGCTCTGAAACAAAAACTACAATATTATCATTTACCTAAGCTAACCCTAATAACAGAAACCTAAACATCAAAGGCAGGGACAACTAGCTATAAATAAACTACCCATGTCCCTAGTCAAAAAAGCAGTGAAATATAATAAATAAGATACTTCTCAGAACTGTAAAAAAATAATAATAAAATGAATCTTTAAATATTAAGTAGCTATACCAATTAACTGAATTACTAAAAGATTATTTGTTATAATTTAATTAACATAGTAACTTTATAAGGAAAAGAATAAGGAAACTTGAATGTATAGTAAGTGATGATAGAATTCTACGAGTAGAAGAATTAATAAGTTTATGTTTACTTGAGCAGAAGTATATGTGTGTTACTTATAAGTTAAATGTTAGTTAATGAATCTAAATATTAGATTATAATAGTTATAAAAACTTAATTACCTTAATGAATAATTCATCCAAGTTTCCATTTTATTTTTCAGACTATTTAGAGGAAAAAAACTGTTATCATGAGGAACACACACACACACACACACACACACACACACACACACACACACATATATATATATATATATATATATATATATATATATATATATATATATATATATTGCTTGTATGTTAAGATTAAATGATACTAAGCAAATTAGTTTAAAAGTCTTTTTTTTATCTCTTTTTCTTTTCACTAATTTTCCATCCATTTCTTTTGGCTTGTCTTTTTAAGGAGCTGTTGTTCCAATGCATGTCTTCTATTTGTGCTAGTATATTATTAGTTTTCAAGAAAGTCATATCAGTGTCCAAATCTTTGAAAGATTTGATTTTACCAGTAAGACATATTTTATGTCTGGCAGGGAATAGCATGTAGACTTTAATCTGTCTCTTCTGGAGTTCTTTTATTAAAGATAATAAGCATTTTCTCTTAGACATCACGGCAGCAAAATAACCATTGTCAAATCTTATCATTCTGTCGTCTATCTTGATTGGAGGTCTATAACAGGCTGTTTTAAGAATTTTTTGTCTTGAGATGAATAAAAAAAATCACAATAATAAATCTTGGCAAGGGATTATTTTTTGAAGAAGGTGTAACCAAGGACCTATCCGCTCTTCCTATGCCGTATGACTTAGCTTCAGGCAAGTCTAAAACCTTAGGGATCCAAGATGTTGAAAAGTTTGTCAGGCTTCCTCCTTCTATTTTTCCGAGTAAGCCAAAGATACAAATATTTTTTCTCCAAGACCTGTTTTCCAGATCACTTATTTTATTTTGTAAAAAGTATTTTGCTTCAAAAGAAATTCAGTGTTGTTTCCGTCTTCAGACAATCTCCCTTCCATATCATTTAAAGCATCTTCTATATCAGATATTTGAGATTTTTGTTGTTTTAAAGTCTCATGAATTTGATCCATCTGTTTTGAATATTTCTCTGTAAAGTTGCCTGATTTGTTGTTCATTTTATCCATTTTCGGTAAATGTTCTTGTATGTTGGTTAGAACAGACTGAAGTTCCTTCTTCAAAGCTGAGTTTTGAGAATTTGTTTTTGTGTAACTCATGACAGGATTATGAGTGAAGAAATTTTCCAGATAAAAGATTGACAGGAATATAATGAGTGATAAACATTCTTTTGATAATGTCCTTCAGAATAGCTATAAGTAGTTACATGCACTTAACAATCAGTTAGGATAATTTAGAAATACAACTTCCTGTCAGAAATAGAAGAAATGTAGCAGAGCAGTGAAAATCTGCTGCTAGTCTGTCAGCATCCTAGCCATGACCCCCCCCCCCCCCAGTGCTTGATTACTTTGAAGTCTTAGCTGAGATTAGTTACAGTTTGTAATTCCTTTTTCATGGTTTTAAGGAGGCTCAGACAGCAACTTTGATGCTCAAGAAGTAACAGTTTTCCCCATGGATCAATTATATCTATATCTATATCTGATTTATGTCTATATCTATAGCTATCTGTATATATATATATATATATATATATATATATATATATATATAAACACACACACACACATACTATATAAAATCATAGTTCTAGTAGGTGATGTTAACCATTTTTACTTGCAATGTGATTTGCAAAAGTAAAAAGTCATGGAAAGGCTCAATATTTAAGTTTATATGTGCCACTTCATAAATTGCCATCTTAATCAGAAGCTGATGTATTGAAAAATATTCATCAGTTGAGGAATCACTGAAAACATAAACATCTGTGTTGCCTCCCCTCCCCCACATCCCACTTGCCTCTGTAACTGAAAATATACTAACTTTGGAATCGCACAACACTGCAGAAAAGGGGAAATCACTCTTACCATACTATTTCATGATCTGAAAGAAACACATCTGCCACAACATTCACCGGAAGTATATCCCTCATTGGTCACCGGAAGTATATCCCTCATTGGTGAGATCTGATCATAAACTAATCTCACTGGAAATCCACATAAAGACCATAGTGAAGAACTAAGCAAACTTCACACTACTCAAGACTGGTGTGGTATCCTTCAAGGCCCCTGAGCCAGTGGAAACCACAACAGGACTGCATGGATCAGGCAATCCCAAATAAAACCAAGACTCTTTCCACGTCTGGTGGACCCCAGCCATTAACAAACTTTACAATAAGAGGAGAAAGCTATTACATGATAGAACAAAATCCATAAGTCACCCTGATCATTATTAGTAAAAAATACGAGCACTCATAAAATCAACTAAGGCCAATTTTGAGAGAAAAATTGCCATGGATTCAAAGGACAATCATAAGGCCTTTTTTCAGCTATTAGGGAACCTGGGTGGAAACTCCCAGATATGCTCAGAATTAGTCCAAAATGATACAAAATCACTGAACCCACAGACATTGCCAACATACTGGCAGACAGGTTCAGTGCAAACGAGATAACTATGGTGAAAGCTGCACTCTCTAAAGCTAAAAACACAGCATCAATGGGACCGGATGGTGAGCTAAATGAGGAATTAAACATAAGGCAGCTGTTTAATCTCAGCCTTACCACAGGATAAGTCTAGTCTGCAAAGCTATGGAGAGGATCATAATGGAGCTCATAAACAAAGATATAGGAAGATCATGCCTTTTGAACAACAGTCACCAAGGCCATTGATTAGGGAAAGGCAGTCCATACAGCCTACCTTGACCTTTTGTAGAAAAACAAATGTAAACCCATATGTCACAAGATGGGTTGCAAACAGGACAGAACCCACAGGGTTAGAGTTGCTGGCGCTGTGTCAGACTCCATAGTGGAAAGTGCATCAGACACGGATATCCTTCAGAGGGGTCTCACGGAAACTGATAACTGGTGCCAGAGCCATGGCCTGAAGTTAAAACAAGGTAACCCCAAGCTACCATATAGGTGGCAATCCATTAAGCACAGAAGAGGTTATCAGGGACCTGGGGACCCAGGTTGACAGTGGCCTTTCTTTTGACACTCACATTGCTAAAGTGGTTAGAAAGACCTTCTACACTGCCCACCTGATCATGAAGGGATTCACATCCAGATCTAGTGAGGTTATTGTTCCCCTGTACTCTTCACTTATCAGACCAATGATGGATGTATCTCACCCGACATCTGCAGCAATTGGAGAGACCCCAAAGTTCCTCACCAAAAGGAGACTCCAAAATCTGTCATATGCTGCCAGATTGAAGAAACTCCAGCTCTATTCCTGCTCAGAGGTGACATGTGCCTGACATACAAGGCCATGTCCAACCCGAATTAATGGACATGCTCCACCTCAAAAATCCAAATCCACCAAAACCACTAGAGTTATCACTCAGAGACTCATGCTGTGGAATAAAATCCCGGTCCATGTGAGGCAGAGCACCTCGCTGACTCTGTTCAAGAGAAATCTAGACCTGTGGATGGGAGGAATCATCTCTGTGTCACTGCTGGTCAGAGGCACAACAAAGGCAGATAGCCTAGTATAAACCTATGAACCTATGAACCTATGAACAATATTGTCTGAAAGCACCAGCAGAAAAAAAAAAACACAAGAACATATTTACAACAACCTAAAAAAACTCATAATACTGCAACTACATTAGACCCATGGATTCATTAACTCTGAAGCTGTGCGGCTGCAGTAACATAACTTACCATCTTAGGAAGTTGAACAGCACTGCTAATCATATATGCATGCAGCCAATACACACCACACAATGAGTAACCTCTCCTCAGTCCCACAGCACAGGCTCTTAGCCATATCATGGTCACTTACTGCTTTCTACGTACATGATATAAACAAATGAGAGTCATGACAATTCACATTATCTGAAGTGAGTTTGCATGCACAGGGGTGAAGTGAGGATGTAATCAACTGCATCAAATAAGTAATATAAGAAACCTTGAGCAAGGGTAAGTCTAGCAACAAACAGATGCTGAAGGAAGGTGTGAAGTTCATTAAAAATATCATGGATATGTTGGACATTGCTTGCACGTGAAGTGATTTGCATAGGCAAACAGTTTTGGAAAGGTTCAGCATTAAAAAATGTGAAAGGCAATATGGACAGTTAAGTCAGTATGAATTATACATACGTACATCTCTCGACCTCTCAATGCAAGAATTCTGGACAAACACACAAATAATGTGGGAACAAATGCACAGCATTAGAGACAAATAATTCTCAGATACATTGTGTTTTCTACTTTAGTATGCAGTCTCTGAAGGGTATGAACTCTGAAATCAAAATGTCTGTCATTAGTGACTACAATCCCCAGGGATATGCCAGACAACCACATATGTCAGGAGTAATAGACCTTGTAAGTATGATGCATAAATGTGGACAAGTTGTGCAACTCACAAAAGGCAAGAAGTTTGTACACAGTGGATGTGGGTTATGAAAGTAAAACAGTAATATGATGCAACAATGTGTACATACCTATACCTAACCATAATGGGAGTGTTGGCTTAGCTGTCCACCCTCACTATACCATGAAGGTATGTTAAAAATCAAAGATGCTCCAAAGCAGATCAGTGTAGCACTGCATTCTCCATGCCAGTATATTCCTGTTGTAATGCTAAGCTGAAACATCACAGATGTCATAGTGCAAGGGGTCATAAAGCACATACCTGTTGAATGTTTCAGTCATGCAGGTGGATTGTAATAAAGCAGGTCAAGTAACAGACCTCAATGGAAGCAAACACAGAAATCCCACACAACTTTACCATACAAATTTCTCAACAATGGTAGCCAGTAAAGCAGGTATGATGCAAGTACCCCACAATTCATCAGACTTCCTTGAAAAAATATACAGATCATGTAATTAGCCACTAATAACACATTTCCCGAAACTGGCCACCACAACAATGGCATAGTAATCCGCATAAATAAATTATGTTAAAACCATGTAAATGTAACACATATATTGGACACAACTGTGAGAGGATATCTAATATTCTGGGTAATATAACACACAAGAACAGAAAAAGAAACAAAGTTAGGAATAACACTGAATCCTTGCTGATGTCACCTAAATGTTTCACACCACTGTACTAACGGGGCATGTCACAGCACCACTGGAAGCAAAGGTGAGTGGAATAACATACTTCTAGGGCACAAAACAGTTGCTATCAGGCAAACGAATTCCATATACCTGTGTTTGCATGCCTGACCATGTTAAAGCATATGTTCACAAGAATAGAGTACTCTAGAGAGAGGTAGCTGCCAAATACATTTCAGGGAACTTGGCTACCTGATATGAGGATAACAAAATACACAACATGCACATACCTGGGTCTGAGTTCCTGACTTTGCTCAAGGATTGATTTACCTGAACAGGGAAATAGCAAGGCCTTCTAACAGAGCATGCAGGAAAAAGGTGTCTACCAAATACATTTCAGTGGGGTGTACTAGATGTTATCAGACAAAAAATGCACTTACCTGGTTTCTAGGTCATTACTTCTGCCATTGGTAATGCAAATTCATGGACGTGACTATAAAAAGCCACAAGATAAGGTATTATGACAATGTATGAATATACATAGACATATACATTTAAAAATAACACTGCAGAATGTAAAATGCACAGGGGAAAGTTTTTATAACACAGATGAAGAGTGAACGCCACCATCTAATTTATGAATCAATGTGTGATTTCATTGAGGCATAGAATCTGTTAGCTACATATCATGTTATTACAATTTTATGCTTAAAAGGCATTATTAGTGATAACTGTCAATATTCTACAAGTGAGATCAGCATAAACCCTGCCTACCTAACTCCATCCGTTGAGTTGTGCACTAAGTGGTGACATCTCAAAACAAGTTACACAACTGTTGTTAGAAATCAGACATGTGGGGGAAGATCAGCAACATTTTGCATGTAAATGATTATGGCCATGGTTAAAAGTAAGCATAAGACTTAGGGGAGCACACCCTCCCCATAAAAGTGTCATATCCAAGTAGACTTTAGCACAGCACATTAGTGCAGTAAGACATTATTGCCTAGAAACAATTGGTTTACATGCTGCTTAAGTATCTGTCAGACTGGATTTGGACCTCTGCCTGCTTAGCTGATATTCACATGACCTATGTATTAGCTAATTGACTTAAGGGAACTATTTCAATAACAAATGTTAGAAAGCACACATTTGAAGGTAGTGTGACAACATAATGGAAGACTGACAAATGAGCATTGTGCAACAGGCAACAGTAATCAGTGACTCACAAGCTCACAAATACCTTACAGGCAATTTGAACATCACATCATGGTTACAGTGAACTGTGGAAGCTGTGAAATCTGACATAATAATGAGCCTAAACTCTATTGTACAAAGTGCAGCACAACTATGTTGCTAAGGTAAAGTCTCAGCAGATTTTTGTCATAGAAAGAGAAATAAGAATTATTATATCCGGACACTGAATAGGGATGCTGCTTTGTGCTGTCATGCAAGAAAAGATTAAAAAAAAATGTACATTGTTGAACTGGGCATGCTTAAAATGGAGTGCTGCACTTAGGGGATCAACGCTCCTCCACTTATCAAATCCCACCAAATTTTCTCACATCATATTTTTTTTATTTATTTTATTTATTTTGACATTTGTTAACCAAGTTAGTCCAACTGAGCTAGAGCCCATTTTCAGTGGATGCCTAGGGAGAAACGTTCCACACAGAAACGTTAACAAAAAAGTAATAACTCAGATGAAGTTTGTTCCAGGCTAGGGCACTTGAGTAGCTGTAAAGAAGTTGGCCAATAGTTCTTTTGGGCTTATATACTTCCAAGAGAAGTTAGTCTGAGCTTCTAAGAGAGCACTTGGAAGTATAGTAGGTAAGGATGGATGAGATAGAGGGGCAGTAAATGGGTTTGTTGAAAATGGAGTGAGTAAGGAGCAATTGAGTTAGTAGTAGTTGTTGGGGGAATTATAGCCAATGTAGGTGTCTGAGAGAGAGGTAGTGGTGAGAGTTATAGGGCTGGTTTGCAGTCAGCCTAGCAACTTTATTATAACTGAGTTCTAGTGTGGACTTTAGTGAGGATTGCAAGTTGGTAAAGATTGGTGAGACATACAGAAGCGTAGGAAGAAAGTAGGCATGGGCAAGGGAAGTGTAGAGTCTTCGGAGAGGATTTTTTTATTCCTATAATACAGCAAGCCCAGTTTTTAATGTGTTTTTATGCAACTTTGGACATGAAGATTGAATTTTAATTGGTCATCTATAATGGCACCTGGGAGCTTTGTGTGCATTTCAACCTTAATCGCTGTCTTATTAAGTGATGTGATAGTAAATGTAGATTTGTGGTAACAAAGAGATTTGTGGAGGAATAGGACAAGTTTTGTTCTTTTTTTTTTTTTTTGAATTGAGTAAGTGATGTTTTTTGGTTAACAATCGTTCAACTGATTTGAAAGAGTTTTGAGTTAGAGTCTGAAGGTGAGAGAGATTGTGAGATGTGGACATTATTGTGAAAGGGAATTTTGGGAGAGGAGGGAAGAGGAGAGGAGGATAAGGAGTGGGTAGGAGGAGGTGGAGATAAGTTGGGGACAGGGTCTGGGTGAATGTCACCTGAAGGTAATAGATTTTGGGAGAATAGAGTTAGTGGAATAATGGTATAGTGGCAGGTGCAGAATTTGGGTTTAGATATGAGGGTGTGTGTGAGGTGTAGGACTAATTTGATCTTTTGTAAGAGTATGTTTGAGGGTTTGAATAATGAGGGAGCTATTGAGAATGTGTGGGGTGTTTCCATAATCTTTAGTGGATGAGTGAAAGTAAGAGTTAAGTTTCTGGGAGATAGTTTAGCATGGTAAGAGGTGAGGAGTTGGGGAGGAAGAAGAAGAGATGTAGATTTAAAGATGAGAAGTATGTTAAGGGAGTGTGATGAAGTAGGAGAGGAGGTAGTTTGTGAGGGAAAAGTTGGACAAAAAAACTTAGTTGACATGTGAAGGAATAAGTTGGGTAGATGAGATGGGGAGTAGATGAAATTTGTACAGAGAGAGAGAGAGAGAGAGAGAGAGATGGGGTGAGGAAGAGGTGCAGCTATGAAGAAATGTAGAGGAAGACCTTTAAATTAGTGAGTTAGGGAGAGAGAAGTGTGGAGGAATGGTTAATATAGAGTTTCAATTGTAAAGGTTGAGCTGTTAGTAAGTGGGTGTGTTAAGGTTGGAGGAGAGATATGATGACTGGAGAGTGTGAATAGGAAGAGGAGGTCTAAAAGGGGGTGTGGACAAAACTGATGAGTCATAAATTTAGAGTAAATGGGGAGTGTGGGAATTGGAAGTAGGCTACGGGACTAGAGTGGGCTTGAGCAAAGCATGGGTGAATGGAGCAGGCAGAACCTGGCAGAAGACTGCATCTGCAAGAACCATTCAGGAATACCAGGTCAGTGCTAAGAACAGCACTAAAAAGCACTGAAGTTCAAGCTGTAAGTTTGTATAATTAACTTACACTGACATAGAAAGGTACAGACAGCACTTGCTATGTATAGCAGGTAAAAATAATTTATGTTTAAATAAATATGGGGTTTAAGTAACTACTGCTGGAAGGGAAGTCAGTTAGATGACTGCAGACAGTTGCTGTAAAGAAAAATAGTGTAATTCTTAGAGGGAGGGAAGCTCAGGTAAAACATGAAAGGGGGGACCAGGAATAAGCACCCTAGCTTAGTGCACATGCCACTTAACATTAAGCACAACAGAGTTTAGACTTCATTTATCAGATAAAAATTGCAGGGCAAAGGACATACTTAGTAGAAAATGTTTCCGAGCAAATTGCCCGCTGTCTGAAGGTTCAGAGGTGAGGTTTTTAGTAGCGTAGAAGAGCCAAGGTAATGGTGACAGCTTGCACAATTAAAGGAAGTTTTGCCTGAACTGAGCAGTAGAAAATAATATTTGCTCTGCGTAGATTGGCCGCTGTCTGAAAGTTCAGAGATGAGGTTTATAGTGGAGCAGAAGAACCAAGTTGAGGGGAACAGCTTACACAATAAAAGGAAGTTTTACCCAAACTGATTAATAGAAAAGAATAATTGTTCTGAACAGATTGGCCACTGTCTGAGGGTTCATAGGTGAGGTTTATAGTGGAGCAGAAGAGCCAAGGTGAGGGGGACAGCTTGCACAATAAAGGGAAATTTTGTCTGAACTGATTAGTAGAAATCTGATTAGGTAGCCATGTCTGCAAGTCTTCAACTGCTGTTTACACACTGATGCAATGTATACTGCACCATATTTAAGCACCTTCCTATCTCTCATTCTGTAAGTTACTAATTGTCAGAAAGCACACCATTAAACAGATAACACGAGCAGTGTGTTTGATTGCATATGACCTTCAAGGGAATACCACACTTCAAGGATCAAAATTCTTCTAAACGAAAAAGTGTTTCCACTAACTAGAATTGAACATACCACTTCAGTCAGCCATTTCTGCATGTCAGTATTTTTTTACACACTGATATAATTTACATGCTGCCAGATTTGGACACCTGCCTGTCTAACCCACATTCACTTCACCTTTGCATAGCTATTGAAGCCACAGGAAAATGTCATAGCACAGTTGGTAGAAAGTACATGATTGAAGGGATAACGTTAGCAGTTTGAATGTTTGTGGCTTCCCTTAAACAGGAGTGCAACACTTGGGGGGGGGGTCAACACCATCCACCTCTAAAAGTGTTACCACTAAGTAGAATTCTGCACATTATATCTGCTGTGTAAGCTATTCCTGCATGTCACCAGTGTAGTTTCTGCAACTCTGATACGAGGTACACACTGACAGATCCAAACACCTCCCTGACTAACTCACATTATCTAGATCTGTGCAGTTGCTACTGATGCAACAGAAGATATTACTGCACAGTTCTCAGAAACCACACAACTGAAGGGAGCTTCACAACTTTCTGGAAGGCTGACCAACATGCTTTGTGAAAGAGGCATCAATGATTGGATCACACTGTATTAACACTCTGGCCATCACATCAGGAATGCACTCTGTTATAGATATAATAATAACTGACTACACAAACTGATATCATTATTGCATTTTGGTGGGCACTGAGGCTAAGCACATTCCTGTGAAGATCAGCATTTGAATGTATCTGAAATTAAATTCTGATCTGATTTTGCAGTAGGATGTGGTGTCACTTGCCATTACCAAAATATGAGTAGCATCAATACCACACACTGTGCAACTGTAAAATCAGAAAGAGTCATTTTGTCCTTTTCAAACCACTATCTCCATATGTCTGAAGTGATACATGTGTTACTTCAGATAAATTGCTGTTTTAGGGAATTAAAAGTTTTGATGAACATTAACAAATGTAATATTCTTTGCAATATTTTAAACAAGCAGTCACTTCCAATGAATTTGCATTAGCAAAAGTATGCAGTTTGTGGAAAGATACTGGGCACAACAAAAAACTCAATACAACAGATGGTAAATGTGGCTAAGAAGAAATAAAACAGAATTTGACTGAGCTTGTAAACAGTTAATTAATCTAATAGGTAGCATACTTTGCTAAAAAAACTTTGCTTCAAAATAACTGGTTAAATATTTGGCATTTTCTTTTTAATTTTAACCAGAGCTTCATTATACAAATATCAGGGAAATGTCTCATCTCCAGATTAATCTCACAGACAATCGTGATGCAGCACTTTTTTATTGTAATAGATATGTTGTGAGGAAAGGCTGACTTTATAAGACTTTGTGATATATCAAAGCCAGGGAAGCATAGTTAAAACATCAGCTGCTGTATAGCATATGTTTCAGACAAGATTCCTCTTGCAAATGCATTTTGTGTATAAGGGGTAGAAATGTATGTGCTGGTATGACTAAAACATAGGTATAATGCCTGCAATTTCAAATAATGAAAATACAATTTTGTTTTTTGAAGCTGTAACTCACCATGCCTGGTTATTCTTAAGGAACAAAACATTAACTGGAGAAGAGAATAATGGACATCTTCATCTTATTTATGGTTAGAAATTATGCAACCTTAATCTAAGGCTGTTATTCCAAATTAATTGTCCAGTATGTCAAACACCTTTTTCTTTTTTTTAGTTTGTTTGCTGTAACTTTATCTTACAAAGTAGAACAATAGTACAACAAAAGATAGGTCCACATTGTGATATATAATTCTGTGACACTGGTGCCTACCTTTACGGACAGATTCAGTAAAGCCTAGAAAACCCGTTTACACCATGTGCATGATGCACACATGGTAGTGTACTGTTTTGATTCAATAAGCAGCCTTACATGGTGTGTAGAACTGCACACCACCAGGCAAACAAAGTAAACACCGTGACATGCAGATTACAGCATAAGTAGCTGAACTGTATGCTAATCGACCAATCCAAGATGGAGGAACTATTCAACAAGCTATAAAGCAACAGTGTAGACTCAGTGTTGGTTTTTCCTGCAAATTCCAAAACCTATTGGAATATAGCCACAGAAAGGAGTCTATACAAAAAACAATGTTAGGGGCTACTGTTGCTTTAATTTATGTGAATGTGCAACAGGCAGAAGTCTATGCTGCTGCTGCTGCTGATAATAGACCAGGGCCAAGAAGGAGAAGAGTTTTCAGACTCCTCATAGCTTATCACAATCTACATGATGTGGAAATTGTAGAGCACTACATTGTGGATATATACATACTACAGGAACTCTGCAACCTCTGTTGTCCCCAACTCAGAGCTAGGGCAAACTGAGAGGAACCCATCCCATTGGACACAAAAGTATGTGTATCACCAAGAATCTTAACTACAGGTACCTTTCAGAGACCAACAGGGGACATGCCTGGGGTGTCACAGGCATCAGCATCCAGGATCCTCCATTAATTTTTGAATGCTGTGCTCCAACATGCCAGTGACCACATATATTTTCCCTGTACTCCTGAGGAAAGGGCCAGAAATATGCAGTTCTACACTGCAGCACACTTCAGGGTAGTGTGCTGCAGTTCTACACTGCAGCACACTACCCTGAATTACTGGGTGCAATAGATTGCACACATGTAGAAATTAAGGCACCAGGCTCTACATTAATATAATGGGCTTCCACTCTATTAATGGCAAACTTGTGTGTAATGCCAAGGGAATCATACTGAATCTGTGCTGGCAACCAAGGCAGTTACCACAACTAACATATCTGGCACACCTCTAAACAGTATCAGATGTTCACTGGGGGGGGGTATCCCACAGGGTCAATCCCTGGGGATGCAGGTTATGCAGGGGAACTGTGGCTGGTGTCATCCATTAGAAATGCATACACACCCGCTGAAGAATGCCACAATGAGGCACATGCTCAAATCAGAAATATCAGAGAGTGTGTGTTTATGCTGCTGAAGTTGCAGTTCTGGTGCCTAGATCCATCTGGTGGAGCCCTGCTGTACAATCCAAGTGCATGCACTGAAATATTCACAGTATGTGCCATGCTACACAACATCATCCTGAGAAAACAGCTTCAGCAAGATCAACAAGGGGAAAAAGCACATATCCCACCCAAACCTCTCAACCTCTTAGAGCAGGAAATCTGGATAAAGCCATAAATAAAAGTAGGACAAAAGCTCAAAAATAGGGACCATTTTTAAAAGTTGCTCTTACAAACTTAGAAAGTTGATAGAATAACAGGTTTTGCGTTAGCATGAATTGTCCAAAGGGTATGAAGTCTGAAACTCAAATGTTTGTCATTATTTTCTAACTTCAATCTTTAATGATTTGCCACTAATTTGCCAGAAAACTACAATTTTATGAAAAATGGACCAAAAATATGGGGCAAAAATCTGGACATTCTGGAAAAATCTGTAGAGCTGAGAGGTATGATTCCCACCACCAATGTTAAGGTCACTACAGCCACACACAGGTGAGGAGTCAGAGGGAGAAGCAGCAGCTGCTGTGGATGTAGGCAGACCAAGGCATGCTGAATATGCCCTCACACTGGCTAAAAGACAATGCATAGCACACTCACTTACCACCCAAGGGGCGAAAACCTTCATCCTATACACATACATATAGTAACACTGATGCCAGGCAACTGTCACAACCTTTACTTCCCCATGTATTGGCTGTGTACTGCTTGCATCAGGTAGAGTCAGCCCTGAACTGAAAATGTTGCAGCTGCTGGGTTTACAAGGTAAATGTTGAACCTGGAGTTTATTGTGTAACAATATGAAGGACTGGCATATCCTTGCATGTTGACACTTGGTAGTATAAGAAAGCAAAAGGTGATATATTTGTACAGAAATTAACTTAACATGTGTCAGCAGAGACTTATTTAATGTATATGTCTCCTTTATTAAGTAGTAGGCCTCAGGCATCAAAGGTTCACATAGTCATACCTCTCAAAAGTAGTGATGGTCACTGCAAGCCCTCAGTTTAGCACCATATGTTTCTACTGGAAAATCATTAAAGAGAGAGAAGTTAGAAAGTAGTGATATAGACATTGCAGTTTCAGACTTCACAACCCTCACAAGATCATTAACAATAAAGATGGAAACATTTTGATGCTATCAGCTCTGTAACATTCTTTGATCAATATAAGCCAAAGGTCCAATTACCAGATCAACATCACAAATGCAGATATACTAAGCATTAAGTCAGCTACAAAGCTTATGTATCCCTTAATCCAAAAGATACAAAAAGGGATATGGCACAGTTATCATCACTTGCATAGAGTGTTTGGGGGGTAGCAAGCCTAGGCTGACACAAAAGGTTGGTCAGTGTGTGTGAGTAAGAAAAAGAAGCAGGCAGACATTTAGATAAAGCAACAAATGGCCAATGAGAGAAACTGAGTTTTAAGCTGCACGGCAGAACCATATAACTGTTGTGTGTGTTTGTCTGTATGGGTCCTTCAGGTGAAATTGTTGTGTGAGTGTCTGCATGAATGCAGCCAAACTCTGTGCTAGCTCTACATCTTGGTATACTAGACAGGTGTGAGCAGTGCATGAAAGAGGTGTTAGTTCATTGCTGTCATCCTCAACCACGAGAACAGGCTCCGCCAGGAGTTGCACTAGCACAGCAACTTATACGGTGAGATGCACTACTTCTACCTGAACATGACTAATGTCTACTTGAAGAGTTTTCCTCATGAGGGTGCCTAAGAATATGACCCCATCACCTGCCACATCTGGGTGTGGACAGCGCATCCACTGATGGAGCAGTGGAAGTACTGCCACTATGGGAGCATGATCAGGCACAAGCACATTGGCTAACAGCAGATTATGTGGCTGAACTACACCCATGAGGATGCCATCCCCTCCCTGCAGATGTTCCATCACAGACACCACTTATTCCAATGTATCATTCATCCGATCCACTGAATCGGCAACGTGGTGGAGGCAGTCATGCATGTCAGCCTGTGCCACATCTAACCCAAGCATTTCTCTGGAGCACCTATAGGAATGTGCCTTTGCCTCCATTATAGCCCTAAATATATGTTGAGTGGCACAGGAAGATACAACTGGATCAGGTAGAGGATGGACAACAGGCATCCTCCAAATACCACTAACAGCCATCCTGCATGGCACCTCGCCCACACTTTGGCTACAGCCAGAGTAAACAAGCACTGAAGCCACAGTAACCACACTTCCCTGATTGTCTCACCCACTACCTAGCCAATATCTGAAGGCTCACTGGAATGGGTAGGCACAGGCTTACTGGCTGTGCCCGATGGAATTTTAGGGAATGGCTGTATGTCAACCTCAGTATCAGATTTAACCTCTATTAACACTATTTAACAACTGCGATACAAAGTCTACCTGGAAGGTCCTCTTGGGACATCTTGTGTCTCTGAAACAGTAGCACCAATGTCAAGGACATGTTGTTCTGCACTTTCCTGGAAGCTGTCTGGATACCTGACAGTGAACAGGAACTCTTCATTTTCTGTTAGTGGTGGCTGACATATCTCCATGTCCCCTCTCAAGCAGGAAGGCAATATGTTGCCTAAAAGCTTCAAAATTGTTCTGATTCTCAGGATCAGTGAAGGGTGGTTTTCAATGATTGAGACACCCAGCTGGGATAGTCCTAGTTGTCCTAAAGGACACCAGAAGGATAATACACATAAGTATCACATAACTACAAAATAACTGCTCCAAAATAAAACAGAAAATGTAGTATTTCAGTATTACCCACTGGAGAAACATAAAACAGTCTAGAGATATGAAATATGAACAAAAGGCTAGATGCAAAAAAGGTGAGTAACAATAGCAACATATCCTTGCTTGTGCCATAACAGAAATGCCACGTTGCTCCACCACCCTCCAAAAAACAGGCAAATGACACATTTTTGAACTGTCCCTGAAACATGTCTACAGATTTAACACAGAACATTCCATGTTAAGGTATTGCCAATCATGTATACCTGTGAAACGCCATGACCAAAATACCCATCCATACAGATAAAAGTGTAAAAGCCTTCGCTAATATATATATATATATATATCTGTATATATATATATATGTGTGTGTGTGTGTGTGTTTATATATATATATATATATATATATATATATATATATATATATATATATATATATATATATATATATATATATATATATATATATATATATATATATATACTGTATATATATATATATATATATATATATATATATATATATACACACACACACACACACACACACACACACACACACACAATTATTAAACACACTTTTCTTAATTACATTTCAGCAAATGCAGTATGTAGATGTCAAAGTTCAAGCATACCTTCTCAAGTTCAGTAATCCTCTTTGCAGATATATCTCAAAGTAATAGCCTCTTTTCTGTGTTCTCCACACAAACAAGTCTCCTCCCCTTCAGTTTCCCTAGCTACATGGTTGCCTTTTTATGGAGTAGATACAGGTCTGTCAGCACGGTGAAGATCCAAATGAAGCATGTTGTTGTCTTTCGGCTTTTCCCGGTCACCACAGTGGAACTCCGGTCTGCTAACGATTGGCAGTAGGTTTTCATGAACGACAAGGTGCCAGCTCGACGTTCGACCTTCAAGAAGGCACGCCCATTTACGCATGTCTTTCAAATGCCAACCCAACCGCGGGGAGGACTTTCTGAATTCCAAATACTTGCCTCTATGTATCACATGTAAACATAGTGCAGGCACTCCCTCACTGTTTGTTTTTAATGGATTGCAATTATGAATAATTGGTGGTAGAAAGAAGGAAAACACAACAGCACTGCAGACTGTCCTACATCCAGTGGGTGTGTCAGGTTAGACTTGGATGTAATTTTGTTAAGGTTGGAAATGTAAGTAAGTAGCACACAATTCACAAGTTGTGCTCAGTAACATCCAACCTCCCCTTCATTTGTTGTCAACTGCATATTATACTATTGTCATTTAATATCCTCACACACCTTAAGGACAATGATATAGGATGACTTATAGACTGCGTGTCTCAGCTTACTGGTCAGATAAGAAAAGCATGATCAACATACACAGAAAGATAAGACAGAGCTGCATATTTGCAAGCAATACTCATAAGTGATTTTACGATCATTTAGTGCACTACATTCAAAAATAATAAATGCACAAATAATACTTAAAGTTGGTTGTATGCAGAATGATTTCAGTTCCTTTCTGAAAAGCCGTTTGTGTGACAACGAGGGATAAGATACCCTTACTGTGTTCTGAAGGTTCATTGGAGTGAGAGCTCAAATCCAGACCTATGTAGAAATATTTATTCTGTACTAACAAACATTTTGTTGTGTAGATTGCTTTTTTTAATTTGAACTACTTTACCCTTTTATTTATGTTTTAGTTCCCTGCTGCAAAACTGCTTGCATGGCAGAGAGGGACAGGGCACCCTTACTGTGTTCTGAAGATTCATTGGATTGAGAGTTCAAATCCAGACCTATGTAGAAGGTGTACTAACATTTTTAGGGTGTATGTCATAGATTGCTTTTCCACATTTCAACTACTTTCCCTTTTTCATCTTTTTCATTTGAGGGCAGTCAGTGTTTGAGTGATGCTCAACTTAGCACAAACATGAAAAACAGAGAAAAATGAATATCAGGTTTGGCTGTGCTCATATCATTTGTGAAAAGCATGACAGTGTTTAAACTGGACTAGTGGCCCAACCAGGAAGCAGGCAGAGCACCTGCAAACAGGTGTCTGTAAAAGGGCAAAGGTCAAAAACAATATATTGTTGCAATTTCTGTGTTCATTCCTGCAACTGTGCTTAGCGGTGCTGCACAGCATTTAGAATGGCTCCCCAACATCTGCAGGCATGAGTCAAGCAATATTTGAAACCGTAACACATTCAATTAATTTGTTGGACACCTCACAAACCTGCTAAGTGGTGTTGCAATAGTGGTTAACACAGAGACCTTATGAATGATTAGGAAATTAGAAAATATCATATAACTAGTACTGTGGCAGCAGTTTTAAGTGTAGGGTTGGAGTACAGATGGTCCTGGGTTCTAGTACAGGGTGTGCAACCTATTTTTAATGTTGCGACAGTGCAATTTATAGCAATGAAATGAAAAATAGACAAGGGTTATTTCAATATTCTTGTAGCAACAGGTGTAAGTGTAGGACTTAAATACAAAAGGTCCTGGCTTCTAATATGGAATATTCCATACACTTTTTACTGTTGTTTCACTTCCCATTATATTCACTCTCACTTAGTGGAGCTGATATGAATTATATGTATTAATGATGAGACACCATTATTGTATTTTCAGATGTATGACTGAGAGTATACTGCTTACTATATTTCTGTAAATATACTTCTGCTATCTGGACTTGCATAGGCTTCACAATTACATAAAACACATACACAACTGAAACTATATCCAATACCTTGTCAGGTCACAAACATGCATGTGTAACAGCTCAAATTGTCACTTGTATTTATGTATGATTCCAGACTATATCTGAGCAGAACTTCATCTGTGGGAAAGATGAAAACTCAACACTGTGGAAGAAAACATGTTATCCCTTATGCCTAGGTTTGAATGTGATGTGAAAAAATCAGTTTTCTTCTGTGTACAATGGTAAAAACAAATGTGTCAAGTCAGTACATTTATGACCCTAGTGCATGTCTGCAAACTTAACTCTCCTAACAGTTACCTCCCAATTTCCAGTATATATTTTCAATCTACATCAGTATACACCCCTCAAACTAAGGCCAAGTGTCAGATTAATCTTCCAGTTTCCATTTAATTCCTCACTGCTTGGCACTGCTGGCTCTGCTTAATGTCACACAAATGCGGTTGGCATTGTTACTCAGGGTTGTGCACTACCAGTATATGTGAAAAATGAAATTGGCAGGAAAGCATCACTTTCCATTGCCCTAGTTCAGCTGGTAGACATTGTGGCACTAGAGAGGAATGTGCCAAGTTTAGGGCACAGAAATGGGATGCCCAGGATATTTATTGGACTCCTGGTAAAGCACCACAGCCAAAGATTTCTTCAGGGGGACTATTCTAGCTCCCAATACAAGTCTGAGGTGTAGAATAGTTTGGTCCAGGCTGTACCCAGTGTCACTGGTATCCCACTCACTGGAAAGCTTTTTAGGCATTATTTTAATGACCTACATAGGTATAAAAGGGATATTCTCAACCATTGATTGCATGAGTTGGAGAATGTGGACATCCCACAGCTGTGTAAGTATGACAATAAGAGAGTACTTGTAAGACTTAGAAAGCTAAATATAGGCAAGACTGGTAAGCAGAATGTTCTACTGTTCGTTTCTGTTGTTTCCCCAGCTCCCACTGAATGAAAGTTCAATTGGCAGGCTCATGTTTCTTGACTAGAGAGAATGAGGGAAACAAGTGGTATGTATGCAGCAGATGAGAAGTGGCATTGCATCTTTAAAAGTTAAAGATAGCTTTCTGATCTTTTATAGAGTTGTATCAAATTGAGCATGCATGTCCCAACTGTAAAAGCAAGTATGCATTCATTAGTCTGTAGCACAACCCAATTGTGGAGTCCAATATTAGACTGTAGTCAAAGGTTGCGTGTTCAAATACCATGATTCACAACTGTACAATACTATTATTTCTTCAATACTATTTACATTAAATTAAAAACTCTATACCAGTGGCAAAAATGCCCTGCTGTAGATGGTAATCTGTATAACTAGAACACACACGTGCAATATATGCACCTTTCAAACATTGTGTACTATAGTGGGCATCTGTCAGGATGCATACTTAAATGTAATTCTTCAGATAAAAGGAGTTGTATAACTGTATTAATGCATTGTATGTCAAATATGATGGTACTCATGTTATCTCTTTTTGTTTTCCTCACCACAACCCTTATATCAGTTTTTTTTATTTTCTGTTATGTGCCATCAAAATGCCTCCATGTCACCCATGTGTACCACATCACTAAATGCTACAAAGCACAGTCCCAATGGATCAGCCTGCCCCTGCTCCACCAGCTCCAGCACCAGTGACAAGCAAGTCTGAGAGACAACCTGGTAGCACTACCTCTGCTGCCCCTGCACTACCTGTGCCCTCAGGTAATGCTGCCCTGGAAGCTTGTGCAGTGGTGTCTTCCGGGAGCAGTAGCAGAGGTGGTGATTTCATCACCTGCTGGGAGATGCCAGGGTTGGTGTATAGGGTCATGCACTGCACCATTGGTGTATGCCTACACTGGATTGAGACACTCCTTTCCCTCATGGTCTGTAGGAGGAGAAGATGCCAAGCACTCCAGCTGCCAGCAGAGTAAGGGGAAAGTGATGACAGTCCACTGGGTGAGGACTTGAATCTCACTGTCTCTAAGCATGATGAGCATGAGCATGGGTTGTCCCCTCCCTCCCCTCAGTCATGGTGTCCCCTTAACTTTTTGTGTCCTTCACCATCTTTGTCTCTTGACTGGTTTGTTTGCATTTGCTTCCTCACCTACCAAGTTTACCTGTCCCAGGCATACCTACATCCTTTACCCATCAGTCTTCACTTACTGAATTAAAAAAAATGGCAACCTCTTCTACAAAAAAAAAAAAAAAAAATGTCCCATGGTTAGCTCTCCATTTCACACACATGTCTTCTTGACACACTTGATTCAGTCCAGTTAGCTATATGTGATTACATTGTTGTCACCCCTCTCTTTGGAGGTGACAGTCCAAATTCAGCTAATATTCTGTACATGTGATACGTTTTTGCTGTTGAAGAAATGGATAGCTATGTTTTTTCCTACCTGGGAAATGCTGCTTAACCTTACTGTGGTATACCAACACACAGCAACACATAAAGAATTCACGCCATTACATTATCACTGTTTAGATAAATGTATTTAAAAGTATTCAGTACACCAGGATACAAACCCATGATGAATCTTCTGGGATCTAAAAGAAATGTGTCAATGCATTTACACCTGCTGCCATAGAGTCAGTTAAGCAACAGGTGTGTTTCATAGACTGAATAATAACTCTTAGATTTTAGCGATGTGACTTGCCCTTGTACCCTGCTTAACTATGCACAAACAGGGAAAGTACTGGAAATGTCCATCTCGCATGTGCAAAACCTTTGCCAACTGTTGCACAAATGCACTGCTCACTGTGCTATGGAAAAGTAAATATTATTATGTATTATTGCTGTTATCTGTCCATTTCCTGTCTATGGCATGAAATTTGGTGTGGAAACATAATAAACTGAAGACCCTGTCTAACAACATGTCACATATTTACAATACAGCCATGTGTTGCCTTCCTCCAGTACTAAAACCCTGTTGTCTCAGTACTTTTTTCACACATATATCATCTGCACTACAGAAATTAATATCAAATGTGTGATATACAATGCACATGAATCTGTTAACATGCAGAACTAGAACTATTGACCCATAAGCCTAAAAAGTCTTATATGCAAGTCTAGGGATGGAATCAGCATGGACCTTATCAACAGGGTCATAGGTGACCATCAGTTCACTTGACCTGACCCACTTTGGTTTTGTCAAGGGTAGATCTTGCTTATTAAACCTAGTGGACTTCTTTGATACTAACCCCAAAGACCTGGATAAGGGAAAACAGGACATACCACCTATGTTGAATTATCTAAGGCCTTTGACACTATCCCCTATTCAGGTACCATAGAGAAAATTTCTCTTCTGGGGATTAACCCATACATTACTAGATGGATAACCAACTGGTCTACCAACAGAACACACACTAACTTGGGGACTGTACCTCCACCACTAGATCACTTACCAGTGGAATACCACAAGGATCTGTGCTGGGCCCTCAACTGTTTACAACTTTTTCTCAAAAGTCCAGGTAAAGTTAGATGGCCTGTAGCTTACCAAGTTTTCAGATGACTGTCCAATGGGAAGTCATATAGAGCCCCCCATCTGTGTTAACATATTACAGAAGGGGCTGACACAGAAAAATGATTGGTGCCAAACTCCCAAATTGAAACTTACAACAAAAAATACCACACTGTCCCTATTGGCAATGAAGTGCCCTTGCTAATTATGATATACATAGCACCCCTCTAAGCTCAAACACTGCTGTGAGACTTGGGAACACATGTTGATAATCTACACTTCAATCACTATGTGTCCATAGTGGTGAGACACACATTCTACATTGCACACGTATCACATCCCAGACCGGGGAGGTCATAGCTCTGCTTTACTCTACCCTTATCAGACCATAACTAAGTACAATGATCTCTTCTGTCTGTACCTCACCAGACACCTGCAGCAATTGGATAAGGCACATATATTTGTGACTGGGAGAATCCAGGGCCTCCATAACATGATATACACGGGTAGACTGAAAGACATGTCACTGTACTCAGTATCAAGCAGGCTGTTGAAAGGTGACCTATTCCTGGCCTACAGAACAGTCTCAGACCCTACCTACTGGAAATGCTGGACATCTGCAAATCAAATGGGACAAGAATAACTTGCTCCAGGAATCTCAACCTAGCCTGTGACATAAACAGAACATGCTGGGGAGACAGTTATATCTCTCAGCGATTGCCACTCCTCTGTACTAGGCTCCTACTGCATGCAAAGCAATGCTCTTCAATGACCCTGTGATGTTATGAGGTAGTGCCATCTATGCCAGGGAGAGTAGGGCAGTACATGTGTACATATGCCAGCATAGCTAGCTGGAGTTTTGTAAATAATTTTATGTTATTTGACTATCACACTGATTTGTACAGCTGTTTGAGTTAAAATATATTTGTAAAGTTGCTTGTGTTAAAAATGCATCAACAGTGGGTCCTGATGAACAGAAAATAGATATCATGTATATCAGACAGTATTATTATAACTGATTAAATGTGTATGTTTATCAGAGAACCCTGGAAATGTGGAAAGTTTGAAATTGTGTTATAGCTTTCCGATGCTGCCACAAATCTTAGCAAAGCTCTGTGTGTGTATTGTACCAGAGTCAGGTGACCAGAGGTGATGTCATCCTCTAACCAGAATCTAGTTTCTTTGGAAATCTCACAGCAGCACTTTGGAACCTGACAGGAAAGATTTCTGACTGGATATATATCTCACACATCTACACAGACAAAGAGAGACATCAACTGGCTTTTGCAACACTCATCAGCTTGTCTTGCTTTAGTAAGTAGTCAGGAAACAGCAATTCTTTAGTCAATCAGGCACATATAGTGAGAATAGTTTAGTAGTGTTTTCTGCGTCTGTGAGAAACTATCCAACTGTATTATCTTTTATATCTATGTGCTTGAAACTCTGTTGTCTGTTTTATAATTTATCATTAAATATTTTAATGCCTTTCATTGTAGCTGGTCCTTTACAGAATACTTTTAGCATCTTAAGAGTAGTTATGATTGTTTTAGTGACAATGAAGCCAGTCCTGAAAGCCTTGCTGCTTTGGTCACAGTCTACCATTTGTATTACTATTAATTTTACTCAGTATAATTGGGTACCTTTTGTAAGAGTCTTAAGGTAGCTGACTGGTGGCAATGTGATTACCTCAGAGTCTGGGAAGAAAGGGGCACAGCTAGTAAATCTCCGCCAACTTTTCCCAGGTGTGTATGTGTGTGTGTGAAACTCAAAATATCCTAGTGTGTGTGTCAGCTACTGGAAACAGGGACACAGAGATCCAAAGTTTACAGTGTAGAGTTTTGTATTAGTCTGGAGAAAAAAGGGGAGTCCAGCCCCACGTCTGGAGCATGCTTCCTGTGTGCTCTTAAGAGAAATTGTCCTCAGTGCAAGAGCTGCATCTGAAAATACTGTGTGAATCCATCTTTGCTCTTAGTAAACATCTCTCACTGGAGTCAGTGGTGAAGACTGAGTCTCCTTGATTGCTGGCCTGGAGTAGAAACCCATCACATATTGGTGGCAGCTGGGTGGGATATTAATTGAGCTTCAGTAGCTGGTGGGCAATTGTCACTGAAGGCGTGTGTACTCTTAGCAGCCACAAGGTAAACATACACAGTTTCATTTTCACAACACATTTATTTTTGTTAGTTTCATTTAGTCAGGGTAAGCAGGCAAGGATGTCAGCAGAGGATTATAACAAGCTGGCAAAGAATCAGTTTGCCAACATGTGCAAAGCCAAAGGACTGGTGCATGCCACCCTGACTAAAGAGGAAAGATTTTCAGCCATAGTCACAGCTGCAGCAGGACCAGCAACCTGGAAGGCAACCAGTCTGCTGATGGGGCTGTGCAGTCTTCAGAAACAGGACAGTCCACCTCTTCCTCAGAGGACTTAAAAATCCATCTTGTGTTAAAGATACTAGAACTAGAGGCTAAATGACTGGAGTAGCAGATGGACTTAGCATCATCAGAGAGACTGCAGCACTTGGAGTTCAAAGAGAGACTGCAGCATTTGGAGGCCAAAGAAAATGAAAAACAGTGTAAACTTGAGAGGGAGATGCTGACTCTTCAGCAGGGTCATGGAGGTAATATGGAAAGGAATAACCGAACCCAAGAAGTAATAAAGGAAAGTCAGTTTCTTCCACAGTTTACAGAGGGTGATGATTTTGATATTTTTACTCATGTATTTGAAAGGGTATGTAACCAGTATAAGTTTGACCAAGGACTCTTGAGTATGGTTCCTGACCCCCTTATTCCATGGTAAAGCTGTAACTGCTGTTTCTAAATTGTCTGATACTGATTGTTTAAACTATGATAAAGTAAAACAATGTTTATTGGAATGTTTTAAGTTAACACCTGAAGCTTACAGAAAAAAGTTTTGTGAACATAGACGCAAGGCATATGAAAGTGTATTTGATTATATTTCTGAGTTAAGCACTTATTTTCATAGGTGAGTGGGTGGGTATTAGATCACCACTTTTGAAAGGCTGGCAGACCTTTTACTGAAGAAACAAATCCTTAGCATTTTGCCTGAAGACATAAGAATCTGGCTGGCAGACTGGGAGTGTAACTCTGCAGATGAGCTGGGGAGAAAAGGGGCATCTCTACTTAGCAAGCAGGGCACCAGTGCACAAGAAGGGAACACCCAGCACTGCACATACATATAAGGGAACTCATGGTGGGCAGCCTAAACCACCCTAACAGAGTGCTCCAGTAACAGGGGAAGCTACTAGTTCAGGTGCATGGGCAGGACCAAGGGTTAGATGTTTTAATTTTAACCAGAGAGGCCATGTAATATACAAAAGTCCACTGAAGTATCATGGGGAACAAAAGGTGAGCCAACAAGGTAAATAAATAATAATAGCATGTTGGTGGAAAGGTGTACCAAATTATCAACAAAGTTTGTATCCTATCTTAGTGGATGGAAGAAAGGCCACTGCTAAGTGAGACACAGCATCTGACATCACCATTGTGAAGCCTGCAGTGGTTAAAGAGGAGTAGTACTTGTTTGGGCAGTCCACACCAATCAAAGCTTTAGGAGAGACCCCATTTTAAATACCTTTGGCCAGGGTTCACCTTGACTGGGAGGGTGGAAAAGGAAGTAAGCAGGTAGGTGTGTTTGAGAGCATCCATGCAGATGTGCTGATGGGGAATACTTTTGATAATGCAGTACCTTGTGTGCATACAGTTACATGCAGTCAGGCTTGGAGACAGGCATGTGGGTCAGGTAGCCTGGGACAGACCCAGCTAGACCCCACACCTAAAGCTGGTGCTTGTGAGGTGGCTATTTCAGGGAGTGGGCTGCCCTGTAGCAGTGAGCCTGAAAGTGAACCACAGACGCTGGTAGGTACTGATGTTCCCTTGGACAGGGTAACTGTAAGGGCAGAGGTGAATGATAGTACCCATGCTGACAGTGAGGCACCACTGTCAGAAGAGACCAGGCTTCCAGTGGAAAGGGAGCTGGAAAGGGTCCCAAAGTAGAATTGAGACAGGCTTAGCATTCGGATCCTACATTATGAGGCTTAAGGGAGGTAGCTAAGGAGGCACCTGATTGTTAAGGAAATGGGGGATACTGTATACTGGAACAAAGGGTTATTGTATAGAGAGGAACCCCTGAGGAAGGGCTAGAGGGTGAGTTAATACAGCAGTTGGTAGTGCCCAGAGTCTACCATCTGGCACTTCTAGCCAGAGCCCATGACATTCCTTTTGCAGGTCATATGGGCATAATGTGCACCAGGAGATGTATTATGCACAACATTTATTGGCCTAGGATTAAAAGGGATGCACAGGGTACTGCAGGACCTGTGAGCAGTGCCAAAAGGTAGGCAAGGCAGGAGACAAGGCCAAGGCTCCTTTGATGCCTTTGCCTGTGATTGAAGATATGTTTCAAAGGGTATCTCTGGATATTATTGGGCCTCTGAGTACTCCATGTTCCACAGGGAAGAATTATATTCTGGTGGTCATAGATTATGCTACTAGATACCCTGAGGTGGTGGATTTGTCCTCTATTGAGGCAGAGAAGGTGACAAATGCCTTGTTAGAGATTTTCAGCAGAAAGAAATATTGACTGACAGGTGCAACTTCATGTCAGACCCATTGGCTTGTCTGTGGAAGCACTGTGGGGTGACGCATCTAAAAAACACCTCCTACCACCCCCAGACTAATGGTCTTGTGGATAGGTTAAACACTACACTAAAGACCATGCTATGGGTGTTTGCAGACCAGTTTAAGACAGAGTGGGACAAATAGTTGCCCCATCTGCTGTTTGCATACAGAGAGGTACCCCGAGAATCCACAGTTTTTTCACCCTTTGAGTTGCTGTATGGGCATAGTGTGAGGGGGCCTTTAGATTTTATCTGTGATGAATGGGAGGGTGAATGCGAATCTCACAAAGAGCACTGTTGTGGCATATGTCCTAAACTTCAGGAAAAAGCTTAGGGAGCTCATGGGGCTGGCCCAGGAAAACCTAGCAGGAGCCCAACAGCAGAAAAAGGTCTGGTATGACAGGATTGCTTGAGCCTGAGAGTATGCTGTGGGACAGCAGATTATGGTGCTCATTTCTGTAAGACACAATAAGCTGCAGGCAGCTTGGGAGGGACCCTTCTTAGTGGTAAGGAAGGTCAGTGATCTTAATCACATGGTAAACCTGTTAGGATTGAGGCAGGGAAACAAATTGTACCATGTTAACATTATGAAGCCTTACCATGATAGGGAGGCCCTTGTGCTGAGTATTTGCAGTGGGTGGCAGGAAGTGTCTGAGGTTGATCTGATGATTACAGACCTGATGAGGAAAAACAGGGCAGATAAGGTAGTGTGAACCCCAACCTGTGGGCAGGCATTCCAAAAGCTTAAAGGGGCTTTGGGAGGACCCCATGTGTTTGCCAGTCCAAATTACAGTAAATAATTTGTTGTGCAGGTGGATGCTTTAAGGCATGTGTGTGTGTGTGTGTGTGTGTGTGTGTGTGTGTGTGTGTGTGTGTGTGTGTGTGTGTGTGTGTTGACTACTGGGAACAGGGACACAGAGCTCCAAAGTGGTCAATGCAGAGTTTTGTGTGGGTCTGGAGAGAGAAGGAGAGTCCAGCCCCAGTTCTGGGTTGTGTTCCATGTGTGCTCTTAAAGGAGATTGTACTTGGTGCAGGGAGCTGCATCTGAAAACACTGTGTGAATCCATCTTTGCTATTAGTGACCATCCCTCATCAGAGTCCGTGATGAGGATTGAGTGCCCTCGATTATTGGCCCAGAGTAAGAACACATTACAGGCTCTATTCAAGCTCAACCTTGATAAATGTATGGCAGATTGTAATTTCATCTCTGGGATTGCAACTTTGTCCCTCATGGACAGAGCCATTCAGTGCTGATCACAAAATCACTCTGCTAACAATGACCATCTAACTATGCTAAATAAGAACATGCTAGTAACCTCCTGTGAACCTATGAAGCTATGGACCTATGCAGGATTCCCAAAATCTTCTCTCCAACATGCCCTGCTGATGTCATCCACTATAAGTTGACCTGCAGTCTTACAAAAGTCAAACTTGTCCTGTGGAGCTTGTGTAAAGTACCAAGTTCTATAGTCTGTGTAGTTAGATCAGTAGGGGTTCTATTCTCACTGCAGCCAACTATGTGTGCACTTGCTTGACATTACAGTGAACGTTTTACACCAGCATGTGAGACAATGTCATTGCCATATTTTCATCAACAGACACCACTGGTGTCATCATCTATAAAGTGTTGTCTGAGAGATTCCAAGTCAGACTTAAGCTGTGGTGCTTGACTTATATACAGACTTATATTGTCTGGGTACTTAGCTAGGTTGGGGTTCTCTTCTCACTATAGTCAACTCTGTGTGTGTGTGTGTGTGTGTGTGTGTGTGTGTGTGTGTGTGTGTGTGTGTGTGTGTGTGTGTGTGTGTGTGTGTGTGTGTGTGTGTGTGTGTGCATTTGCTTGCCATTTCAGAGAGCCTTTTACACCAGCATGTGGAACACTGTTATTGCCATATTTTCCTCACCAGATACTGCTGATGTCATCAGCTATATCTGATTTGCAGAGTAACCATGCAGTCTGTCCAGCTGCTGCATGTGTCTGGTAAGGTACACGAACAAGACAACAGTTTACTCTATATTAGTGTTCTAATGAGGTTTGAGTATAGTGCTATAATATAATCCTGAGATCTGAATACAATGGCATGACTTATGATGAGCACAATATAGGCTTTCAATACCAATGTGGACACTTGGTGGTTGAAGTTTGGAGTGTTATGTATGTGTGTTCCCAGTGCTTACATCACTGGGTTTTAACACTGCAGGACTGTTGTCAGTGCTGTAATTAGCAGGGGATTCCACTTTGCTGAAGGCTAAATAAAGACACATTTTTGCATTTATTTGTAGACTGTGTGACTTTGTCACCAGTCATTTGTCTGTCCTAGCCCCTACTGTAGGATGTTAACATCATAGTTGGACTCAATGATTGCAACCAGTATGCAAGAATCAGCAAATGCCATAAGCCAAAGGCCATATTTTTTAGCCTGAATTGTCGAGAAATTAATTTCAAAAAGTAAAGGGCCAAGCACAGGTCCCTCGAGTGCACCAATGGTGACAGCCCTCCTGGTACAGGTTGATTCACCAACTTTCACACTGTGTTCTGTCAGTAAGCCAATTTTTACCCATCTAGTGACATGAGGTTTAATGTCCAGCTGGGAGGGTTTCTCAAGGATCACTGTCTTATCTATATCCAGACCTATCATACAGAATCAATGGGCTGTGACATCACAGATCACCTATCACATGACTCATCACGCATACCTTCCTGTTATGGTTGAATACACACCTCAACATACCCTCCACACAGAATATGTTGTTGTAGAAAGGTGTTTTCAACATACATCTGTGTGAGCTGTGGGGGACAACACCTGATGCATGCATGCATAAACACATCCTGACTCTCCTCATCTGTGAGGTAGACTAACATGTCATCATGGACCTTTTCTAAATGCACATTAGTGATATCCAGGCTGTGTGCAACAGACTTATGTGAGCTGTTAATGCTACATCATGTCTGTTACATCTGGTAGATGTCATCAAAGAGATAATTCAGAGCATGCATGACAACAGGACTATCACCCTGTTGAACTTGACAAGGGCAAGGCATTTGACACAACTCCACATGAAGGTATTCACTCAGCACTGTCAGATGTGGCTATATACACTTATATCACCAAGTAGGTAGACCAGTGAATCACATACATGGCATCTAAATATGTTGACATGTGCGAAGTGATGTATATCTCAGGTCCAGTGATCAGGTCTGTACATAAGGGCTGTCTGCTAGGCCCTTTCTTGTCCATTATTTAAGTGATGGACATCACAGATGACATACACATCCTGTGTCTAAAGAGTTGCCTTAAAGACTATAAATTGTGAGCAATCATTGACTCCAACTGTGATATTAGTATAATACAAACAGTATGAACACACATCAAGATTGCTGCTACAGCCATAACAACACCCGAATGACAAGCAAACATTGGGAGATTTAGGAAAAGAAACACATGACCCAAGTATAATGTAGACATCACACCCTGTAATCAGACCAATAGGTGTGTGACCTGTGTCCTGGGGTAGATGGTAAATGGAACGTCCATCAGCATGTGGTCACAGTACTAATGAATCCCTTGTATGTACCACAACTACTGAGTATGTGAAGGACATCCACATCAGAGGCCAGAGCACCTCCATAGTTCACAGCCTGCATCACACCAATAACTGAGTACAATGCACTCTTCTTCATGTAACTCCCTACACATCTTCCAGTGATGTGTAACTGAAGTGTAACACCTTTGTCATAATGAGCTGTCACACATCTTATTGGCCATACCAGCTATTCGTTTTGTGGCATAAACATTACTGTCTGATGGTGTAGAGCCCCCATCAAGTTATTACACCAGATGCATGTGTGCTACCTGTACTGGTGAGGCACACAGTACATATATAGGTGTTTACCATGCACACCATTCAACTAGCCTGTATTGATCATAATGTCACATACAGGTATAGCAATGTCCCTGCTAACACCTCCAGCAGATGTTACACTGCCAGGACAGTGTGCATGATTATCCTCATAGAGTGTGGATTTATCATAACAGTTGTACATTTATGTCTGTGCATAATTATCTCTATCACTTGAAATTACATATGTTATGCCAGAGGGATGGGATTGCTAAATGTATTCTGATATTCTCCATGATTATGCCTGCTTCTTTTAATGTTGTCCATGAGCCTTTACCATGGTCCCACTTGCTGGAGACCTCTTCCAAGATAGCACTCATATTCAGGTAAAGTGTGCACAGCTTCACAATATGCACCTTACCCCAATTGTATGTAATACCCCTGATAGATGTCCTCTGCATTATTCGTTTAAGGATGCTTATCTCACACAGACATCCTTCCCATTGTTATGTCACCTTGGGTGACAGTCCCATAATACACTTTGTAACTGTGCAGTCCCTACTGTACCAGACTGGTATATGATTAGTGTTGCTGATACAACCATTTTCCATTGACATGCCCTCATCTGCTGTACATTAGGTTGTTTCATCTCTTCTCTTTCCCTATATTCATTCCTACAATTCATCTGTGTGTCTCTATGCAAGGCAGTCCATGTACCTTTATGGATCATTTACACAACGTCAGTGCAGAATGCCAGGAATAGGATTTCACAACAATCTGCACTGTAGATGCACTGTCCTGTACTATGTTTGGACCATATATTTAACTATCATATCTGTCAACTGTCCATAATTTCACAGAATGTCCTTTTTTGCCTTATATATCTTTTGGTGTGTTCCTTATCAAAGTTGTGGTTTTCTGCCATATCACTGGAATGATCTCAGGATTGATGTGATTCAATAATTTCATACATTTGAGTTTTGGACTTCAAATCCTTCAGAACATGTTTCTTAACACAACCCCCTGATTATTCTAGCACATTTCTAATGAGCAAATATGTCAAATATGCCCCTATTTCTGGGTCATTGTCCCCCCATTATATTGGCCTTTGTCCAGATACCTTGCACTAAGAGATTGAAAGCTATTTGGTAAGCCCTGATGATCACTGTGACATTCCACACAAAATTGAGGGTCTACAGTACTCTGATTTAAACACTATTGCTATTCATATTCACATACATAGTTTCATGGCCAGCAATACTGTTGCCAGCCATGAAATCTTGCTTACTTATGTTTAAACATGGTTCATGGCATGAATATGCAGTGAGTGCTGCTGCTGACCGTGCATCACCATGCACGCATGTAAACTCCATGTAGGGTTCACATGAAGCCTGCATGGAGTTTATTGAATCCCAAGGTTAGTGTATATTGAATAGTAGTCTTTTAGTACAGTAAAACTATTCTTCTTGAAGGGAATGTACCTAGGCTAGTCAGCCATGAAACCACATCACAAGAACAGGTAATACATGATGCACAGGGATAATGATATATGGTTATTTAAAATATCTATATAGATATAGATATGTAGTTTAGCTCCAACTGCATGTCTTTGTAATGTGGGAGGAAACCAGAGTACCTGGAGGAAACCCACACAAATGCAGGAAGGACATGCAGACTCTGCACAGAAGACACCACAGCCGAGAATCAACCCAGAGAACCTCTTGCCATGAGATGACAACACTACTGCTGCACCACTGCACCATCCTATATATACATATACATATAGATATGGATCTATGTTAGATGATCAAGTTTTCAGAAAGTCGAAATTCATACGGACGACACCATATGATCGAATTTCTGAAAACTCGAACATCAAAAAAAAAAAAAAAAACCTGAAAACACAAAAATCTATGTTTTTTTTTTTTGTTTATGCAGGGGAGCAAGCCCCCTTGCTCCCCATGTGGGGGGCTGTGCTCCTCATACCCCCTGCAAATTATATGTACCAACTCAGAGATCACACTACAATGAAAAAGAGGGTATATTTCCAGATCCTGGCTGTACTTCAATCTCCATTCAAAAGCTTTGAGTTTTCAAAAACTCAATCATATGCTCTCAATCATATGAATTTTGAGTTTCCAAAAACTCCATCAACTGATAGGGATATATATATATATATATATATATATATATATATATATATATATATATATATATATATATTCCCTTCAGATGATTGAATTGCCGAAATGGTGAACGTCATATGGCTGAGACCATATAACCCACATAATGGAAGTTCAAACAGTGTGAATGGAGATTGCCGTACATTACGGAATGGGAACTTTGCTATCTTCCTAGTGTTGTGTGCATATATGTGTGTGTGTGTGTGTGTGTGTGTATATATATATATATGGTTCTACCTGACTTCACCGAAACACCACAACACCGACAACGCAATCACCGAAACCACATAACCGACAGTACAAAAACACGAAAATCCACATGCCCGACAACGAAATAACCGACGGTACACAAACACGAAACCTTATACACTTCACACACCACAATCAACAAACAAAACACATTCCCCATCCAAAAACCACATACACAACACAAGCACACCAAAATCCCTGCAAACCCACACTAAACCTCACATACACAACTACCTACAACCCTGACCCAAACCCTAACCCTAAGGTCCGTCACTACCGCACACTTACCTGACCGCTCCTAACCCTAACTCACTTATCCGCCCCTAACCCAAACACAATCACTACCGCACACTTACCTGACCCGCTCCTAACCCTAACTCACTTATCCGCCCTAACCCAAACACATTCACTACCGACACTTACCTGACCGCTCCTAACCCTAACTCACTTAACCCACCCCTATCCACACTTACCTTACTCGCACCTAACGTCCGTCACTACCGCATACTTACACAGCCTTTTCCCATTTCGGCATCCTCAGCGCCGGTGCTTTCATCCGTCGGGTCGGTCTTCTGCACTGTCGATCTTCTGGGTCCCGTCGCGTCGGTCTTCTGCAGTTTCGCTCTTCTGCGGCTCCCGATTTCGCTGTCGATGTTCCGGCGTGTCGGTGAAGTCAGGTAGAACCATATATATATATATATATATATATATATATATATATATATATATATATAGGTGAACTGAAGTTGGTCAACTCTACCTTGGGTGGACATCTGTTTAGCTGATATAAATAAATTAGCTCAACACGTGTCTCACAGCAAGAGGTTCTGTGGTCTGATTCTTGGCTGAGGTGCCTTCTGTGTGGAGTCTGCTTGCCCTCCCTGCATTCACATTTTCCTCTGGGTACTCTGGTTTCCTCACATATTCTAAAGATGTGTCTGGAGTGTTTCTCCCTGGGCCTCCACTGAAAATAGGCTCTGTCCTAGTCAGACTTTCCTGGTCACCAAATGTTAAATAATAAAATAAATAAACAGATCGATAGATGTATGAAATTACACAATTCTTGAGGTAGAGAAATATGAATTTTCAATGAGATTGTGTGATGTTGGACTTAGCATATGTAATTAACAGGGGGTGTGAGGGGTTTAGGGGGGTTGCTCCCTCCAAAAAAATAATGCTTTAATCTATTTTTTCTATAAATCTGAATGCACCAATGTGTAGATTGGCACAACTGTAGGAGCATGTTGGTGTTTGTAAAGGTGATCTCTCGGTGTCGACTGGGTGTTTTAATCAATATCAGTACACCTATACCTACTAAGAAGTATTTACAGTCATACCTAGATATGTTACTGATACATGTAACTCCATATGAATTGCAGAAGGAGTCAATACTAGGCACATTGCAGGTGCTGCAAAGAGTACTTCTGGCTACATCAAAGAATGAAGCAATAATAGTTTCCTGAACTTTAATCATAATTTGACTTAGGACTGGGGTGAGTTCCAGTCATGGTATTAAAAACCCAAAAGATATGGAGAAAGTAAAAAAGGGAAACTTGATAAATTGCCATATGAAAATTTGGAGCCTTCAGTAGGAAACCAGTATAAAAGTTTAGATGGAGTTGCACAGCAAGGAAAGGAACAGAAAACAATGGCAACTCTGATGCAGACAATGTTGTGAATTGATAGGTAAGTGAGTTCCCATCTGAAAGAGCAATGGATGACATATGTTGAAACTGAAGAGAATATGGCACAGGAAGATGCTTTGGAACTTTCTGTAGAATACCCACAGGAAAAGGAGAACACAGGATGTGCCCTCATTTTAGAAGAGAGTGGTTTAAGGGAAGAGTTGCTTGATTTGATATTGATGGATAAAGATGTTAAGATCAACAAAAATCAGTAAGACCCAAAATGTTAGAAGTTTGACAAAACAAATGAACACAGTAATCAGGACTGTTCATAAAAACTCATGTGATATAATAGAGTAAATAGGATATATTACTCTGCAGCTAAAATAATAACAGATAAAGTTTTACCGCAAAAACACAGGACAGTAAGGGAAAGGAAGGGGAGAAATTAAATGCCATCCTAGAAGTAAACATCAGAGACCTCCCAAACACAAACACAAGCACCCTTCACATAACACATCCTCTGCAGAAGAGAGTAGACATAATATATCACACACCAGTATCTCACCAGTCAGGCCCCTAAGGCATAACACAAAAACAAACATCTTAACCATAAGTGACTCAATTATGAGACACACAGATATTCCTCTCACCATGCTGGACAAGAAAAAGGTCACAGTGAGCTGTCTGTCAGGTTCAAGGATCCACCACATCATACATGCACTTGAGTCTCTCACCAATAGGCATTGTTATGACTCTGTTATAGTCCATGTTGGTGTGAACAACTTGAAACATACCTCACTGGATTATATGGTATGTGTTCTACATGGGTTAAAACAGGATTTAGCATAACCATTGAGCATTCTTTTCAATCACAGCCTAAGCACTGGCTTCATCCCAGTGAAATAGAAAACAGCTACCGTCATCCCTTTGCATAAAGGGTGTACATCCACAGATCCCGGGAACTATAGACTCATTAGCCTGACCAACCTCATCTGCAAGGCCATGGAACAAATCATCATGGACCTTATTGACAAATATATAGGAAATCTCCAAATGCTTGACCCCACACAGTTTAGCTTTGTCAAAGGGAGATCATGCCTGTTAAACTTTGTGGACTTCTTTGAGACAGTCACCAAAGCCCTAGATGAGGGCAAATCTGTGCATATGGCCTACCTAGACTTAGCTAAGGCCTTTGACACAATCCAATACTCAGGCATCATTGATAAACTCACCCAGCTGAATATCAACCCATATATTGTCAGGTGGGTTGCAAACTGACTCATTGATAGAACTCATACAGTCAAAATAGGGGATTCCACCACCTCCAGCAGATCTATAACCAGTGGTGTTCCACAGGGATCAGTTCTGGGAGCCATACTATCCGGAATCTACTTATCTGAAGTACAGGCTAAAACTAAAGGACTGTGGCTGACAACATTTGCTGATGACTGCAAACTGGGAGCAATCATTGAAACCCCTAGCAATGTCAACATCCTGCAAGAAGATATTATGCAGACTAATGACTGGGCCAAAGTCATGGTCTTAAACTTAATGCAAAAAAATGTAATAACACCTCCTTTGGCAAGGGTGATGTTCCTGCAAACTACCACATCAATAGCAATGCCCTAAGCACACAGTCAGTGGTGAGACATCTGGACACACAGGTTAGAAGCAACCTTCACTTTGATCACCCTGTCTACACAGTGATAAGAAGGACATTTTATATTGCTCATCTCATAAGTAAGGACATTGCCTCCTGAAAAAAAAGAGGTTATAACCCCCTTGCACTCTTCCCTCATCAGGCCAATAATAGAGTACAATGCTCCTTTTGGTATGTTCCTTTTCAAACACCTGCAGCAATTGCAGAGACCACAAAGGTCCTTTACAAAGAAAATTCAGGGTATTCAAGATCTGACTTATGTGGACAGACTGACATAATTGTCAATTTAGTCTGCATCATACAGACTGATCAAAGAGGACCTGTACCTTAAATATAGAGCAATCTCTGACCCAGCTTTGATGGAAATTCTGCACATTCACAAGCCAAATGGCACACGGTCACTCACTCAAAGGACCTTAACCTGGTATGCGACATCAACATAACTTGCTGGAGAGACAGATTTATCTTACAGAGGTTGCCCCACCTTTGGAACAAGCTTCCTGTTCATGCTAAACAAAGCCACTCACTAGTCCTATTCAAGCACAATTTGGATGATTGGATGGGTAACCAGAAATTCACCCCAGGGGTTCCACCTGTGTCCTTCTTGGACAGGGGCAACAGGTGCTGATTTTGGTGTATGCTTGAACAAGACACCCTTGGGAACAGGAGTTGAACTTGACTAGGCTTGTAAGGGCTCTGGTGCCATTAGTCTAGTAACCTCCTATGATCTTATGATCTTATGATTGAATAGAGAAAGCTATAAAGCAATCCAGACAAGAAATGTGACTGTTGGAAGAATACAGAAGAGGGAACAGATCAACAGAAAGTCTCAGAAAGATGGATGTGATAAAACCAATGTGCAGTATCAGAACAGATCAAGATCTATCATATACTATTGCAAGTAATAAACAAAAGATATCAACATAGGCAGAAAATGCTTAAAAGATATACAGATAGATATAAAGGAAAAGCACAAAATAAACAATTTATTGATGACCCAAAAAAGTTTTTTTAAAGAATTTGGAAACAAGATAAAAAGAATTAGCACCAAAAAAAGAAAAAAATAGATACAGTTTAGCAAAATATATACGAAGATTCTGTGGAACATAATAAAGATGCTTAATGGATAAAAGAGATAAAAGAAGGAATAAGAAGTTCCAGTGTACAGGATATGAAATGGGATGCAGTAACGGCCAGAGAAATTGAAACAAAATTAAGAAAAACTCCTAACTGGAAAACCGCAGGTCCAGATGCAGTACCTAACTTCTGGCTGAAAGCATTAATATCTTTACATGAAGATTTAGTTGCAAGTAAGAACTATTTATATTCACACCCAGAACAGACACCAGCTTAGTTAGCAACAAGAAAATAATGCTCCTCTTTAAGAGCGAACCTGCAATCTATCCAGACCAATAACTTCTTCGATAATGTGTAAACTATATTTTGGAATCGATGCTGACTGAGTTTATAGTCATTTAGAAGAAAACTCAATTGTGGCAATAGAACAAAAGGGTAACAGAAGAAAGTTATATGGAACAAAGGGTCATTTATTGTTAAATAAAGCCCTAATGGAGAACTGTAAAAAGGGGAGGAATCTGAGTATGTCATGGATAGACTATGAAAAAACATTTGACAGCATCCAACATTCATGGATAAAATAGTGCTTACAAATGTATAAGATAACCCTACACTTATTGATTTACATTATAGTGACCATAAAACAGGGGCAATAAACTTTGCAGTAAGCTATGATAAAGGACAAATTATTATTCCAGGGATAAAAATTCAGAGGGGGATATTCCAGGGTGACTCACAATTGTTGTTTTGTCTTGCCCTTAACCCATTAAGGTGCCTACTTCAGATTAGGTCATGGCTATAATTTGGCTCCCAGAAAACAAAACTTAAAGACTTGTCTTCTTTTTGTGGATAATATAAAACTATATAGTTAATCAGATGAGGAACTGAAAGCACAACTACAGATCATCCGATCAAAAATGTCATTTGACAACAAAGAACAAATCACATCAACAACAATCATATGCATTTTCACATTTATGTTTATTATTAGATTTTAGTGTATATACTTGTTTTTTTAAGTGAAATGTTTTTACTTTGAGTGAGTTTATTACATCAGTTTCAACAGCCAATCAGTTCACTAGTTTGCAAGCACATCTTTTTGTTGTTAATGTGATTGGTTCCTTGCGGTCAAATTACTTTTTTAATTTCCTTTTTAAACTGTTGAACATTTTAGCTTGTATTTCTGATGAATTTCTGTGTAAACAAATAGGACAAAAGCACTAAAATGCAAGTTTGTATCGGGAAGCCTTGCTTTGGTGGATTAGGTGGTGTTGGTTATGATATAACTTCTCTTTCAAAAGGAATTCAAACTAGCAAACATTATTGTTGTTATAATGATCAGAGAGACAGAAGGTAAAGAGAAAGACCCAGTGTGGACAAACTGAGGTGAGTGATAATTAGGTTATATTGTAGAGGGAGAAAGCACTTACATTTAGCCTGAGACTTGGGATGGACTTTTAGTTGTAAGCAGAATTTGAGATAACAAGATTTATATTTAAGATTGGAGAGGGGGACTGCTCTAGATTTTGCCAAGAAAAGACAAAGAGTGGTCAATGTAATAACTATAACTATATAGGCAGCTAGAGATACAGGCAGTCAGACTGACAAATATACCATTATATATATGTAAGACAATGTGAGTGGCACAGGAGGTCTTGCCTCCCTGAACAATTGTTTTTGGTTGTTTTAGAGGTAAGGTATTTAGCACATTTTGGTTAGAAGCAGTTTGGCATTCAAGCTGAAAGTTTAGTTTTGCTGTATAATAGGCAAACCAAAGTCACGCTTAGAATAACATGTGCATCATGATATATATATATATATATATATATATATATATATATATATATATATATATATATATATATATATATATATATATATATATATTTCACCTTCCTGGTTTTACAAACTGAAACATATTTTTTTTAGAAAGGACCTGTCAGGTAACAGAAAATCATTTTAAAGTTGAGTATAGTTAGTTATGGTATATCCAGAGGTTGCTGAGATTTAACTCTTGAATTGTCCAGTGACCAAATCACTAGATGGAGAGAAACAGAATGACTATAACTGTTTTCCATAGGAAATCACTACTGAAGCAGTTTCTAAGAGAATGCTGGCAGTGATTCATTTGTGTAGGGAGATTTCTCCCTTCTTTATGTTTGTGCAGCAGTAGAATTGGCACATATAAGATCTAATAGTTGAGTGTGGGAGCTTGTCATCTACATGGGGTGTTGTGGGGTGCTCTGCCCCTTTCAAATAATGCTTACAGTTAAAGATTTTGCTTTTTTGATATTTTTGGGGACTTGTGTTCAATGTTTTAGAACCCAATTTCTTGAAATTCATGGTCTTATAAGAGAACATTTACTTTTGTTTTAACCAATGGCAACAAATTTCTCCTAAATATTAGGTATTTTTTTTTCAAAATTAAATAGAATCAATGAGTATAAACATGCTACACCCAAACTAGTTGATAGCCACACGCTGGGTTAAATATAATGAATAAAGTTATTTTGCAGGTATCTGTATAAACTACGGAACATATTTGTCTGAAATAGTTGGGTACCTATGGCAAAATCTGGTCACATTATAAATAAAGTGACAATAGGCATGCAGTTTATATTCAGAAATGTATAGTAATGAATCACTCATTGAGAAGAGTTTTCCTCTCATGAATTTTAATGGAAAGAAAAAAAAACAGTATTAAAGATGTCTTTTACCTTTCTACCACATTATGCAAATCCTGTATTGCTGCTATTATTTTTAAAATCACAATAATGGATTTCATTCAGTTTAAAATTCTAAATTGAAGAATGAAGATTATTACTTTGTGTTTAAGATGCTAATTAAGTGCAGAAGCCCTAAGCAAACAATATACACCTTGTGTAAAGAATTAATTATTATACTCAACTAAAATTTGCACTGAGAGCAAATATCTGACATGCTGTAATATCAAAAAAAGTATCCTAAATGGGTTTGAATGCTTACTAATAATAGTAATGGAAAAATAATGCTTTATTATTAACTGATGACATGATGTTTCAAGGCTATTGTTTCCAGATCATCAACGTAGGGATTCAGCACTGCAATCAAATTGCAAATACAGGATTAGTTAATATGCACCCATTAGTTAATATGCTGTAGATGCCTTTAACCTTACTAAAATGTGAGGATTTAATGAACAAATAAAACTTAATTTTCTTTGCTAACAAACAGATATACCCGTTTTGATCTGCCTATGCATTTTATATTTTTTCTGCATTTCTCAAACTATTATGCAACAGTTCCTTTATTCAGAAATAGTAGAAATGGAAATTATACATTAAAAGAATTTTAGAGCAGATTTTTTAAACTTTCTCTGCAATTTTATCAGATTACTGACTTATCTGCATCAAGTACTGTACAGTAATGTTTACAGTAAATAAATGGCAAAATCAGGATCTAATTATCCAGTTTTATTTATAACAATACAAAATGAGCTTGCATCTAAAGATAATCTAAATTAACTAAGAAAAGAAATAGTAACAAGAAATTTCACTCATAAGCTAAAGTTCATAGTGATGTGCAATACTGCTATTATAGTAATGCTTCTTCCCCTTTTAGCTTTTCCTAGTTAGGTATCACCACAGCAGAAGAAGGGTCTGGAGAACAATTGGCAGTGGAGTTTTACAGTGTTGAGTTGCCAGCCCGGTGACCAACCTTCCACAGAAGTCACACACACTCACAGCCAGTTTGGAGTGTCCAATCTACCTATAGCATGTCTTTGGGATGTAGGAGGAAACTGGAGCACCTAAAGGAAAACCATGTGACCACAGGGAGGGAGATGCAAACTCCACACAGAAGGCATCCCTGCCAAGAATCAAACCAGGGAGCCTCTTACTGTGAGGTGACAATGCCTACCGCTGCAACACCGTGGCTGCCCACTGCTTCTTCTTCTTCTTTCGGCTGCTCCCATTAGGGGTCGCCACAGCAGATCAACTGTTTCCATTTCTTCCTGTCCTCTGTATCTTGCTCTGTCACACCAACCGCCTGCATGTCCTCTCTCCCCACATCCATAAACCTTATCTTAGGCCTTCCTCTTTTCCTGTTACCTGGCAGCTTCATCCTTATCATCTTTTTCCCAGTATACTCTGCATCCCTCCTCAGCACATGTCCAAACCAATGTAATCTTGCCTCGCTGGCTTTGTCTCCAAACCTTCCAACCTGGGCTGACCCTCTAATATACTTATTCCTAACCCTGTCCATCCTCATCACACCCAGTGCAAATCCTAACATCTTCAACTCTGCCACGTCAAGCTCTGACTCCTGCCTTTTTGTCAATGCCACTGTCTCCAACCCGTATAACATAGCTGGTCTCACTACCCTCTTGTAGACCTTCCCTTTCACTCTTACTGGTACACGTCTGTCACAAATCACTCCTGACACTCTTCTCCACCCACTTCATCCTGCCTGTACTTTCTTCTTCACCTCTCTTCCACACTCACCATTACTCAGAACTGTTGATCCCAAGTACTTAAACTCATTCACCTTCACCACCTCTACTCCCTGCATCCTCACCATTCCTCTGTCCTCCCTCTCATTCACACACATATATTCTGTCTTAGTCCTGCTGACCTTCATTCCTCTTCTCTCTAGAGCATATATCCACCTCTCCAGGGTCTCCTCCACCTGTGGCTGCCCACTGCAATTGTAGTAATTAAAGTCATAAAATGGCACTTCGCATTTGGTGCACATAGTTCTTATATTATTACTTTTTTTGGTTACTTTTTCAATGTGTTAAAAGGGTAGTAATATGTATGTACAAATGCTTATTACATGTTGAAGAAGTTTTTGATATTTATCTGTCTATCTATCTAGCTATTTATATAGACAAAAAAATAAAATAATTTTTTCTTCCTTTTAATCATGAGCTCACCATCTAGATCTCATATTCTTTTCTATCCTGGTGCTTCCTTTTGTGGACTATAGTCAGCAGGTTGTGTTGAAGTTGACTTCTTTCTCATGCATTCTCTTCTCTCTGTCTTCTCTCTGTTCCTCATGCATTGCCTTTATTAAATGCTCATAATTTTCTTGGTTTTTTCATCTCCATTTAAGCTCCTATATTATTATTTTTTCTGTTTTATTTTTTACAGTCCTTGCCTCACTTGTACATTATGTGAAAGACTACTTGAAACTGATGAAAGAAAAAAAAATAGGGTGAGTGATTGAAACCTAATAGAGTCAAGAAATTTAAAATGGACACAGAAAGGTTTGAAGATAAGCATATTCAAATCAGTAGAAAGTAACAATGAATGCACTGCAGCAATTGTTACATTAAATCCAGTTGACATATTTGGTGAAAGAAAAAACTGTATCCTCAGTGTCAGGAACAATTTCAATGACTGATGAAGAAGAAGTATTTCTTTTTTGCTTGAAATGATCATTATTGAATGGGGGAAGGATGATAGAGATACACCTTTCAATAAACTTCAACAAACAGAATAACCTTGGTAACCCAAATATATAGATTCCTAGACTGTTACTTGGCTAATGACCTTTTCTAAGCCTAGCCAAGTTTTCCTAAAAGAACAAATGGTACCCTGTATGCAAATAGGACATTGAGGTCCAGGCATTTATAAGCTACCACTGTCCATAAGGGACATGGAATGCTAGGCCTGGTGTAAAATTCCTATTCCCCACCCACTGGTCTAAGTTGCACTTAAAATGGGTAATAGATTAACTCAGCCTCACATAGGTGGGAAGCCTGTTCCAAAGGAGGGGCAATCTCTGAGACACATATCTGTATCTCCAGCATGTTCTTTTAAAGTCACAGACACAATTTAGGTCCCTAGACCTTATATTTCTTGTACTCTCTGACTTATGAATATGTAGGAGATTCATAAGTGTGAGGTTTCCAGATACCTTGTAAGGTAGGTACAGATCACCCTTCACCAATCTATAGAAGACTGAGTAGAGGGAAAGGGCTTTAAGGCACTCTGAATAAGGCAGGTTTGTTATGCCTTGTAGTTTTTTTGTAAGGATCCTCTGTGGTTGCTGTAATTGCTGCATATGCTTGGTCAGGTACATAGCAAAGGGAGCATTTTACTCTATAATTGGTCTAATAAGGGCAGACTACAGTGGAATAATGACCTCTTTGGACCTAGATGCCATGCCCTTACTTATATGTTGCACAACATAAAAGGTTTTCTTCACTACTGTGGCCATGTAGTTGTTGAAGGTAAAGCTACTGTCTATGTGCATACCCATATCCCTGACCACTGAGTTGACTCTTAGAGGTGTATTATCAACATGGTAATTAGCTGGGACGGTTGACTTAAAAAAGGGTACAATTGTGCATTTCTTAGCATTGAGGATAAGAGCATGGCTTTGGCACCATTTGTTAGTCAGAGATAGACCTTCTTGAAGAATGATTGTGTGTCCAGGGGAGTATATGATAGGCCTCAGCTTGCAATCATCTGCAAACTTTGTCAGCCATAAAACTTCAGCATTTTCTTCCATTTCCGATAAATAGATGCCAAAAAGGAGAGTGCCTAGTACCAAGCTCTGGGAACTCTGCTAGTGACAGGCCTCTTGGGGGAGGTGGTCTCACATATTTTGATCTCCTGGGTCTTATCAGTGAGGCATTTGGCTATCCAGTGGGTGATAAAAGGGTTTATACCTAAATTAGTGACCTTGTCTATAATGCCTGAGTGGGGTATTATATCAAATGCCTTGGCCACGTCGAGGTAAGCTGTGTGCACAGTTTTACCTTCATCCAGTGCTTTGATGACCCTCTCAAAAAAGTCAACCAGATTTAATAGGCATGACCTTCCTTTAACAAAGCTGAACTGTGATGGCTCTAGCATTTGCAAGTTTCCTTTGTTCTCATTGATCATGTCCATGATGATTCATTCCATGGCTTTACATATGAGGCTGGTAAGACTTACGGACCTGTAGATACCCAGATCAGTGGATAGACTTGCTTTGTGCAGGGAATGACTGTAGCTATCTTCCATTCCTTGGGGACAACACCAAACTGAGGGCTCCAGTTGAAAAGTGGTTCAAGTGGACAAGAGAGGTAATGTTTCATGGTATTTATTAAACATCTAGGGATGTCTCGTTGGTTTCCTCTGGGTGCTCCGGTTTCCTCCCACATCCCAAAGACATGCTGTAGGTGGATTGGACACTCTAAATTGCCCTAGATGTGAGTGTGTGTGTGTGTGTGTGTGTGTGTGTGTGTGTGTGTGTGTGTGTGTGTGTGTGTGTGTGTATGTGTGTGTGTGCCTTCTGTGGAAGGTTGGGCGTCGGGCTGGCAACTCGACACTGTAAATCTCCACTGCCAATCATGAGCGGACAGGTGATCCACTGTGGTGACCCCTAACTGGGAAAAGCCAAAAGAAGAAGAAGAAGATTAAACATCTAAGGATGTTATTGGGGCTCATCAATGCAGTCTTTTTGACATTGGAATGAGCATTGATGACCCTACTAATGGTTGGGGGAATTGTGTTATGTGGTATTTCCTTTGGACTAACAGGGGGAGTGGGGGAGAAATTTGAGCTGAACCCATCAGCCAAAAGGTTGGCAATGGTCTCAAGTTCAGTGTGGCTGATGTCATTTACAAAAGATTCTGTGTGTTGTTGTGTATTTCTTTTGCACTTATGGACATAGTTGTAGAAAGTTTTGTGGTTGTTCTTTGCCTGAGAAGCTATTTTTTCTTCAAATTTAGCCATTGAAATATTAATTAACCCACTTAGCTGCTTGTTTAGATTGGTCAGGGGCCTTTTAGTATGTGTGGCTTTGTTCCTCCTGTGCTTGGCCAAGATTTTTTTTTTCTTTTGTTGTAAAACTGATTGATACTGCGATTCCACCAGGGTGGCTTGTCTTTTTAGTTTGTTTATTCTTAATACGAGTGGGCACAGATTGCTCTATACAGCTATCAATATGGCTGTACAGAGATTTTTTAAATAACTCAGTCTATGCTATGGTGTTTATGGGTTTGGGGTACTTGGATTTTAGCCAAGGTGTTAGTAGAGTGAGGTTAGCCTTGGAATAGTTCCTAAAAGTTTTTGGTTTCGCTGGATGCCTGGATTTAATTTTTATTTCAAGTAATCCTGCCTTATGGTCAGATCTGAAGAGTAAAGATATTACAATGGGTAAGGAATATCAGTCAGCCCCCCCCCCCATATTTATGAGTACAAGGTCAAGGAAGTTTGTACCCCTGGTAAGAGAATGGACCAACTGTTTCAGTGTGTTGGTATTAACAAAGTTTAGGAATCACCGGGCTTGTGCATTAGAAATTGATTCCCAATCTGTAGAAGGGTAGTTGTGATACCCCATGAGTATTGTATTGGGTTGAACAGTGAGCAACTATAATATATTCAAATCGGTAGTATGGGTTTCCTGGGATATGAAGGGCGATGCATAGGTTGCAAGAATATGGTATGACACCCTGTTTATGGTGAGTTGCATATATATGAGTTCCAGTGGATCATGCACTTTAACTAGTCTGGATGTGAGAATGGTTTTAATATAGACTGAGAATCCTCCACCTTTAGTTCTCTCCAGTGCAGTACCTGATCTAAAGGTGTGAAAGACATTATAACCTTGTACTGCTGGGGCACTATCAGTGACTTTAAATCATGTTTCCATTACTAAACAGATGTCTACACTCTCCAGGGAGAAGGCTTGCACGGAGTAGTTTCTTGTTAAGACTTCTAGCACTGAGCAGTCTCAAATTCAGATAGTCCTTCACAGGTTCAGTTAGCCAGTAGGCTTATCAGTTTGGCATTGCCTAAAAAAGGCACTATGGAGGGTGAAAAGGTCTTTGCCAATATCTGAAAGCCTATAGGGGATAAGTGCAGACCATCCCTGGTAAAGCATTATAGTCTGTCAATCATGTGATCCCAGGCCTTCAGATATCATACTCTCCTGGACTGACACCAGAAGATTAACCAATTGTTAAAATCAATTGTTTCCTTTTGGCAACTTGGCATCATCCTTGGGGAAGGTAGTATGCTGCTGAGTGATAGGATCATACCTGCCTGAGACATATAATCAGTGAGCTTGATCATGTCTCATTTCATATAGTCAAGGGAGGTACATCTCAGGTCATTAACACCCACGTGGACTATGACAGAGGTATACTGCTACCTGTGGTTCAATGACCTGAGTGCCTGTTTGACTTGACAGGAAAGGCAGCTAACCGTGACTCTCTGCTTACTCAGTCTGGTGAGGGAATATTGGTGTGCCTCACTATAGAATCACAAATTACCACAACATTTGGCTGTGTGCTGGTTTGCCTTAAGGGCTTGGCAGTGGAGGCACTGGATATAGTGCCACTATGAGTAGCTGTGGGTGGTGTTTTAGTGGAGTGTTTACATAATGGCTGAGGACCCTTTCTTTGATTGTACTATACAGGAAGTCTTAGTCCTTTAAGAAGGCTACTTCTAAGTGCCTGGTCATGAGTAGTTTTATGTGTAGGGCCTTTACCCTGTGCAGAAGGCATGGTGCAAGTGTCACTGACAGCCTCTATAGGATTAGTTTTGGTTGTATGACAGAGTTTTGTCTCTAGCATTAAAGTGTATTTACACCTCTTGCATACTGTTTTTGTTTCCATAACAATAAGTGGGTTGTCAGTTTAAATGAGGTAATTGCTACAGTGCCTCAGAATACCCACCTCAACCAGAATGGCCACAAAGAGGGCTGGGAAGTACATATCCATGGCTACTGATCTACTAGAGAGGAGTGAGGGAAGGAACTTAATGAGCAATGCTCAGCTATGAGCAAACTGAGAAAAGTTCAGTTGTAAATGTGTCACAGTATGTACTGGATGATAATAAAATAACAGTCTTAGATAAAGGATTACATTTTGTACCAAAACCTACAATTGATATAGGAAATGATTTGTTAGATTTTGTTATTCATTAGGAATATCAATTTAAAGATATGGTGGTGTTAAAAATGTAAGAATAGAAGAATAGTGAGAGCGGTATAGAAGTTAAAAGAAGTGGGATTCCTAAGAAATCTGTCCTTATTCCCTGAGGATATTCAACAGTGAAGTTATTCTCTAAGTTGTATGGTGTGGTATAATAACACACAACATGAGTAAATATAAATGTTAGGAAAACTTAAACAGAAATGAGCAGAAAGCATTGGAACAAAGTTGTGCTAATACAGAAGATTATGGTTTAAACTAATCTTTAAACTTCCATTTCCACCGAGACAGAGTGAGAGCAAAAATAAACTTCCCTCTTCTTCTGAGCCAAAATGTTCTCCTTTTTCCTATCTCTCAACCAGAGTACCCATCAGCAAAGAAATTTCTGTCTCAGTGAGAAAATGTACTTCCAAGAATAACATCATCTCATTCCAGATCCCAGCTACAAGCTACTCCCAGCTTCAGACATTTATTCCCCTTGCTGTTAAACTTCATAAAAAAATGTTCTTAAAACATGAGATTGCAACTTACTCGTTTGCAGGTTCTGCCCTTTGACCTAAAGAAAATCGCACTTATTCCAGTTTCAGGATGCAACTCAAAAAACACCTCGTTATTAAAGCCAAATGTTTCTGATTCAACACAGGCTGCAGGATTCAATAAACTCCATATAGGCCACATGTAGAGCCTACATGGAGTGTATTCTTGGTACACAACCATGATGTGCTCTCAGCAACATGGAATTCACGTTAATGATGTGTGGTGTATCTAAGTGAGATTTTGTGGTATGTCCCAGTAGTGTTGGCCATGAAACTTTGTCAAACAACACAGATAATGAATCCATGTACAGGAGAGAACCAGGTGACCGCAGTGGTGCAGCAGTTAGCATTGTCGCCTCACAGAATGAGATTCTCTATTTAGATTCTCAGCTGGGGAGCCTTCTGTGCAGAGTATGCATGTCCTCTCTGCTGTCCCATGGGTTTCCTCTGGGTGCTCTGGTTTCCTCTCACATTCCAAAGACATGCAGTGGGTGCATTGGACACTGTAAATTGGCCATAGGTGAGAGTGTGTATGCGAGTGAGCATATGAATGAACTACCACAACAGGGCTAGCCACAAAGCGGTGTAAAACCTTGGCTGAAGATGATTGTCTTTACTGAAGTAACACCCCGACCCCATGTGCAAAAATGAGAAAAAGAGTTGGGGATGGATAGTACAGGAGAGCACCAACAGTCTTACCCCATTCCTCTAAACCTCCGAGAGGATGGCAGCTGTACAAAACCATTAAATAAAGTAGGGCAAATGCTGAAAAATAGGGACATAGTGATGTATTGCCCTTATAAACTTAGAAAGTTGACAGAATAAAAGGTTATGCTTTAGCATGGATATTCTGAAGATTATGAAGTCCAAAAAGAAAACGTCTGTCATTATTTAGTGACATCCATCATGAACGATTATTAAAAAAAACACAAATTTTATGGGGAACACCACAAAAATACCAACCAAACCCTGGAAAAAACTGCCATAATGAGTTATATGTGTATACTTTGGCTTTTCCTCTATTTCTTTGTTTGCCATGTTTGCACGATGTGCCGCATCATTTGGTTATGCTTACCTTGTTTGCACAACAGGACCACCCCTATATCAGACATGACCCAGACTATCATGCAATCATTCTTCAAAGAAAAGAAATTGGGAAAATAAGAAAGTGGTGAAATGGGGAGCAAGTAGGGGGGGAACAAAGTAAAAGGATGGCAGGAATGTGCAGGAAGGTTGTAGGCAAGAACTATGGCTATTCACGTCTTCAGCAGTAACAACTGAGCCCATGTACAGATTATTAGATGAATTTAGACTGTCACCTCCAGAGATAGGGATGACAACAACATAATTGCATTGTGAAGGCAATTGGACCAAATTAAGTGTGTCAAGTGGACACGTGTGAAATGGAGAGCTATGTAGGGGATAATATTTTTTTGGACATGTGTCCTTTTTTTATTAAGGAGAGAGTGGAATGTTGCGGAAGGGACATAGGCAAGTTTGGGGCATGCAAGATGGGATTTGCTGAGAGACAACACATACAAGAAGACTGGGTTGGTGAAGGATACAATAGGGGGTGAACACCATAGTTGGGGTGAGGGTGGAGGGATCACAATCCTATGGACATCATGTTTGTTGACAGTGAGAATCGAGTCTTCACCCACTGGACTGTCATCACTGTCACATCACTGTTCTGATGGCTGCAGTGTCTGATGACTGTATATCCTTGTTTTATTCAGGACAATGATGGAGAGCAGTGTTGCCACTCAGCATAAGCATGCACCAGTTGCGTGGCACACAATCCTATGCACCAGACCTGGCAGTTCAACGCAGGTGAAAAAAATCACCCCTTCTGCCTCTGGTCCCAGAAGGAACCACAGGCTTATCCTCTGGGGTAGAACTACTTGAGGGTCCTGCTAGGGCAGGGGCAGTGGGAGCAGGGGTGCTGCCAGTTTGCAGCCCAGAATTACTGGGTCTTGGTGCTGTAGCATGTGGAGAGACTGTAGGTGGACCATGTGGAACCGGTCTACCCTGCAATGCTGTAGTAATAACATAAAAAAAAATAAAATTCAATAATGAATAAAACATAACACAAAATAATGGACAGAATAACATTAAATAAAATTTAAACATATAATAAATTAATATAAAAATAATAAATAATATAATTACCAAGACAATGATAAATAATAAGAAATGAAAATGTATTTAACAGCAAAACAATAGAAAATTATACATAATAAACAAAACATAAATAATAAAAATAATTATGATAATGAAAAATATGATTACATACATAATATAAAAGTAACAATACAAATAATAATAAGAAATAAGAAATACATAAAAAACAAATGAAGAGAAGGGGTGGGGTTATTGAGAAAAAAGAAAGAATGCTACTGACCGCACAGATAATATACAAAGTTTTCTATAAATAATTTACTTTATTCTGTTACATTTTACTTTTAACACTACCAAATGCAAATAAATTCCTTTATTACTTTAATCCTACCTTGTTGCTAACACAGACACTCTATAGTACAGATCATATCAAATCCAATATTCATTTATGGTTGCATATATTGCACATATGCATGTTTCATTTACACTGACAACAGGCCATCTGAGTCACAAGTATAGATGTCTGCACGTCTAATGTTATCATAATGAATATGTAACACTACTGTATTATTATTGATAACAACGTAAACAGTATTGTAAAGAGAAGATTTTAAATTTGGGGAGTGTCGCATTCGAATCCACAAGCAGTGACTAATGTAATACTGTACCTTTCCTTTGGAATACAGCATAATGCAAGCACTCTTTCATTTTAGACTTTATAAATACAAGTTCACTGTTATAATGATAGCAATCTGCAGCTTCCTCTTGTTGTCCTTGGTTTATAGATCATACTTTATATTGCAATACTGATGTCAACTTAAACAAGTACTGTATACTTTGGACATGTGGTTTACAAAATTCTCACCTCTGTCTACTCTGTATTACTGGACTGCTGTTTTACCTAACATACTAATGTATGCATACTTTTGGTTTACAGTGGACATATGCATACTCAATGTGATGCAAGTGCTTACCACTGTAAGCTGTAATTACTCCTAATGCTAAAACAACAATACTGTTTGGAAGCATACACAGCACTTGTGTCTTGCATCCTTCGCAGTCCTTTTTCATAGTTTCGCTCATTCAGTATTGATCTGCATCAGCTGTGGAAAAAACATAACACAACATAATACCATTAAGGACACCAATCATGAACAAATACAGCTGCTATCTTTTACAAGCAGTGCCTGTATGTGATACTTGCACATCTGTGGAGTGCCACCAGTCCTACATTCCTCGATCCAACAGTCGAAGGTATCCCTCTTCCTCATCCTGAGGTTTCGGTAGTGCTTCCTACACTCATCAGTGTGGGTGATACTGGTAACACGGGACAAATCCTGGGCCAAACTATTTCATGCACCTGATTTGTAATCAGATCCATGATAGTGCTCATGCAACAGCCACAGACCATAATCATTCAGTAGAAGTTCAACAAACACTTTGGACTCCTGCACACCCCACCTTTGAGACTGAAATCTCAGAACCTCTCCCCTAACACTAGCCATGTCTAATGCAGATGAAAACCAACGTATAATTACTTTTCCCACCAGTTCCAGTTATGACAGATACTGACAATACACACTGCTGTATTTTGCAACATTTGAAAATGGTGCACTCTGCTTAGCATTTCTCAAACATGGGCAACAAGTTTGCGAGATGGGAATGAATAAAGAGAAGTTAGCCATTGCAGATATTATTATATCAGTACATAACTGACAATATTATAGTGTCATCAATCAGGAAAATACTTAGGATATAAGAAATACTAGGTCACCTGCTATAATTGATAGTGACTATAATGTGAAGTGGAACACCACTGAAAAACACAGATGTCTGCTATTTTAGAACCCTGGACCTTATCCATGGTAGTTCTACACTCACAGCTGTTGCCAGTAGAAAGATTAAGGAATGCATGGGTATGTTTAATTACATTGCTATGTAATGCAACATTACATTAGTAAAATACATGTTGAATTCCTTGTATCAGAACCCAGCACCATGTGAACTTCAGGTCAACACTTAACACCTGCTGCCACAGGAAAAGTTACATGAAAGGCTGCTACATTAATATTTATCCTGAGGTTCTTACTGTTACTGTTACATGCAGTGCAATGTCCCTTAGTGGGCTTGTAGTATGCAGACTGACATTAAGAGAATGCATTCCAGGTCTATTTTAAGATGTCTGGGTCATGTCTGCTAGCTGGGCAGTCCACTTCTGCAGCTTGTGCACTGCCACTGTGCATGTAAACCAGTTGTGCATAGCTGAAGCAGCAACTTGCAAACAGCACCTCCAAATACTGAGATAAAAACAAGTGATAATAGACAGAAAATAAAATCAATGTATCTCATACACAGTAGACTATGTTACTGCAAAGAAAATATTCCTACATAGGTCTACAATCTAATCCACCATACAATGCACATGCCAAACACAGCATGGGTGCCTTAGTGTTTCAAACATACCATTTGTAGCAAGCATCAACAGTTATCCAGCACCTTACCTCTCGACCTGTTAGAGCAAGAAATCTGGAAAAAGGCACAAATAACACAGTAACAAAAGTCTAAAAATAGGGACACTTTTCAAATATTGCTCTTACAAACTTAGAAAGTGGATAATATGAAGTCTGAAACTCAAATGTGTGCCATTATTTCCTGACTTCATTCCTCAATGATTTGTCAGTGATTTGCCAGAAATCCACAATTTTATAAGAAACAGACCAAATATATGTCAAATATCTGGGCATTCTGCAAAAATCTGTACAGCTGAGAGGGATGGGCCCAGCAAACAATCAAACTGAAAATAATGTACCATCATAATAAAATATTACATGTTACCTGCGCATGTAGTGAAATGTTTCACTTTTAAAATACTGCACTTACTGATTACACAACTCATTATAATTTTACTTGCAAATATACAGCACTATTTTACATGTCTGTGTTTCTTGGTCATTCATCAGTTATCTGTCCAGTACTCTAGGATATACAGTGTATACACTATTCTATATCATTGTATTTACGATGTCAAATAGTATTAACTGGGAATAATATGATATGCAGCTGCCAATTAAGGAAATACAATTTGGATGTCACAAACAAGCCCTGACTGTTCTTTTGAGGGTGGGAGACAAAAGATGTGTGCCTGATATGGCACTAACAAGACTGTGTCGGTCTGGTTACTCTACATGTCTGGCATCCTGCCTGTTGTATGAGTCAGTTATGGTTGAGAACTGTTATCTGTAATGCATCCCTAGTACAAATGTATAGTGATGTAGGAATGGTTTTAGACTCCTAGGTGTTGAGTCGGTGTGCTATGGCTTGTCTCATAGCCAATGTAAGGACTTACTGAGCATGGTTATGTCTGCCTACAACCACACCTGCTGCTGGTTCCTCCTCTGAATAATCATCAGCCTGTGGCTGTGGTAACCTTGGCATTGTCGGTAGGATGTAGGATGTGTTCCCCATTCCCTTGATGATCCTGCTGCAGCTGTTTCCACTACATTAACTTGGCTAGCATAGCACATACTATCAGTATTGAGGGACATGTCAATGGATTGTAATGGTGCCCTCGGCCAGAGGTATGTAGGCACTGGCACTGTGAGTGCAGTAGCTGAAAAACATGCTCTATGACATTACAGGTTGAACTGTGTGTCTCACTGAGGTGTGTGTGTGTGTGTGTGTGTGTGTGTGTGTGTGTGTGTGTGTGTGTGTGTGTGTGTGTGTGTGTGTGTGTGTGTGTATACGCATCTCTGATGGGTTTCATCAGCCATGCGTCCAGTACATAGCATGGATCCACACCTAAGTGAGCCTTGGAGATTTCCCCCATAGCACATATCTGTTGCAGTTGGGGAATGTGGCACTTATGTAAGTCTTGCCAACTGTAAGGGTTGCCAGCACACACATGCTGCATGCTTCCCATGACATTATACATGACTTGGCAGCTGTTCTAGTTGCAGACATTATGGTTAATCTAGACCCTACCCTGTTCTCCAAGTGTTGTTCTCTTGTATACATGACTGTGATGTATGACACACATTACTGCAGAGTAGTGCGATATATGTTACAATTGGAGCATACCTGTGACCTTCTCCTCTGACCTTGTGTTAAAATATATGTTCCCTCTGCCATGTTGTAGCATAGCATACAGGAATATTTGGAAGATTGTGGATACTGATGCCTATGAAACACCAAGCATGTCCTCTGGTAGTCTGTTAAGGGTACCTGTGGCTAACATACTAAGTTAAATACATACCTTAAATTCTACTGGAATGGGTTCCCTGCATTTGGCTCTGTATCTGACTCAAGGCTGCCAGAGATCCCACAGTTCTTCTACTGTGTTGTCAGCCTGCAGTCTTCACCATCTCTGTCTATGGCTAATGGCAACAGCAACAACAGCATCAGCTTCAGCCTGTAGCACACACACGTGTATGTAAAAAGTAGCTGCTACTAACAATCTGTCTGTGCTTACCTTGTATCTGTACTCCACTAATTTTTCACTCCACATATAAAAAGGGCATGGAGTTTACATTGTTGCCTTATATCTTGTTGAGTAGCACCACAGGATTGGTTGATTAACATGCAGTTCAGTAGTGTATGCTGCAATTAGCATCTATTCTCTAAAGCACAGACTAGGTTAGATGCAATCAATTACTAATGTACACCATTATAAACAGGCAAATGCATAGCTAGGCAAACCGATGTGGATGAGAGTTACCATATAAGTCAAACTCAGTTACACATTTCTTTTGGATCAGTATATTTCGGGTCTGTATCATTTTGTTACCTAAATCAACCATATGTTGGAAGGTACTTAGGAATAATGTGAAGTAAATCAGTAAGCATTTGTTAGAACTGTACTCATGACATGGCATTATTTTCAGCCATTTGAGAGATACAGAGGATGTAGAGTAGCCCGAAGGTATAATGCTGTGTGATAACTATGTACACATTTCATGGATAGGTCCTTTGATAGCACTTTTAACATTATACTGTTGTTTGTTTAGCACAATTGTCCCTTAGCCTATTTTGTTTTTTTTTTGTTTTGTTTGTTTGTTTTGTTTTTTGGGGTGGGGGGATGAATTCCTGCTATGGCAGAAACTAGAATGGACTGTTGTGCTGGGTCTGTGAGCATAAGTGAGTATATGTTCCTCTTGCTAGTCTCCTTGTTTTGTACCCCCCTTGTTATTTTTTGACAACTACTGAATCTTTAAATTGTAATCAAGTGGTGAATATTGACTGAGAGCCTTGCCTGAGGCAGAGAATGACCTCATAATTGAAGCATTACACCAATATCATGCAGTCCTGATGTCAGGAGGGTGGGCCAATATGTCAGAACATGCAACCCTGTGAGATGAATTGGTCCGAAATCTTAATGCAGTTGGGCAACATAATCACAGAGCCATGGACATGATTCATGCTGCAAGTATGCATGCAGCTGATGGGGCACATGATCATCAGGTCACCAGTGGTAGGCCTGCAGCAGAACACTATCTCACCACCTCCAAGAAATTCCTGACAAACATTGCCACACAGGACAGCTCACAGTAATCCATTAGCCAATACGTTCTGGACATGGATGCCACTCCTGGATCTCAGGAGGAGCTTCCAAGTATGCTTTGTTAGATAATCAGTAGAATACTGTTACATTCATTCTGTAATGGTGTATATAGTTTATATATGTTGTGATGTCCGGATAATACCCCATTGGACTGCGACTACAGAACCTGGGAACTGTCACCCCATTAGCCTGATGAGTCTAATATACAAAGCTATGGGATGCATCATCATGGACCTAATAAACAAGGATATAGGGAATCTATAAACTCTGGATCCCAAACAATTTGGTTTTGCGAAGGGTAGATCATGCTTGCTCAACTTGGTCGACTTCTTTGAGTCAGTCACCAGAGCTGTGGATGAAAGCAAGGTGGTTCATACAGCCTACATTGATCTGGCCAAGGCCGTTGATACTATTCCCCACTCAGGAATCATAGAAAAACTCACTAAGCTAGGCATCAACCCCTATATTACTTGGTGGGTTGCAAACTGGCTCACAGATAGAACCCAAAGTGTGAAAGTAGCTGACTCCAAGTCAGACTGCTGATTAGTCATGAGTGGAGTCCCACATGGTTCAGTCCTGGGTCTGCTCCTGTTTAGTATCTACTTCTCTGAAGCCTAGGCCAACAAGAAGGGACTCTGACTGACAAAGTTCGCAGAAAATTGCAAGTTGGGAGCTATTATTAACTCCCCAAGTGATGTTGACATCCTACAGAATGGCCTCACTGAGACCAATGACTGGTGTTAGAACCATGGCCTTAAGCTCAATGCCAAAAAATGTGTCATCAGCTCCTTTGGGAAAAACCCGGTTCCCATGATTTACCACATCAATGGTAGTCCACTGAACACAGAAGGAATTATAAGAGATCTGGGAACACAGGTTGACAGCAACCTCTCTTTTGATCACCACATTGCCACTGTGGTCAGAAAGTCCTTCTATGTGGCACATCTCATTACTAAGGGTTTTGCATCCAGGAAGAAAGAAGTCATGGTCTCCCTCTACTCTTCCCTCATTAGAACAATCATCGAGTACAAAGCCACATTTCACATGTACCTCACTAGACACCTGCAACAACTGGAGAGGCAGCAAAAGTACCTCACAAAGAGGATCCTAGGCCTTATACACGTCCTATATGGACAAACTAAAAAAAAACTCCAACTATTCTCTTTCTCATATTGCCTACTTAGAGGCGATCTCTGCTTGACTGAAAAACTCATGTCTGACCCAGCTCTGTTAGAAATGCTACATCTAAAGAAATCCCAATCCCTCCGCACCACATGGTCCAGAGACCTCAACTTCATTACCACAATCAACAGAATGTACTGGAGGGAGAGGTTCATAACCCAGAGACTGTCCATGCTATGGAATAGACTTCCCATACATGTCCAGCAGAGCACCTTACTGACCCTATTCAAGAGAAATAGTGATGAGTGGATGGGAAACATAAAATTCACCCTAGGGATAACTCCAGTGGCTCTACTCGACAGAGGCACTGGGAACTGAGGTCGGGTGGCATGATTCCAGGATAATCCTGTGGCTAGGCTTGTAAAGGCCCCAGGGCCATCAGCCTAGTACACACCTATGAACCTATGTGATGTTCCCCATAATGCTGGGTCAGTAACTAAGGAGCTTCAATCCTCACTACTAACTCCAGTGTGAGCCCGTCACTTAAACAGGAGTAATATTTTATAATTTCCCCTAAGAGCACAACAGGAAAAACTCAATAACCTGGGACTGGGCTGTATACTTCTGTTCAGCATCAATGTAACTCCTTATTGCACACTTCAGAGCAATGTGTCCCAGTTTAAGACCTCTGATACACTCACACTTAAATAAATCAAATCTCATACATCCAAACACTCCTGGAAAAACTTGACAGAGATTTCCACCTGTGCACTTAACCCAAAATAATACAGTAACATGCTGCACCAATCAGATAACCTACATTCCCTTTCAAAGGGGGGTCCAATTGTGAAAATTAGATATTAAAACAAATGACAGCAAATTACCTAAAGCAGCTAAGCTTTTAGAGTGGCCCCCAAAGTTACCAAAGCAGTTTTAAGCACTCTCATATCACTAAAGAAAACATTGACTGACCATCCACAGAGTAAGTTAAAATATTTAATACTGAGCAAAATGATTAAAAATATAAAACAGCAATTTCCAGCATACAAACAGAATTCAATCACCAGGAAAATTAAATCAATACTGTAGGATATAAATCCAAAATTTAGAAAAAACTCTAACTGATTAGTTATAATTTTACTATCTGATTAAAGAACACTGTCCCTGATCATAATGAAATCATTACAACAGAGCAAAGGCAGGCTTAAGTTCTTGGTGAGTCATTTTGGGTATCCACTATGCAGTACAACTGTGAACAACTGACAACTGCAACTGGCGAGTAGAACTGGCTGTTAACTGATAACTGACTTCATTTGTCTTCAGCAGGCTCTTTTATAGACTAGACAAGAAATAGTGGAATTGGACTATAACCCTGTTAACCAGCAACAAGGTAATGCCAAGAGCACAAATCCACTTTTGAAGGTTATAAGCCATAATGTTAATCCATTATTCAACTGCATTTTTGATGGCATAGACAATGATATAAACACAGCTGATATAGCAGCTTTAAAAAAGAAGCTGCATTTGCTGGAGAAAGATCTTTTTAAACTGAAATGTTATCAGTATGAAAAGTATCATATGGAGGTCTGTTTAAAAGATGGACTGGTTCCTAGAGGTCTGCGGATTATGAAAATGCCCTCTCATGTTAACTGTGATGCTGAACTTTTATCTGAATGGCAGAAAATAAATTTAATAGCTAGTGCATCCTACAGTAAGCTGTTAGCATCTGCAGAGAGGGAAATACAGAATTTAACATTGTCCATTGAAACGCAGTATGCTTAGATGCTTCCTTTGTTTGAGGTGTCAGTTGTTGATAAATATATTATTGAGATCACTGACTCTTTGTTAGCATATGAAAGGAAGCTGGCAAGATTAAAAATAAGGAAAATAGTGAGAGAGCGGCAGGACTTTGAACAGGGAAATGCTTTTCCTTGGCCGAGGTTTGCCGAAAATAGGGGTATGTTACCTTATTCACAAAATCCACCTTTTACAATGAATGAATGAACATTCAGTGAATCAGGAAGAAGCTTTAGAGTTGATTGACAAGGTGACTTCATTCTCAGCTATCATCTGAGTGAATGCGATGACCAATGATAATGAAAAATTAGCAGAAAACAGAGTGATAATGTCAGCGTACACTAGTAAGCAGCAGGAAGTCCATACTGAGACCGGTGCTAGGAGGAAAACATTCCAAGTAACGGCGCAAGTACATAATTCCTATGGCAATTCAAATGTTATAACAGAAATGAATATGGCATTCAAGTTCCCTTTAGACTAGCACAAACTGTCTTTTCTGCTGCCAGTGAGAGAACTAAAGGCAGTAAAAAACCAACGACCGAGGGGCAGAAGCCAGAGCAGGCAGGAAAGGAAATTGGAAGGGAATATGATGAGTCCAGGCAACATCAAAAAAGTGTTTTCAACGTGAAGGAAGCTTAGTTTGGAATTTGTCCAAACATGAACTAACTAAAGATGAACTCCAGGTTTTGCAGAAAGGACTTTCATTCATCCAAACCAGGTACTCTGAATTACCTGAAGTAGTTTTTGATATAAAAATGTTTACTAGAAATATAATGTTGAAATTAATGTTTAAATCTTCTGAAAAAGATCAACTAAATACTAATAATGTGTTTAAGAAGCCAAGTACATTTACACCACCCTTGAACTCATTGGTGAATGCCTTTAAAAAGATTATGTATTGAAGATGTATATAAGGTAGGATCTGCTAATGTGGCTAATAAAAATTTTAGGCGTAGAAACAATTTAACTAAAAATGAATATTTTGCTCTTCAGTGTCTACAGAATAATGATAGAATTGTGATTAGACCAGCTAACAAAGGCAGCCCTATTGTGGTATTACATACTGAGTGGTACAATCAGGCTATGCTTGATATTCTTAACCATGATGGTTTTTATATGAAAGTTAAAGGAAACGTGGTCTAGCAAATGATTAAGGATGTTAGGAAAATATTAAATGAAATGTTACAAAATGAATGTATTGGTAATGAATTGTTTAATTATTTATTGATTCCACATCTGACTATTCCTATTATACAAGGGTTGCCTTAGGCCCATAAAAACAGAGACTGCCCCCTATGCGACCGATAGTATCATGTAGGAACTGGTGTACGGAATCCATTTCTATTTACATAGAGAAGTTTCTGTGACATAAACTAAACGAAATTAGCCATATATTAAGATATACTGAATATTTTTGAATGATTTGTTTGCTAGTATAGGCCATGAAAAGAAGGCAGACGATCTTATTTTAGTGACACTCAATGTAGTGCCTCTATTTACTGTAATTACTAACAAGGCAGGTGTACATAGTATAAACAAACTTCTTAGAGATACGTTCCATGTTGATGACAGGAAAGTAGAACAGATAAGTAAATTACTTCAAATTGTCTTAGAAAACAATGTGTTCTTGTTTGGACAAGAGCTATTTTGGCAGAGCAATGGTGTAGCTATGGGTACGTCGTGTGCCAGTAGCTATGCCAATGCTGTAATAGCCATGTGGGAGAATGAGGCTATTCTTTCTGGACCATTTCAAGAGAATATATATATTTTTAGAAGGTTTGTAGATGGCCTTTTTATTTTGTGGAAAGGAACAATTGAGAAGTTTACAGTGTTTGTGCAGTACATTAATTGTAGTACATCTTTCTTATGTTTTATTTATACTTATTCTATGAAAAGCATAGACTACGTGGATGTGAGAATAGAAATAGATGAAAAGGGTATGATCTTTACTAAATAACATAGGAAGACATGTCATGTTAATCATCTTCTTTTGAATGATAGCATACATCCACCCTATATATTTAAAAATATTGTGAAAAAACAAATGTATAGGGCTTCCAGACTGAATGTGCATGATGAAGATTTCCTTCATCAAGTTGAGACAGTTAGTGTCAAACAGAAGGAAAGGGGATATAATGAACAAGTGATAGAAACTAGTGTGAATGAAGGAAAGAAATTAAGGGACTCTAAAGCCAAACCATATTTTTCTAAGAAGTATAATGAAGGAGAGGTGAATGCTAATAACAACTATAATAATAATAAGTGGAATACCTTTTTATTATTATAGGAATGTACATACTTATATGAATATTGTTAGGAAGCAATAGGACATCTTGAAAACAGACAAAGTTATCAGGGATCCGATAGACACAGAATCTAAGTTTTTATAAAAAATAGTAAATCATTGAAAAGACAGTTATGTTACCCAAAAATGAAGAATAGGGTCAGTGATGTGAAGGGACTATTCCATGTGGCAAGTGCTCTTTCTGTAAGTATATAGATATTAGCTCACAGTTTAAACATCCAGATCAGAAGGGAACTTATAATTTTAAGGTCTCAGCTACATGTGAGACTCAGCATATTGTTTATTTGGCACATTGTGTGGAATGCTGAAAATTCTATGTAGGGAAGGCCGACAGGACTGTTAAAGAGAGAATAAGTGAGGATCTATTATATTAGTAAAAATAATAAGGTAAATGCATTGGCTAAACATATTATGAGTAGTAATGAAATACATATGTTTAAATTTTGGGCCATAGGAAGGACCTTTGAAAATATTAGCGGTGGTAACTTATGTAATGCCACCGAGGAGTTAAAAGCCAAGTGGATAGGGAGGTTAAGAGCAGACACTGGCCATGAGCTTAATGAATATGTCCCAAAATGACCTAAATTGAAGTCTAGACCACTTTTTAGGTAGTACATGGCTACTTATAAGTTTTATACATGTGTTTTTTTATAAGTGAACTATATTAGTTTATGTGTTGATATGTGAAAGTTTTTTTATGTGCATTTTAGAAATATTAATGTCTGAGGCTGATTTATGTCACTGATAGCTTTAAATGTGAATGAAACCTTAATTGGTATATCATGTGACTTGAGATGTATGTATAAGAAGGGGGAATGATTTTAATTGATTTGTAAAGACATCTGAAGAAGTGGGGTTTACCTACGAAAGTGCTTGTGTTTTATTAAATGTTTTGATACTGGAACCTGAAGTCATCTCTGAGTCCTGCTGTTTTATTCAGATTGTTGGACTTGTTTTATATAAAGGACTTGATTACTCAGGAGCATCACTGGATGTTTTGTGCTTCCTGTTGAATATTGTCTTTTATAGACTAACCTGTCACAACTGTTCAAGTTGTAATTTTTATTTCATATTTTGAAAATCAACCTACAGTTGTTAACTAAAGTTCCTGTCTTTCAGCCTCGGACAGTAACACATAGCAACTGTTAACATTCTGATGGCATCATCTGTAGATCAGTTGATTCTGAGACAGTCTGCATTTAGAGTCTTCTTCACAAAAACAAGCAGTTAGAAATGTAAAAGAACACTACTGAAGTCCTTAAAACATTCTGTAGAAACAGCTTATAAATTAATACGCAAGAACCTATTTATATTATAGCTAGTTATGCTGGCATATATTACACAGGTTAATCTGAAATTATGTACAAAACCTCAGCCAAACATGTTAGCACAAATGACAGTGTCTAATTTCTTCACATATGTGTCAGATTTATTTTTTCTTTTGTGGGGGTATTTAAGATAGCTGCAGTTTTAAGCTCATGGAGAGGTTGTCAGCCACATTCTTGTAAACATTGCAGTTACTGTAGATATAGATTATTAAAAGTATTACCCTTGTTACAGTGTTAAATGTGATGCTGTTGCCATTATCTCTCCCTTTACTTTTGTCATGACCATCAGGAATTCACAGACATAGGGGTCTTGCAGTTGGTAAGCAGAATGCATTTATCCCAGTACTGTAGATATATACCAACATATCTGCTAAAGTGCCATCTCAGGCCTACTGTATGAATTGCTGTACTGGCTGGATACTTGTCAACTGTACAGATATTTGCTGAATGTCCAGGTGTTTGACTCATACCTCTGGCCCATATTTAAAATCATTGTGATTGACTTGGAAACTATTGACAAGTCATTAATGACTGGAGACATAAAATAATGAAAGAGATCTCACATTCCAACTGCATAACCTTCGGAAATGCCATGGTGAAGCAATACCTTTCATTCTATCACCTTTCTAGGTTTGTAAGGGTGATATGTCACAATGGTACCTATTTTGGGGGCTTTGTCCACCCATTATTCATTGCTTTGTCCAAACTTTTTTCTCTAAGAGGTTGAAAGCTATAAATGTCTGCAATAGTGAGTATAAATTGATTAACATATAATGCAGCATAACAGTACATATATTAATGTATTTCTGTTTCCTTCCTTTCACCACAGGTGAACATGGAAGTGGTTCTGTGTCCCCTATGCCGCTTGATGCCAGTGTCTCATCAGAGACTGATGATGATGGTGGTAGTAGCACAGCATCTGAGCTTGGGCATGGAGGTGCCAGTGCTACTTCTGGAAAAGCCAGTTCTCATGTCTGAGGGTGGAGATGATGAATTGTCAGCTCTACCATGCACGACTCACAGTTGTCAGACATATTGATACATGGGGCTAGCGCTGAGCTTAGCTGTGTCCATGCAAACGCACACAGACACCAATGTCACATTGAGTGCACCTACAGTCACATACACAGCATTTTCATGGTCCATCTTGCCTGTTTCCTTGCTTATTCACACACACACTCGCCAACCTTTTGTGTCAGCCTAGGCATCCTGCACCCCCTCACAACACCCGTTGCAAGTGATGATAACTGTGCCACATCCCTGTTGTCTATCGTTTGGATTCAGGGATACTAAAGGTATGTGTCTGATGCACAGGGTGACTATCTATATTAATATGACTTTATTACCTCTATTTGTGCTATTGAACTGATAATTGTACCTGACAGACTGTACTTAGCCAATTAGACAGTTGCTAGCATAATAATTTATCTACTTCATAGTGGATGCTTTTTTAAGGACTGTGAAGTCAGACAATTAAATATGTCTCATTAATATATCTAACTTTCTCTTTAAGAATTCTTTAGTACAAACTTATGGGTGAACATCCAAAGCCAGGCCATCAGATTCAGAGCTCAGGACTGTATGTCAGCACTGAAGACAAATCTCATCAGAATGGTAATACAGTATAATATTCCTTTTTACATGTACATCACCATAGGTTCTGAGATTCATAGGATGTGACTAGGGTATTGACCTGATGGTGTTTAGAAGCATAACCATTTCATCACAATATAATATTCAAAGGCAGATATAATGCATGGCCCAGTTTTGTCTAGTAAGTACCACCCATGTCCAGGAGAGACGCAGCAGTGATCCATGGCAGATAACATTTTCACATCAAGTCATCCAGCCTGTGCTTAAACAGGGTAATGGAGGTGCTTTGACTGACATGGTTTTGAAGCCTACTACAGAGGAGTGACAACCTTTGAGAGATGTGTCTGTTTCTCCAGCATGTCCTATGTATGTCATAGTGTACATTGAGGTCCCTGGAACAGATAACTCTAGTCTCACATTAGTTACAGATGTGCAGGAGTTTCATCCCATTTTGGCCACAGATAGCCCTGTAAGGCATACGTAATCTGCCTCAAAGCTATCTATATGATACTGCACACAGTGACAGCTACTTCAGTCTGCCCATAGAATACACATTTTGGAGACCCTCTGATGTTTTATTACTTAGACATGTCTGAGGTCTGTCAGGTTGGTGCAGGTGTCTGGTGCAATACATATCAAAGGGAAGATTATATTCATTAATATGGCTGATAACAGGTGATTGATAACATATTTTGTTATTGATGTAATGCCGTTGCTAATCAGATGTACGATGTAGAATGCCTACCTCACCACGGTAAACCCTGGTTGCAGACGACATGTGTAACAAGGTCTTGCAGTACAGAAGTGGTAATACTGTGCTCTTGGTTATTTTATGATAAGCAGGAATATTTATTATTACCACAGGGTATGTTGATGCATTTTTGTGCAGTTGATGTAACCCATGGGTTTGTCAGCATTCATTAGAGCCACAAAGATGGTTTGCCACAAACCCTCTGTTTTGTTCAGGACTTCTGAGATGTAATGTCTGACATGAGGGTCCACAACACTGACACTTCTGTTACCATACAGGTGACAAGTCTGCTGCTTGAGGTGCGGTCTCCCACTGTGATTGAATGTTGTTTGCCTGTGATGACATTTGCAAACCATCTGATAACATAGGATTTGATATTCACCCTGGTTAGTTTCTCATTCAGTCTGAATGTTGGATCATGTTGAAAGCCTTGGCCAAGTTATGATAGGATGTGTGCACAGCTTTGATTTTGTGTATGTCTCTCATCACAGTCTTGAATCCCACCAGGTTTTGCAACCATCAGATACCCTTGAAAACACCTAATTGGAACACCTCCAGTCTTTGGAGGTTACCTATATCCTTGTGTCTGAGATGCATGCAAACTGTTTCCATTGCCTTACAGCAAAGGTTGCATAAAGTTATGGGTCTATAATTACACTTGCATTTTGCTGACCATGCCTTGTGTGGTTGGAAAATGGTTAATGTATTCCATTCAGTGTGGACAATAGCGATATTCAGACTGTGGTTGACTATGGTGCCTAGTGGGGTAACTCACTGCTGAAGCACATGAAGAACACAGGACAGAATGCCATCTGGTCCCATGGAGACTGTGCTCCTAATCTTGGATTGGGCAGTGATAACTTTCTCTTTCTACATACCACAGGTTTAAGGTGATGTTGCACACATGGTTTGTAGTAGGTTTGCTGGTGGCAGGAGTGACACTTTTCAGCTAAATGTGTCTACTAGCAGGTTTGGAATTTACACTGGGTCACTGTGTGTGCTACCATACATAAGTGGTTCCAAATATATCTGAGTTATACATATCAGTTTGTAGATGTAACTGAAGAAAATCTTATGGTTATCCCTGAATATGTTGTGTAAATTACTGGCATAGTTGTTCTGTGATGGTTTTTGAAGGTGTCTTATTTATTTTATTTATTTTACATTTTTTTACCGGGAAAGTCCGACTGGGATAAGACCCATTTTCAGCAGAAGCCCGGGGAGAAAAGCTCGACATAGAGAGATTATACAAAAATTTATACAAGAAATTACACAAAACTTATACAAGAAATTATACAAAAAATATGCAAAACATACAGTACAGCAGAAATTACATTCTATGCTATTATAGCATTTGTATTATATACAGTCATCTGATATTTGCATATTTGCATGTTTATGCTGAGGAGAATGGCCTTCCAGTGCTGGTTTCTCAATATTGCATTTGTAAACAGCAGCTTCTTTCACTTACTGTATAATGTAGTCATGACAGATATCCCCCAGTATAGTTTGTATTTTGAGGATCTTTGCTTGAGCCTATCAGGCCCAGCTGTGTATATACATTTGTGTAGATGTGTAGACAGGGTATCAGGGAGTAAGTTACTATAGTTGTCAATGTCCTTTGTGGAAACTGGGGCTTGGAAGTAGATTAGGCCATCCCTTAGGAGGGTGTAGGTACCGTGGATGATGTTTTTGAACCTGACTCCTCCTTTAGGGAATTCAGTAGGTATATCTACCTCAAAAGATACTAGATTAACAGTGCAGTCACTACACATTTGCTATTACATTGTTCACTCATATTGCTGAGGAACTGGTCTGGAATATGAGATAACCTTGTGGGGTGGTGCACTATTTCTTCCATGGCATTTCAGTTTAGAAACTCCAGGTAATATTGTGCAAGTAAGTTTTTGTCTTACAATTATGCCAATCAATGGATGAATACATTCACTCACCCCTACATGGGTTGTTTTGTTGTACTTTAATTGTTCCATGTAATAATAAATAGGCTGTATAGCCTTTCGTGTTTATGGATGGTGACCCATTAATAGCGATAACATGAAGGGGTTTCCTATCCACAGTATATTAGATGCAGAAAAACTCAAAATAGTTATCTTTTCTAATCAGTTTTGAGGTGTAATTATTTTCAATGTAAATAGATATGACACTTCTTGTGGTTCACATAACTTCCATTTGGTGTCTGGATGTTTGGAAGGCATTGTAGCCTTGCAAGGCCAAAGTATTTACTGCAGCCTTGAACCATATTTCTGTGACTGCACAGACATCAACATTTTCACTGCAAAGAATGCTTATGGAGAGTGTGGTTTAAGATGTAAACTCCTAGGTTTTAGCAGCACGACCCTTACTTTGTTGGAGATGTACATTTTCTCATTGATAATTCAGTTTTTGTGAACTTGCCTAATAAAAGGATTACAGTGCAGTCAAGTGGCTTATGTATGGCAAAGCAGTGTGCTCTATCCACTGTCATCCCACACCGACAAGTACTGTATCATCTTAGAATGACATCAGAAACTTAGGCAAGTCCAGAAAACCTGTATAGTGGCATCATAGTGGTATCGTCCTAGGTATAATGCTGCTCAAACATAGAGACATACCTGGCTTGTACCCATATTCAGATAGCTCAATCATATCTGTGTTCAAATATTTCATATAGTCACATCAAGTTGTGCATATCAACATGAAGAATACTGGATTAATAGCAGGACATGTTTGTTGACTGACTTGATTGCATGTGTGCTGTGATGTCTACCTCTGCCACACAGCTGACACTAAATGTATCCTTGTTTAAGCTGGTGAGTGGAGCATCTCTACATCTCACTATACAGTCAACTGTTATGAAAACCTTTGGAATAGATGCCCATTGCCTTAAGCACTTCTATGGTGAGACACTAGTAATAATATTTCTTATGTGTATTGTCTGCTTTGGGTGTAGTGTTATATGTAGCATGATTGTGTTTAGGATGTGTATGCTTTTAGTTTGGTTTGTGGGGAGTACCTCTGTACATGATAGTTTGTGTTGGGTGCATATTATGAGTAGGAGTCAAGGTGTGTGATAGGACAGAGTGTTTAGTGTTACTCTTCTGGAAGCAAGGGGACACTGATTCCAGATTACTACTGTAAGTGAATCTCTTCAAAATTGTACTTCAGTGATGCAGGAGGTAAAGGCTGTTTAGTGCAAAAAGGCATTATCTGCACTGAGTCAAAAACCCATGTCAATTATGCCAACAGGAGAAACAGAGGGAAATGATAGGTGGTAATGGGGAGTTTAAACCTGGTATCTGCATAGATAATGCAAAAAGGAGGGGTATATGTGATCTGACTGCTATTTTCAGGTGACAAACCCATGGGGTGAACATTAGGAGGGCCTTCATAAGATGGATCATTACTTCTGTTATTGATAGGTAAGTGGGTAAATTGCTGCTTGTTGTTTAACAGATGCCCTGACAGCTAGATCTGCTCTGTTACCTATCAGTAACCAATTGTATTTGAAAGAAAGTGTATTGAAATTTCTGCATGTACAAGGGAAATGTGTTACAGCCTCTGCACACAATCCAGAGCAGAGGAGGTAATGGAAAGACACACTGTTAAAGTCCAAACTGAGTCCAGACACATTAACCTTGAAATAGATACTCCTACTGTACACTCCTTCCAGAAGTGTACAGATGGGGTTTCTCCAAACACAGATGTCATCCTCTTCTTCCTATTCTTTTGGGTAGTACCATTAGGGGTTGCCACATCAGATCATCTTTTCCAATTTCTACCCATACTCTGCATCTTGCTCTGTCAAATCATCCTCCTGCAAGTCCTCTGTCACCATATCAATAAACCTTATCTTAGGCCTTCCTCTTTTCCTTTTACTTGGCAACTCCATCCTTACCATCCTTCTTCCAATATACACAGCATCACTCCTCAGCACATTTTCAAACCAATACAATCTTACCACTCTGACTTTCTCTCCAAAAAGTACAACCTGAGCTGACACTCTAATATATGGTTAATACTTCTTTCCATCCTCAGTACACAAAATGCAAATATTAGCATCTGGAACTCTGCCAACACCTGTTATGACTCCTGCCTTTTTGTCAGTAACATTGTCTGCAACCCATATAACATAGATGGTCTCATTACCATCTTGTAGACCTTCACTTTCACTCTTATTGGTAACCATCTGCCAAAAATCACTCATGACACTCTTCTCTACCCCCTACACCCTTCATGTATTCACTTCTTCACCTATCTTCCACAGTCACCATTACTTTGAACTGTTGATCCAAAGTATTTCAAATCATGCACCTTCACAAACTCTACTCCCTGCATCCTCACCAATCTTCTATCCTCTGTCTCATTCACACACATACTGAATATTCTGTCATAGTCCTGCTGACCTTCATTCCTCTCTTAAGAAGAGCATATCTCCCCCTCTCTAGGGTCTCCTAAATATGTTCCCTACTCTCACTACAGATGACAATACCATCCACAAAAATCATACTCCACAGGGACTCCTGTGTGATCTAATGTGTCAGCCTGTCCATCACCATTGCAAATAGATGTCATGATGTATCTGCATACAATAACAGGAATGTCAATGTTATCTGTCTTGTATAGGATAAGGTGACATCTACTCATCTGTCAAGCCAATGTGAGACCGTGACCTGGTGTGATGTATACATATCCAAAAATCTGATATCTATGATGACATCAGCAGTGTCTGTTGAAGGAAAAAGGGCAGTGTTCCATAGGCTGCTGTAAAATGCTCTGTATAACATCCCCCAACAGCTCACACACAGTTGATTACAGTGACAAAAGAACTCCTACTTATACAAATTTATGGACTGTTCAACACAGTACCTAATACATGTGCCACAGCACAACTCTAATTTTAACAAGGCTTCAGGTAATCTTATAGTAGATGACATCAGCAGGCGATGTGGTGGACAAAAGTTTGGAGGCCTGCTTCAAAAGGATGTTTGTGTAAGCACCAAAACAGTGCACAATCATGGCATTTGTGAAGTCAGTGTAGAATACACACACACACACACACACACACACACACACACACACACCAACTTGACCGCAGTGAGGATAGAACCCCACCTCTCTACGTTTATATACTACAGATCACAATACTTAACACATGCACCACAGCACAAGTCTGATTGTACCAAGACTGCAGGTGATGTTATGATAGTTGACATCAGCAGGTCATGTGGGGGACAAGAGTTTGGAGGCCTACTTTGACTGGATGTTTGTGCAAGCACCAAAACAGTGCAAAACCATGCCATGCCAAAAGTCAGTGTGGAATACACACTTATGCCCTTCTTTATGGACATGCACACACCAAGTTTGCTGCATGGAGGATATAACCCCTATTTATATAGGTTTATATACTACAGATCACAGTACATAATACATGCACCACAGCACAAATATGATTTTAGTAGGACTGCAGGAGATGTTATGGTAGATGACATCAGCAGGTCATGTGGGAGACAAGAGTTTGGAGGCCTGCTTCAACTGGATGTTTGTGCAAGCACCACAATGGTGAAAAACCATGCCATTTCAGAAGTCAGTGTGGAATACACACTTACACCCTTCTTTATGGAGATACACACACACACACACACACACACACACACCAAGTTGGCTGCACCAAGGATAGAATGCCTATTTATCTAGGTTTACAACAGCACAAATCTGATTTGAGTAGGAGTGAAGGTGCTCTTATGGTAGACAACATCAAGAGGCCACATGGGGGACAAGAGCTTGGAGGCCTGCTTCAACTGGATGTTTGTGCAAGCACCAAAACTGTGCAAAACCTAGCCATTTAAGAAGTCAGTGTGGGATACATACTTTCACCCTTCTTTATAGAGACACACATGCACACACACACACACACACACACACACACACACACACACACACACACACACACACACACACACACACACACACACACACACACACACACACACACACACACACACACACAAAGTTGACTGTAGTGAAGATAGAACCCCATCTAGGTTTGCATACTACAGATCACAATATTTAATGCATGTGCCACAGCACAAGTCTGACTTTCCTAGGACTGCAGGTAATCTTATAGTAGATACATCAACAGGACATTTGGGTGACCTGTGTTTGGAGGCCTTCAGTGGACAACCATGCCATTTTGGAAGTCAGATTACAATACACACTTTCATTTTTGTTCACACACACACACACACACACACACACACACACACACACACACACACACACACACACACTTGGCTGTAGTGAGATTAGAACCCCTACTTATCTCAATCCAGGAAATAAAGAAGACAGTACTTAACACACACACACCATGGCATAAATCTGATTTATGTAGGACTTCAGGTGAACTTATACTAGATGACATAACCAAGCCATGTATTGAACAATGGCTTGGGAGGTCTGCACAGTCACATTGCTTTTTAGTGTCGTCTGAGGCTAGTTGCCTAGCAGATGAATGCTGTTTAGTTGCCAGTCTACATAACAAAAATATCCTTATTGAACATATCTGCCTGTTTGTGTTTGGATGAGTAAGCCTGTAACCACCATCAATTGGCCCTGTCCATGATGGAGAACACATTATATATTACAACTTGTATAGTGGTTGAGATATGTGTGGAAAAATCAAAGAGACCCAAGGTTGTTGTGATTGTTGGCATTGTTGCTGGTGGGAAAACAAATGGATGGCTTGCCAGTATATGTGCATATACTTACATTGTGCCCTGAATTTGCAATCTTTCCACATGTGGTCTTAGGGGACACATCGGGTCTGAGAATAATGGGCACAAGATGCATCAGATTTGTGCTATAGTTAATTAAGTGTACATGCATGCGTTTGCCTTTTTTTACCTGCTTGCTCATAGGTAAGGAGTGTGCAAACACGAGGCACAATGCTCACATCTGAGACCTACTATTATGTAATATATACCTGCTACTACAGTCCAATCCTATATGTACTCCAGGCCAGGATTTTCCCATAACTAGCATCAATAATTGAATATATCTGGTGTTTGTTGTTGGCAGTGTGACATAAATCCTATTTCGTCTTTCACTGTTTCTGCAATGCTGTACTCCACACAAACTGGCTAAGCCCTATCAAAAGGTCTTATACATATGGCACACCATGCAAATGTGGAATTAAAATAAGACAAAGTTGGTAACAGTATGGGGCACAGAGTCACAGTCTGTAAAACACAACCTATTGCTAGTACACCTCCAAAACTTCTACTTATATAAGAATTAGAACTCTGAACAGTAATGCAGCTTCATCAAACAGGATGGCTGCCTTAGTCCTTTTGGCCACAGAAGCAGCTTGCCAAATCTGGGGTCATTCATCATACAACCACCTGCAAAAAAATATGCAATGCTATTCATCAGTTACCTAACACATTCAATGCATGATCAAATCTATATTATTGTCCCGAAAATGTGTGGGATAATAATTGTGACAAACACTCATGTACCGTGGGTTTGGAGATAGCATAAATGAGTTACTATTTTGACAATAAAAGCATAGAGTTCTGTTTTGGAGGGTGGGGAAAAACACATTTACTGTTAGGATACAAACAAGTCTGAAGTCAGACACTGCAATGCATTCCCTTACTTTCTAACTTCTCTCATGAATGATGTACCACTAATCTGCTGCAGTAAGATTGTATGAATGTTTCATACATGAGGCCTACTAATTACAAATAGACACATAATAGTAAATAAGTGTCTGTAGTCATATGTTAATTTAATTTCTGTACAAGTACACCACTATTTACTTGCATACTTTACCATGTTCATAGATACAAGCATATGTGATAATATGTTTCAAGAGTACAGTGTAGGTTAAGGACCTACCTTGCAAATGCATCGGTTAACACAACTTTAGTTCAGGGATGACTCTGTCTGTTGCAAGCAGTACACAGCCAATATATGGACAGGTATAGATTGTGTGAGTTGCCTGGCATCAATTTTAATACATTTATGTGAGTAGGAGAAATGTATTAGTCCCTAGGTCCCTAAGTGGTCAGTGAATGTGCTATGCATTGACTCTTAGCCAAAGGAAGGGGATACTGAGCATGCCTACATCTGCCTACAGGGGCAACAGATGGGGATTCCTCCTCTGAGTCATCCTGTGACTGTGGTGACCTAGGCATTGGGGTGGGGGGGTTGTGTGTTCCCTTCCCCTTGCTGATCCTGCTGCAGCTGCATCCACAGGATCAGATTGCAGAACATAGCACATACTGTGAGTATTTGTGTACATGCACATGAGGTATACTGCAAGGCTCTACTGGATATATCTAGGCACTGAACCATGAAGTCAGAAGCCCAAATGCATGCTCTATGATGTTTCTAGTTTGTGTGTGTATAACATTATGGCATTCTTTCATGGGTGTGTGTTTTTGATGGGTGTTGTCATCCACAGTTTGAGGGCACAGTCAGCATTCCCCAGTAAATAGCCCTGTGGAATGTGCCCATAGCAAAGATCTGGTACAGCTGTGATATGTGCCAGATATGGGAGTAGTGATAACTGCTAGGGATGCCAGCACACAAATTCAAGATAATCTGCTGGGCATTGCACATGACTTGGCAGTTTATGGAGTAGTATCACTTACAGTTAATATAGATTCCACCCTGGTCACCAGGTCCTTGATGTGTACATGAGTGCAGTCTATGGCACCCAGTACTCTAGAGTCATGGCTACATGGTAGAACTGATGCATATTGCTGGCCCTCTCCTCAGGGGAAAGGGGAAAATATGTGCTCACTCGCATGTAGGAGCATAGCATCCAGGAAATGATGGAGTATCCTAGATGCTGATGCCTGTGATGCCCCCATCATGTTCCCAGTTGGTCTTTAAAAAGTACCTATAACTAATATCCTAAGGGCTACACATACCTTAATTTCCACTGGGATTGTTTCGTCTCACTCTGGCTCTGAGTTGAGGGAAGCAGACCTCACAGCATTCTTGTATTATGTCCTTGTCTACCCTATAGTTCTCTACAATCTGCAGTTCATGTAGAATCTGGAAGATTACCTTGGGCCTGAACACTCTTCTCCTTCTTGGTCTAGGCCTATTATCAGCAGCACCAGCAACATTGACTTCAACGTCTATTTTATACAGATGTAGAATAGCTACAGCAGTCCCTAGCATTATCTCAGTTAAAATTTCCAAGTCTCTACTCCAACGGTCTTGAAGTATCAAGGTAAAATCTGAATGTAGGTTGTATGCATACTTTATACATTTCTTTAGTAGGTCCACCATGTGAAATTGGCTAATTAAGATGAAATTCACCTACTTAGGGTATAAATAACATGATTTAAAGGCCCTACTTCAGTGCGCAGTAGTGCACTGTGCTCACTGTCGAGAAGCAGAGTGCAGCTGTGCATAACAAATGTAAACCATATCAACATTTTACATTTTCATCCCTGTTGTCATGAAACGTACAGAAAATGCTAGTTAGTGCAAGCTACACTTTATTTGTATAAGCCACAATGTCACAATAGTATGAGAAAAGCTTGCATACCCTGTACTAGAATGCAAGACCATCTGCACTCCAGTCCAATACTTAACACCTGTTGCCACAGAAGTAGTTACACAAAGTCTCATAACTTGAGGGTATTAGCAGAGAATAGCCCCACTTACTGGGTATGCTATGCCCAGTGGTGCTCAGCAATATCAGTTTAATGCATCTGGTTTCTATTTTTGCATGTATAGCTCATGTCTGATCCCTAGGTGGTCTAGTCACGCAAACAAGGTATGCATCACTAAAACCATTTGTGGCAAGTGGCACACTGTGCAAACATGCAAAATAAACACATGAAAAAAATAATAATAGAAAGTGACCTGGCACACCACCCCTGATGTCATCGACATCCATTGGAAACATACACATCATGTAGGAGCCTATGTGAAGTGAACATCCATACATGGTTCCTGCCTTTTGTTATTCAACAAATCCCCTGACTTTTGTACTCATTTGTATAATAGCCATGCTGACAGCTTGGAATCTGCATGGTTAGTAGTTGTGTAAGCTGGACAATAGCATGGGAGCATGATTTTACAGACACAAGGCAGGGTATTACATTATCTAAAGTTACTGTACATTATTCTCCTCTTTTATATGACATTTTGGTACTCATAGTTAAAACCTTTTGTGGAAAGCGGTGCACTGTGCAAACATGAGTAAAATAAAAATTTAAATTATAGTAATCTGACACCCCCCCCTCCCCGATGCTTTCAGATATCCAGAGTGTATACATCACCCTTTATATGTATGTTGTTTCCTTTTCAGGGGAATTCTGTCCATATTTCTGGACTTTTACATGCCCTTGCTTCCGTATAGACTTCTGTACATGGAAAATGTCCTTGTACACTACCAAGATGGACACGGAGTATACATGGTTGCATTAAAGGTTGTTGGATTGCTCCACTGTGTTGTTTCACTTCATTAGCATAAATTTCAGCTAGTTATGCTGAAATTTGCATTCCACAAAAGTTTCTGTAATGATGCATGTGTGTGTGTGACTGCAGGGCACTACAAGGAGTTTACCCAATCTAAAATTGTTTGCACCTATGTTCACATCGGGCCATGATGCACACACAGAAAAATGACCTGTAAGCTATATTGAATTCCACCCAGGATTTATCACCTAATACACTATCTCTATATCCTTTCTACTTCTCTTCTCCCCCTCACATAATTACTCATGGTTGACTCACTGCAAAACTAATGGATATATTGTACCTTATGCTCTGTTGTTTACTAAAATGTTCATATTCATCTTTTCTATGTAACTAATCTCAGGTACTCCATTATCACTTAAATTTCTTCCTATTTTGTTTCTGAAATGTTTTGCATTTCACCCATGTAATTGGTCAATATTGATTAGTACACTACTATAATAAGCAAATATATCTATCTATCCATATATGTCTGTGTGTGTGTGTGTGTGTGTGTGTGTGTGTGTGTGTGTGTGTGTGTGTGTGTGTGTGTGTGTGCATATGGTTCCCCTGTCTTTGACTGAATGCATGTTTGTTTGACAAATGCAGGTGCATGATTTAATGTTGATAGTACGGATGGCTGAATAGTGGCTGTATCGATGATATGGAATGACTGTACAGGTAAATGGTTTTGGGGAGGTGAGAACGCGTGTGTGTGTGTGTGTGTGTGTGTGTGTGTGTGTGTGTGTGTGTGTGTGTGTGTGTGTGTGTGTGTGTGTGTCATTGTGTGAGTTGGAATGAGTGAAGGATGTGTGTTGGGTGTTTGTGTGTGAGTTTCTGTATTTTATAGTAAGGGCTAGGTTAGGGGATTAATGAAGTGTTCTTAGTGTGTGTTTGTGAATGTTTGTGTGTCTCCATTGGTCTTTTGAAGTGGCAGTGTTATGAGAAGGTTTTAAAGACATTAAAGTGTAAGTTTAGGGTTAGCACCCATTACTAAAATGGTGAAGGGGAGGTGGCAGAGCCCCCTGTTCTCTTTAGATATGGGTGCTAACTCTAATGCTGCCCCTTCACCCATCTCTAACCTTACACCATAACACCATTAAAACCTTCCTGTAACACAGCCACTATTCAGATAAATTTGAGGCTAGTGTTAAGAGTGGTTTTAGTTTTAATATCAGGAGAGGGAATAGTTTTCCTGTCTCAATATTACTGTTGTCATTATTTTTTTCCACTATTTGTGTATGATCGAATTTATTTTTCTGGTGTTTTGCATTTGACATTAGGGCAGTTCAGTCATACACAATAGACCCATATATGTATATATATATATATATATATATATATATATATATATATATATATATATATATATATATATATATATATATATATATATACATATATCTATCTATATCTACATATCTATAGATATAGATAGATATAGATAAATATATAGATAGATAGATAGATAGATAGATAGATAGATAGAGATAGACAGTATTTGTGATCAAATGATATCTGTGTAGTTGACACCATTTGGTCAACAGAAACAGATGGTCAGTTTTTGCAAGGGATAACAGTATCCAGGTAGGGGAATAATATTCTCTTTCCCTGTGGATTGTGTGGTCTCTCTTTACTATTCATAATTAGCATGGTGTGTGGGGGTGCAGTCCTTCACATGTCAGGCAAAACACTTGCTGTTGGTTTTGCCTACTCCAGGGTAATCCTTGGACCATGTGCAGAACATGCAAATGTTTTGTTTTTCACCTGCATATTGATATCCGGAATACTGATATAATGATCGTTCAGTCACAAATACTACATCCATATACATATGTTTATATTGTTTACATCTACTAAGTCTGGTGAATGTAAACTCCTTAAAGGTATTATTAATAGTGAAAATAAGTAAAATGACACTTACTGCAAGAGACTCCAGTATACATACATATTATTATAAATCATCCTGACATTTAATTTTATGACTGTCATGTAACTTTTCCTCTAGCCATCTCTGACCACATTGTAAATCAGATCAATATACAGATCAAAATACTGCCCAATTAATAAAATTACTGTCAAAATAAAAAGATAAGAATACTTTAGCAGGCAAACTGCAACCAAACTGTAAATAACTTAGGACCTTAGGTTACACATTGGTTCTAAGCTACAGCTTGTACCACAGCCCTGACAGCAAATTAAATATCTGCATTCATTTCTGCTCTATGTACCAATCGGCAACACATTGCACTTGGGCAGATTCCCCTTTATCCCACCATAGCTACATCACTAAGCCTTGCTGACTTATGTCACCTTGTATGGCTGCTGGTAGGTAGGTTTAAATAATATTTCTTCAAATTTGATGCAGTGGTTACTGACACCAAATCCTCTTCATGTGCTAGCACTGTTTTCAGAAACAATATGACCTCTGACAAGTGCGGAATAAACATTGACAGATATGGTAACATTTCCAACAATCATTTAAGAAACATTTGTCAATACGTTTCTGCATATTCACAGTTTCTTGAGCATTGTAGCATTTATTTGTCAAACATGCTTAGCAGACAGATGTCCCATGCATGACAGAGAAGTTGCACCTCTCTAACTCTTTGCTTTATTGAGTTTCAGACCCCATAATCTCAGTCACTCTAACAACTTGATTAGTCATCTGTCACATTACAAGTGTAATGAGTATTTATAAATTTAGACAGTCACATTTGTTGTAGCATGTTGGTCCACTTCTGGTGCTAATGTCATGCCAAGGGGTGCTATTAAGAATTTGTATGTCCCCAAGGGTAAACTGAGCATACACATTTGGAACTTGCTTCAAATAGCTTAATTTGGCAAAATCCTTGGTTTGTAGCAAACACTGAAAAGAATCATCTGGCATTAGACATAGCTTTAACTACTCCTGTAATAGTTTTCAATGGAAAATGCTCCTTCTTGATCTATATATTAAGAACTTGAGAATCAGTATGAATTTCAATGGGAGGGTTGTTTTTCAGCAAAGTTCTGTACAACTATTGTTTTCTTTTATTTTTATTTATTTATTTATTTACATTTGTTGACCGGGCTAGTCTAAATGGATACATGTCCATTTTCAGTAGAGGCCTGGGGATAAAAGCTCCAAGCATAGACAGAAAAAACATTATTATATAATATTAATATAAAAAAAGCTATTATCAAGTACAGATAATAACATTATTGGAATATTTGTGAAAGAAAAAAGCAAAAATATTCCATTCTGAAAGAGTAATACATTTTAAAAAAGTTATAACAAGATTTTTTTTTTTTTTAGGTAGGAAACATACTACAGTTAGTACAGGTAGGAAACATACTACAGCAAAAAGGACATTGAAAAATTTGAGCAATATAGTACACTGGAGAAGTGAAGTAAAAGGGAGAGCAGGAATGAGTAAGTGGAAAATCAGTCAGGGTTCGTGCAGGGGCAAAGCCAGTGAGTTTTAAAATGTTCTTTGAGATGTTTTTTAAAAAGATGTGTGGAAGAGAGAGTAGAAAGTTCACTTGGAAGCTGGTTCCAGGCTTTACCCACTGTGTTAGTGAAAAGTGAGCCTCCAGCTTTGTTTTTAGATTTAATAGTGGAAACTAGAAGCTTATTGGCTGAGTGAAGAGTTGTAAGGTTTTTGTAAGGGGTAGTCAGATTAGTGAGGATTGGGGTATTATTAGGGTGGAAAAGTATCTTTTGGGTTATAGTAAGTTGATGATACAGTAGCTGGTGCTGCAGTTCTAACCATGCCAATTGTTTGAGGTTGAGACAGTGGTGGGTTCTAAAAGTGTTGTCAGTAGTAAATCTGGCTATGTTATTATAGCTAGTGGCAAGTTTGTTAAGGTTGTTTTTAGAAAGGTTGGTATAAATGGCAGAAGCATAAAACAGTGTAGAGATCAGTTGAGTCTGGGCTATAGTGGTTCTGGCTGTTGGTGTAAGGAAGGGTTTGATTCTATACAGGGAACATAGTTTTTTGTTGACAGATTTTATGGTAGTGTTGATGTGATCATCATAGCTAAGGTTGTTGTCTATGGTTATGCCCAGGAGACTGGTTGTAGCATCAGGGGATATGGTGTTTCCATTGTTAGAGGTTATAGTGAAGAGAAATTGTGGTGATTTTAAAGTAGGAGTAAAGAGTAATAATTTTGTTTTTTGGGGTTTAGGAAGAGGCAGTGTTGCATGAACCAATTTTCAACAGTATGAAATATAGATTGGGTGAGGGTCTGGAGTGTGGTTGGGGACCTAGCTGAGCAGATTAAAGTAGAATTATCAGCATATTGTATGCAGGTGGCTTGAGGAATTTTAGTGGTTAGGTCATTAATAAACATTGAAAAGAGAAGAGGGCCTAGGATAGAGCCTTGAGGTACTCCAAGGTTTACGGGGAGGGCAGTTGAAAGCTTATTGTCCCAAAGGACTGTTTGATGTCGGTTGTCTAAATAGGATTTAAACCAGAGTAATGCCTGTGCGTCCAGTTAATGGGCTTTTAATACCTCCATAAGCAGATTATGGCTGACCATATCGATGGCTTGTGAAAGGTCGATAAACAAAGCGGAGGAAAGAGAGTTATTGTTACGATTTTTGTTTATACAGTCAGAAAAGGATAGCAGGGCAGTTGAAGTACTATGGAATGGTCTGAGACCATGTTGGCAAGTAAATTGTTGTGGAGAAGATGGTCAAGTAGTTGTTGGTGGATGCATTTTTCCATTATTTTAGCTATAGAAGATAGTAGGGCGATTGGTCTAAAGTTGGAAATATCAGTTGATGTCCCACCATTGTGTAGAGGAATGATGTGCGAGACCTTCCATATAAGAGGGATTTTGCTTTCTGAAATAGTTCTATTAATAAGGATAGAAATAGGGTAGGCAATGACTTTAGCTGCAATTTGCAGGTATTCTTCTGGTATACAGTCAGCAGAAGGGGTGCATGGCTTGAGTTTTTGAAGGAGGTTATGAACGAGGGATGTAGGTACTGGTTGTATGTGAAAAGAAGGCACTGAATTTGTTGTGGTATTAGGTGGGAGGGAGCTAGTGGGTGGTAGAGTATTAGCTAGAGTTTGTATGGCTTTTATAAAGTAGTTGTTAAAGGAATCGGCTATCAGTTTAGGGTTATCATGGGTGATTCCTGATGGGGTGTTTCTGCACTCTGCCCCCAGTTTTCTTTCTGTCCCTGAACTGAGCTAGCTTTAGCACTGCTCAAACAATTGGGCTAGCTGCCACTTCAAATGCCGTGAAGCCTTCTGTGAGTTTTCCATGTGAATGAGAGTGAGGTACTACAGCCTTGTTGAAGAATCTGTTTTGGATGTCTCTATTATCAGATTGCATATCTTCTCTGTGCAATAGATTTTTCATTCAGAACTACATAAGTGATTTAAGTCTTTAGCTAGCTAGCATCTACTTTCATTATCAAGCTCAAGATCAATAAAATGTTTATGGGGGCAGAGCCAAGATGGCCAATAAAAGCAACTAAATTTAGAGCTCTGCAGAATTAGTCTTTAAAACAGGAGAATAATTATTTTTTAAAGTTTTCTCATAATTTATTCATAACATTTTTTTCTTCATCATTTCCGATTTTGGTGGAAATATAAAAAAAATTCCTGTCATTTTATCTGGAGATTATTTCATCAAACAAAGATGAGCAGTTCTAAGTATTGTCACTCTGATTCATCTTTGAGGAAGGATTTACAACAAGTAACTTCTAGCCTTTCGGGAATTATCTCTGAAATTGTATTTTATTTATTTTATTTTATTTACATTTGTTTACCAGGAAATTCCAACTGGACACAGGTCCTTTTTCAGCGGATGCCAGGGGAGAAAAGCTCCACATCATGTACATGATAAACAGAGATACAAAGTTGCAGCAATAGTAAACAACATTACAGGTTGTTGGCTTTAATACAATAACAAGATATTGATTATCAACAGTATATACAGTAAATGTTGCAAGTTAAGATAGTTTCTTGTTGTTTATAATATTATTAACAAAGTTGTCAGACAACATGTTAAAGTATGTAAAGACAACTAGGTATTTCTGACTAGATAGCTCTCAAGTGAATCTGGAAAATCTTAGACAACTTCTTAAAACAAATTGTTTCAACGAACTGTTTCAACAACAACAAAATAAAATCTCTGACATGGAAACTGCCTTAAATGACATGGAAGAGAGACTAAAAGAAGAAGAATCCCAAATCCCATGTACATGATAAATAGAGATACAAAGTTGCAGCAATAGTAAACAACATTACAGATTGTTGGCTGTAATACAATAACAAGATATTGATTATCAACAGTATATACAGTAAATGTTGTTTATTAGTAGCAAAGTTGTCAGACAAGATGTTAAAGTATGTAAAGACAACTAGCTATTTCTGAACAGATGGTTTTCAAGTGAATCTGGAAAATCTTAGACAACTTCTTAAAACAAATTGATGTTTTCAAAGAATTGTTTCAACAACAACAAAATAAAATCTCTGACATGGAAACTGCCTTAAATGACATGGAAGAGAGACTAAAAGAAGAAGAATCCCAAACTGATTTCCATCTCAGGCAAAACATCTTTCTCCTCAACAAAATCTACGACTTGGAAAATCATAGAAAGAAGATGTAATATCAGAATTTTTGGTCTTCTAGAAAAATCTGAAGGACATGACTTTATTTCCTATCTAAACACTTGGATTCCTTGAAATATTAAAGCTACAGGAGAGTCTCTCTCATGTTATAGAAAAGGGATCATAGAGCCACAGGTAAATCAGTTCCATCTTCTCCTCCTCCAAGGTCTGTTGTAAAATTCTTATCATATATTGATAAAAAACTAATAATCAAATCTGCTTGGAGGAAAGCTCCTCTGAAGTATAAACAGAATGTAATAATATAATATATATATATATATATATATATATATATATATATATATATATATAAATGTGTGTATATATATTTTTGTTGTGTCTTTCGGCTTTTCCCGGTTAGGGGTCACCACAGTGGAACTCCAGTCTGCTAATGATTGGCAGTAGATTTTTACGTGCCGAGTAGTCGGCCTTGACACACAACCTTCAACAAAGGTATGAGAATCGAACAGGACAACGTCTTACTGTGAGGCGACAACACTACCGCAGCACCACCACCGCAGATATATATATATATATATATATATATATATATATATATATACCCAATGAATCTATCCTGCAAGAATTAAAATTCATTTGTCAAAGAAACAAGAGTCTTTTAACAACATAGAGGAAACACGTTCTTTTATCAAAAATGACACTATCATTCCATCCCAGAAGATATGGACTGGCCTTCTTCTTCTTCCCTGAAAAGATCTTCAGAGAAAAATTCCTGGAATGAGTTAAAGAAAAAGAAACAAAAGACAGAGCTTTCTTCAATCAAGACTAGTAAACCTGTTAAAACTTCTAATTCAAAGTGACTTATTAGTTTGTTTCTAATATTCCACTCCTAGGAGTATAACGGCTATCATTAAAACAAGGTTTGGTAAGATTTATCATATTTTAATACCTTTTCTCAACTGCTAACTTTATAAAATGCTATAAAATGTATTTAGTTGTTTTGATTAGAAGTTTTCATTTCCCTAACTTGCTGTCATTACACTAGTTTATCAGATTTCTCTTCCTTTACTTGTTCTTTTTTCACAAACGCACACCAGTTTATCAGTCATGGTTTACATCTTTATTATTCATTTTTAAAGTATTTATTTAACCTTCTTATTTATCATTTAGAATATATATTCATAAATCTCTGTCTTGTATTCATTATTAAGTTTTTGTTTTGCTTTAGGTATGAACTGTTTAGTTAATTGTTTTAGCGGAGCAATGTGAGCTACATGAAGTTCCCTCTCTAGCAATATGGTGTTTTAATTGGTTATAATTTAATTATTTGATTGCATGAGTTGACATGCTGCAATGTTTAAAGGTTGCTTTCTTAGGAAGGTATAGTATATTATGGTTGTTTCTATAAAGGCATAATAAGTTTGTAATGTATGCTTTGTCAGGTTTCCTTTTGTATGAATGGATTCTGCCAGGTTTCCCTTTGTTTGAATGGGTTTCCCCTATCATTCCCTGGTGGCATAATGGACTTGCTGAGTGCATTTTTTTTATACACAAAGAAAGGCTTCCCGCCTATGAAGCAGTTCACTCACTTGTTTTTTTTTTTTTTTTATGTCCATTAAGACTGTTGGGCTTATTTTTCTCTTTGAAGTTCATTCTTTCATCTCGTGTAGATTCCGCGAGCTCATTTGCAGTGCTGGTTTGTTTTCTTGCAATTTGCAGTGCTATAGTAGATTGCTCATACTTGATTGACAGGAAGATGTGATTCCTTCAATTTATATTCTCTTCTGGTACATGTTATAAGGCAAGAAGTTTGTTGGAGTCTAAAATAATTAGGAGGGGGGGGAGAAAATGGAAGCCTAACAGTAAGGATGATTTACTGAGTGTTACTCCTGGTGGACTTGGATGATTATGATAAATAAGGCCTTACTGCATCACGGATTTTAGCATTCTGTATTTTACCTTTTAAAATATTTGAACCTTAAATGGCCATACTTTAATATTGAAAATATCAGCAAGCTCTTTCATGCTTCATTTTAGCAGCTAGTTTATGCATAAACAAATATGCTAATTTATAGAATAATTAATAAATTAAATGCTGATATGTCAGTTTACTTAAACAAGAAACAATTTTATAACATTCAAGAATGAACTATATGTAACTGGAATATTAGAATGTACCTTCACACTCAATACTTTATTTGTCAGTCATCTGAAATATAACTGATACGCAAATAAGGAATATATATTTTAAATACCTCTTTTTTGTATTATGCTTGCGGATTAAATTATTATCTACTAGATGTATGCAAGGTTTAGGAACAGTGTTCTTAAGAATACTTGAATTTATATAATTCTTGCCTCTCATGTTAATTTGGTACATCTTGGTTACAAGCATATCCTGTGCTTAAGTATTGCTCTGGTACATAAAAATATGCAAATCTTGGGGAAAAAATGGATGTCCAATGTATTAGATATTTGACTCCACAACATTTTTTAATGTTTTTTCATTATTCTTTCCCACCTTTTCATTCCAGAGGTACCAGTAAAACATTTACATTAGAATAAAACCAAGATGTGGAGCAAAAGTTGATTACAATAAAATAAGCATAAAATATCAAAATTATGAAGTCAGCAAAATGCAGAAGACCATTCATATAATAAAAGTAACTTTTAATTAAATAAAATTAAATAGACAGTAGATGAGCCAATTTAAAACAAATTCCTTCATCAGATTTATCAGATCACACATCCAGTTTAAATAATACAATCAATTAATCAATGTTTCAACCTCCTAGACTTAAGGGCTAAAGGAGATTGAAACATTGATTATTTTATTAAATGTTAGTTTTATTATACAAGTGGTCTTCCATGTTTGGCTGACTTCATAGTTTTGATAAAACATTTAAATTAGTTTTATACCCCTCCACCATGTCTTGATTTATTAATAGTCCAGATTGTGTTGCTAAATTTTGATGTTCCAGTACATTGTCATTTGTTAAAGTGATATGAATTTGTAAGGAGTAAATCAAATGTTTAAAGTAGAGATATGGACATCTTGCAATGGTCAATTACAGTTGAAAGGTATACTCACATTTTGCAGTAGTTTAAAAAGCTGTTAGTCATCAAGGGTTTGGTGCAGAATAGAAAAGACAGAAACACATATAATTTTATGCAGCTAACGAAAGAAAAGGGTGTCAAAAAATTCCTAATTCACACCAATATATATAAATTATTTTCTACAGTTCCAATAACCTATAGTCTATGTTATTAAGCTTGCAGAAATATGATTTACAAGTTTTAATAATAAACATAATAAACATAATAAACTGATATCAATAACTGATATTCTTACTATAGCTGAGATGTTTATGACTGTCAGATATTATACACAAGATTATCAAGAAATACATTTGTTTGTGATAAAGTACATGGCATTTGCCATGGTGAAACAGGTTTGTTTTTCTTCCCTTTGAATGCACATCTATTTTTAAATTCTAAACTAGTATATCAATTATTGGTAAGCTATGTTCTAGGTTTGAATGAGTAAATGTAAAGACACATTCTGCTTGTATATGAAGCCTACCTATCATAGCTACATAACTCTCAAATAAGGGTGTTTTTTTAAGGTAAACATTTTGCAAATTTGATCACTTTATCATCTTAAACTGTAAGTTTTTAGCACCACATCATCTTGTTGTTATGTATCCTGTACTGATTTCTTTTAGAGAGAAAATATTATGATAGCAACAACTGTCTGCCTAGGATTGTATATCTGCTTGTTGAGGTTTCTATATCTGTATATAGGCAATATTGCTAAAAGGAATGGGAGGGAAAGGGAAAAAAGGGAAAGAGGAAGGTGATGACAGTAAAGAAAACGTAAACTGAATAGTATTTTTTCACTTTTAACATTTTATTATATATTATTTAAATATTTGCATGCATATACGAGGAAAAATATTGCTAAAAAAATCTTGACTTCATGATTAATTCTTCTAAAGGTAATATAATTCTAGGGTGATTTTAATTATTTACTGGGTAATTCTGATACTTCTTACAAATGAACATAACAACTCTCCCCCACTGCCATGATCTTTAAAAAATGGATTGATTGTCTTAATTTATATGATACTTTAAACATGAAAGACTCTAAATCTTTACTTTTCTCACATCAAGGTTATAAATATGGCACTCAAACTAGAATAGATAACGTTTTGGTCTCTCATGATCTGAGTTCTAGAATCTCATGTTTTATTATTACTCCTTGACCAATTTCTGATCATGTTGACCTTATCACTAAAGTTCAAATTGATTTTAAAAGTTTACCCTTTCTAACTAGAATTCCAGTATATATAACTAAAATTAAGGATTTAAAGCCATGGTTGATTTCTGCACTGATTTTTTTCTCAAAATAAACTCATTTTTGGATGTTAATCCAGTCATGATTTGGGACTCCTTAAAAGCTTATATTTATGGGATAACTTTAACTTGGTATAAAAATAAAATAATGGATTTAGAGTTACAAAATATTAAATCTCAATTACAATAGCCAAATCAAAACATTTTAAAGATAAAAATTCTAATTCAAAGACATAGAAGAATTAAACAATAGACATATTGACATACTGACTCATAAATCCAATTTAGGAATAGAAAGAATAAAAATGAATTCTTATTCATTATCACCTAAACATATGCATAATTTGGCTATGAGAGTTAAAATGCATTCAAAATCTAATAATATTATTAAAATAAGACATGAGGCCTCTAGCTAAATCCTTTCTGACATTAGTGACATCCTTGATACTTTTAGATATCACTTTTCCCTTCTTTATAAAGTAGCTTCTTCAGATATTCACTATTTAAGTTTAGATCTATAGTCTTTTAGTATTAAAAAAAATCCAGATGAATTAAAAACTAAACTGCAATCATATATTGCCTATAAAGAAATTATGGACAAAATTAAGATATCAAAAACCAATAAAGCTCCAGAAATGGATGGCTTAATAATAGAGATCTGTAAACGTTTTCCTCCATTTATCATATCACTTTTCCACAACACTTTAAATGAAATTCAATCAAAAGCAATAATTTACCCTTCTTGGAAATATCATTAATTACTCCTATTCTTAAATCAAATAAAACCCCTCAAGTCTGTATTTCTCATTGACCTATATACCTACTAAACAATGATTATAAGGTTTTTATATCTATTATTACTGATAGAGTTAAAGAACCTTTAACTGAAATAATTAACCATGATTGAATATTAGTCATATATTAACTCTTATTGACTTCCTAAATAAAAAAAATGAAAAGCTGTAATAATTAGTCTAGATATTGAAAAGTCATTTGTCTCCTTAAATTGGGATTATTTATTTAAAGTTTTAAATTTATTAGATTTTCCATCTTCATCTATCTGTCTTTTAATGAATATTTATAGTAATAATCTAGATTATATTAAACAATGTTATTTTACTTCAGCGTTATTTTCTCTAACTACAGGTAACAGGCAAGGTTGCCCTTTATCCCCAATTCTTTTTGCTCTTGCTATTGTAGTCTTTGCATTCTAATCTGAAGAAATTCAAATATTATTGGACTGAATGCGTTCAGTCAATATACTTCCAAAATTATGTTATTTGCAGATGACATTTTACTTGCACTGCCTAATTCAATAGACGCCCTCTCCAAATTGGAATCTTTAATATACTTATTTCAGTCTATTTCTGATCCACACTTTAATCAATTAAAATTTAAATTCACAATATTAAATAAAAAGAAAAAGTTTCAAATTTGTAAAAATCATTATATAGGGGAACTGCTTCTCTTGAATACCTTGATGTTGCCTTACATAGTTCTATAAAAGAAACAATAATAGCTATCTAAAATAACATTTTAAATATAACACAATTTCTCACTGAGAAATGGAATGAACATTTTATTTCCTTTGAAGATAGGCTTCAGTTAATAAAAATGATTTTCCTACCCAAAATATTATATATAGTTCAAGCTGTGTCTATTTTCCCAGGAAAAAATCTAATTAATAATATAAATAAGCTCCTTTTAAATTTTCTTTGGCTCATCGATAAAAATAGAATAGCCTTTCTTTATCATGTTAGACCATGGGATAAGGGAGGAATTAATTTCCAGATATTGATACCTATATTAAAGCTTCAATTTTCAAAATCATTTTGAATTGGGTAGATTCTGGTTATATTTTGAATTGGAACTCTTTACATTGTATAATTCTACAGAATGATAATAATCTTCATGAAAACCTTCTGTTAAATATCATGGCAATACTTTTTGGCATATTCTTTGCTATGTTATGCAAAATAACATTACTAGACCTACGGACTCTAGCTATTTAAATTTTATAATTAATAACTTTAAAAAATATATCCTTTCAAATATTGATACTAAAATTTGGTTTGGAACTTTAATTCCTTTCAGTATCACCAAAAAATATTTTGATAAACTTCATAGTAATTTCTTTACTTATTGGGAAGCTAAACATTTTATTTGTTGGAAGCAATGTCTAAAAATCTTTTGGTTAAAGAAATAATCAACTTACATAGAAATTTGATCTAGCTTCTCATTATTGTTTACTACTACAAAGTATAACAACCTACTCTAAAAATCTTTCCATAGTCCTTATTAACTAATTTTATAAAGAAATGCCCAAATTGTTATTATATCTATATGAAATCATCTATAACAAATTAAATTTGAGAAATATAACTTTAAAATTATATAAAATCCTTATAAAATATAAAGTAAAATTGCAAGATAAATATTAGAATTATATTACTGTGGGTCACATTTCTAATCTATCTTATGATATTATTTTATCTTCTGCAAAACTTACACCCTGGACACAATATTGCTGTATATTTACATGGAAATTTTTAAATAGAGCTTTTATTGCACCAAATAAATTAGCTAAAATTGATAAAAATAAGAATATTTGCTGTTGCAGATGCTGACTTGTATGTAAAGCTGATTAGGTTCATAGTTTTATACCTGTCCTCCCTTAGATCAATTCTGATGTGATTTAGATGATTTTTTAAAAGCTTTATTCACTGATTCAGTTTTATTATCAAAATCTTTCATTTTATTTAATGTTAATGATAGTTGTGTATTGAATAATGACAACCTCTCCTTACTTTGGACCATTCTGGGAGTTGCAAGGAACAGCATTACCAGGAAACAGAAATCTACCACTGCACCACTTTTTGGAGATGTTTTATACTTTCTGAAGGAGGCAGCATATAAGGAAACTAAAGTCAAAGAACACAGGATCCATCCAAAATTATGTATTAATAATCCTTGGGAAAAGTGATTTCCCTCATTGACACTTTTCAGACAAATCTCGACTCTCTTGAATGAAAACAAAGTTGTACATATGTTCTTATTTTTTTCTTTCCCATATCTAAAAATGTGAGTAATATTAATCTTATTTTGGGCTTTTGTACATATTTAATTTAGTTAATTCTCTTGCTTAATAATTTGATTTTCTCTATTTGTTTAACAATATGTATTAAATTATTGTATTGCTATTAGCAAAAGAAAATAAAATTCTCTTGAGTAAAAAAAAGTTTATGTGTCCTCCTGTTTGCACCCACAGCTGACCATCCCTATAACTTTATATTGAGTCTTGCACCTCAAAAATAGAGGACAGGGCAGGTGGCCCTGCAGACTAGGAAGGAGGATTTTTGTATGATTTAGCCAGGGCAGAGCTAGTATCATCACACATGTTACAGCACTCAACATCAGCTAGCTCCAGCTCCCCAGATGTTGTAATGTTATGGGTGATCTGTTCCTTTCACTCAGCCTATGTCTACATCACTTGCAAATCCCCTTCCTCTCTCCCTCTCTCCTGTTGGGAGCTCACTGGTAAAGCAGTTCTGGCTGACCTCTCCTTCAAAAAGTCCTTCTGTTTCAATAAAGAATTTCTGCTTTAGCTGAGTTTGTAGTGCAACAATACGAATGATATGCATTCTTTTTGTACTACTGAGCTTACCTAGACTTTTACAAATGTTTTTAGATTTTGACCACAATACAACAGTAAACTGCATGCACACATACTTATTCAACTTGCATTTAAATGCAACATTTTATTTCTAGATTCAAGGATTGGATACCATTCTGCACCAGCATTGCTATGAATATATACATATATATGTGTATATATATATATATATATATATATATATATATATATATATATATATATATATATATATATATATATATATACACATATATAAATATCTATATGTAACTATCTATATGTATGTAGATATATATATATATATATATATATATATATATATATATATATATATATATATTTTTTTTTTTTTTTCCTGTTGAAATTGCCATTTTGTACTCATGCAATGCTTTAATAGTATTCACACAGTTACTTGGTCATATCTTTATATAGTACCCTTGCATTTAGAATGCACTGTATTGAGTGAATGCACTTTATTTGTATTTAGAACCATTTAAGATTTTGCCTGCTTGATTTTCTGACAATACTAATATTCTTCTCTTGTACCCTTTACTAAAACATATAGTAGAAAAAAATATTTTTGCTTTAAAATAAAGTGCAGGCTATGTATTTAGTACTACACTATGCTTGTTCTTGTCAAATGTCTCAATATTTACACAGGTTTTGGTTTCTGCTAATGTTTTTGTTAGCAGGTTCTGTCTTCTTTGTCATGTGGTTCCTTCCATTTTTATTCTATTGTCATGATTTTTATTAAATCCTGGCTTTGTTTTCATATTTTTGAAGAGTCTCAGTTTTACACATTTCTAAGTCTTCTAGAATTCTTCTATTTTTCCTACTTAGCAATGAACTTTGCATGACAGACATCTATAGATTTATGCAATAATTTACCATGATTTACAACTTAGCTGATCATGTCTGATGCCATGGAGTATACTGTGTCTTACCATTAAGTCATTCAATTAATTAAATACACAATCTATATGCTTTAAATCAGTGGCTTAAGCATTAATATTCTCCTGTACCCTTAATTTCTAATAAAAGTGTCACATGCGTTAGATTTTTCTTTTACCTGTAGAATGCTTGCATTTTAATAGTACAAGATTGTTTTATACTGTTCCTTAAAATGGGTAACCTATTTAAATGGCTTCCTTACCTACTACATAAAGAAACAATGCTGACTGACATACCTCTCAACTGTCATGAATTTTGCAAAATATCCAGATTTTTGCCTTATGTTTTTAGTCTGTTCCTCTTAAAATGTGTGACTTATTTGTAAATTTGTGAGGATTAATGTTATTAAATAATTTCAGACATCTGAGTGCCAGTCTTCTACTACTTCATAAAATAGACGTTAATTCAAAACCTGTCATTTTAGCAACTTCCGAATTTTATAAAAGTAGTATTTAAAATCTGCCACTGATTTGAGGCATTTGTTCATCTGTTATTTTTGACTTTGTCCAGAATTCTTGCACAAATATAATGAGAGATATGCCACAAGAAATGCTGCTCAAAGCATGGAAGCAAAGTGTGCCAGTCTTCTGAGATGTTCTCCAGTAAATTCAGGCACATTAGTGAATAAGAAGCATCATGTGATTAATATGGTGTTCCAGCTAACATAAAACAAAGTTATTTACATGGGAGCACATTTTGGAATATTTGTATGGTCTACATAACTTTTATAATGTTTGGTCTAAAACATAAAAAATGAGACACTTGGCAAAGTAACAGCAAATTATTAAGAGTATTAAGAGTTTTATTTTTTTTTCTGTTGTTGTTGATAGAATTGATGCATCAATTACAGATGGTAATTATGGACCTCAGCTTGAGTATAAGGAACTGCTTTGGTAACTAAGATCAAATGGTTGTAAGAAACAGAATTGCAATGTCCAAGGATATTTCTTATTGCAAAGCAGATGTTTAGTATTTAGTGATTATCTCTTTAAGGTAAGTCAACTTGATTAATTGTGAGAGATTTTTGATTGTTTGACAAACCTTTTTATAGTGGGGTTGTTGGTTATACTATTAAAGTCTGATGAAGTCTGGAAATAAAGGTGCTTAATTTTCCTATTGGAACTTGTGGTCATTTTTATTTAATTTAGAAATGTATCAAGCTGTTTGTTTTTTTTTTTTGTTTTTTTTTTTGTTCTTTGTATTTACTAAATGATAACTGGGGTCTATATCACATTGTTGAATTGCTACTCAGCAAATAGCCATTCATCGAACCTCTGTTTATCAAAGCCATTAATCATCAAATGGCTTTTTAAGTGAAATTTTAACTAGAGCAAACCAATGGAAGGCCAACCAAGTGACCATAAAAAAGAAAAACATAAAATTTAAAACCTACCAAGGTGGGGACCTACACCACCCACACCCCTCCACCTAAATATATCAACTCCAAGACTGCACTACAGTGGGGAAAAGAGCACATTCCAGATGGTGGCTAACCATTGGTTTGCCCTAGGAAAAATTGCCATTCAATGAATAGCAGCTTCCTTAAATTCAATGAGTGGCTATTCAGTGAATAGCAATTTGACAATGTCATATATACCCTATTACTAGTACTAAATAAGTCATAGTTAGCAGTGTTGTGTTAGGGGGACAACAATTTCATTGGGCTTTTATTACCACTTTCAGTGTTGATAGCAGTTCATTCAGAGAGGTTATTCATAAAAACTGGGCCATTTTCCATTGTAGTGACAACATGGTCCCTATTTTAGGTGAGCACCCCAAATTGGTTTTCAGAAGGGATAGTAATTTTAATAAGATGTTGGAATGCTTATCTGTTTAACTGACCATCAGCAAAATAGGTCGGGAACTGTCAAATGTGGTAGATACCAATAATGTCAATTTACTAATGAAGAGTCAATAATGCTGATAGCTAATCATGAATCCCTGACAGATAAAGTACACTTTAATTGTAGATCTCAGGGAGTGGTTCACTTTGTGATCTGCAGTGACTATGGATCCTTTTATACTAGTAAAATAGAGAGATGTTTCTAGTAACAAATATATGAACATTGCTGTGCCATTACTAGAATAAATATTAATAATGTTTTGTATAAAGCACATTGAAGAATATCTTGATCATGTTTTTAAATTCAGTGGGATTAAGATGGTTAGTCTGAATCAATGGGGAGGTCCTTGGCAGGAAAAACCCAGAGTCTATGAGCTGCAATGTCTGGTTTGTTTAAAGGCAGACTCCCTTCCTGGATTAAATGGACAAATATCTGTGATTAATGTACTTGAACTGAATTCTTTAGGTACTTATTTATTACAGTTTTCATTGTTATATTTGTAATAATAGTTTTTTTGCTAGTGAATTTTATAGGATAATATCTAATATTTATTTTTTACACATACATACTAGACTGAAATGTATATCTTTAAAAATATATCATTTGGTGATCCATTAAATAATCACATATGTGGTATATGCTAATTAAACTTTCTTCAATTAAGTTGTTGGTTATTCTGACGAAGTTACATTTTAGAGGGCTGAATGTGTTGAATTGTTTATTGTTTTCTCAGTAAATGTTAAAGGGTGGTACATGAATACCTGTTATATTCCTGCTGTTTTGGTTCTAAGTTTATTATAGCAAGGATTTGCACTTTTTTGTTGCTGTAATGGAAAGCTCCTGTTCAGCAATTTTAATTCTAACATTAAGGCAGAACAGTGGAGAAATAAGGTTATTTAATCACTCAAGGTAGTTCACAGGAGATCACCAAAGTGATTCCCTATTGTAATTCTGAGATTTGTAAGTCCGAGTCTCCTAAAAATTGTGTAACTATGAAATACTGAAGTACATTGAATGTCAAACAGCACTGTTCTCTTTTAAATTTGCTTTTTGCAAAGGGCATAATCCCTGCATCCACCTCTGTGTGTGTGTGTGTGTGTGTGTGTGTGTGTGTGTGTGTGTGTGTGTGTAGATATATATATATATATATATATATATATATATATATATATATAGAGAGAGAGAGAGAGAGAGATGCACACACACACACACACACACACACACACACACACACACACACACACACACACACACACACACATATCAGTCACTATCAGTTAATATCTATCTCTCTATCTATCTAAGTATCTCTGTCTATTGAGGACCAAAAACATACTCCAGAACAAAGGAGGTTCAATGGCCCTTTATTCAATTAAGCACAAATAAATAAATAAAATAAATAAATATAAAAAAAAAACACAATTTCAGTCTAAAGGCAGCCTCAAGTATTACTCTTGCAAGCAACACATCCTATGATGTTCAAATTTATACAAAGATCATGTGACTGAGTCAAAAATATACTGAGTTATAATTCCATTTAAAATTTTTTTGAAATTGAATGCAAGTATAACATTTTAAAATGTTAACATTATGTCATAAAAAGAGGAATGCAACCTCAATAAAAATAATTTCTAAGAGTTTAAATGTTGGTGTTACATAATATAATATAAAATATGATTAAACAGTTTTAATTAATTTCATGGGGGGAAAACTTAAGCTATTATAATATGTGAATAAATAAGTCAGCTCATGAAACAATGATACCTAGTATCCATTTTTAATAAATACAGAGAAACAAAATATAACATGAAATAAATATTCCAGAGTTAATCCAGTTATTCAAAACATTTAATTGGTTCTTGGTATATGAAGAGTTCCAAAATTCATTATCCATATTTGCTCTATTAACTTAAGTGTTTTTGCCATGCAGATATATGAGTAGTTAGCAAATTAACTTTATCAGCTGCAGCAAAGAGAAAACTTGCAGTAAAATGTGCTAAGGAATATTTTTATATAGCACCTCTACACATAGCACAGTGTAGATCACTTAAATATAAGGAGAAACACTGTTCCAAGGTCTCCTAATCTGGCCAAAATAAAATGCACTGCAAGTAAAGGCAGCCTTTTAAGCAATCCATCCAGTAGAATAAGTAGTCAAACATCCTATTTTAGTAGTAGGAATAGTGGTATAAATAAGTATATTTACAAAAAAGTGCAATAAGTAGATAGGTAAAATCTTCACTGTACCTATTTTAGTATTTAGTTGTATATTATTGTTTATGTTTTTTTATAGAAGTTGATTTAAGTTCTCTTTGAATTATGAGGTTACTGATTATGATTATTCTTTTCTTTTACAATATTTTATTCCTTTGAAGCTGAATATGGATTTCTTAAATAAGTACGCAATTAATGATTTGCTAATGCACAAATATCTTGTACAGTGTAATAAATGTTATGTAAATTTAAAGGTAACAGCTGATAACACTGGTGATCTGAGATCTGAATGGCAAAAGTTGGATAATTTGCTTACCTTTGTTAGAAGTAAATCTAGACTTAATGATGATGATTGCACTTGTTCAAATGGAATGGCTTGTAGAACTGTTGTTTCATATATTAATGACTGAACTGGTGAGATAAATAATTTTAGGCAAAGAGCAAATAGAACAGATTTAGAAAATTATGTATCTATTGTCTGAAAAGATCATTCAACCCCTATGAAACAAGACAATGCCCCTGACAACTTTGGAATTCTGGATGTAAGTATTCAGCAATATGAGGATCTGGTTTGTTTAGAAGGAAACAAAAAACAAAGAAAGGAAGAAGTTCATAACAAATAAGGAAGAAAAAGAAACTGATTAATGTCTGTAAAGGAAAGAGAATACGTACTAAAAAGGACACTGCTTTGTTATGGAACACACAGGTTACAGGGAATAATAATAAATTCTATCAGAAAACCTTCAGTCTACAGAAAAAAGACATCATTTTTCCAAATGAGAAGGTAGAAAAAAGAGGCAAGGAACAGGTATAAAGGAAGAAATCAAAATTGAACGTGGAAGGATTGAAGAACATTACTTAAGAAAAAAGAAGAGAAAGACAGATGCTGACTACATGGCTCAAGCTGTGGATTTACAATGCCAACTGGATGTGAATGTAATACACAATGAAAATGGTGGGATTAATAAGACTAATGGTGATGAAGATCTATCCTTCATAACAATTGATAGAGCAGATATTACTGTATTAGATGCTGAAGATTCTTCAGAGCTGGTCAACAAAGATATTCTTGTATTTGGAGATTCAATTATTAGAGGAACTGATACTCATATTTGCAGAGAAGATAATGAACATCAAATAGTGTTATGCTTGCCAGTAGCAAAAACAGAAGATGTGAGACAAGCCTTGGAATGCCTTAATGTAAGGAAATACAGATCGTTTTTATTCATGTTGGTAGAAATTATGCCATCCGCAAGGATTCTCTGACTGTTAGTAGGGAACTGACAGCCCCCATAGATAGTATAGCTTCTGCTGGTGTTAGGACATATTTTTCACAAATATCCAATAGAAAGGATAGTCAGGTCACCATAAATGAAAAGATTTTTGGGGTAAATAACTACCTGGAAAAAAGTTCCCATTTAAAAAATGGAAACGTATACAGCATACAAGCCTAGTTTTGAGCACACGTGTTCACACAGGATGGAGTGCATTTGTCACTTCAAATCAAGTTTTATCACCATTGATGTGCAGTGATCATAGGGTTATAAAGGTTCATTTGTTGCTAGATAATTCTGCCAAACTAAAATCTAAACCAATGTACAGAAGATTAATTACAGATTATATGGAAGCAAAACAGTCAGAATGTAAAACTAACTGGAGTGAGGTGTTCTGTGGATTAACTGCAGAAGGAATGTGGGAAAGTTTTGAAACAGAAATTGAGTGCAAAAAGTTAAAAAAATGTTTAACATCAGGATCAAGGCATACAACAGTAGGGGGATATATTTCCATAAGAACAAGATATCTGATTAAGGTAAGAGACAAAAAATATAAGAAATGGAAGAGAGGTTGAGCTACAACTTTGAAAACTGAAATAATAATGTGAGACAAGATCAAGAAAAATTTGAAGAAATGTTTATAAAGATATTGAGCATAATAGGAACCTAAGACATACAAATTGATAAACTGTATGCAGATTCTAAAATTTATTTTCAGACACAACAGATTGAAGATATATTTACAAAGTCTTATGCAAAACAGTTTTGCTCCACAAAAGGTGTGATAAATTGTCCTAGTGTCATCCAGGTAACCCCAGATACTGGAATCAAATTGGATTATATTGAAAAAGAACTGCACAAACTGGATCCAAACACAGCACAGGGAGGAGATGGAATTAGTAACAATGATCTGAGAACACTTCGGTCAGAACTTGTGGTACTATTATATCTATTATTCATTAGATCATATAAATATGGGGAGATGCCTCAAGATTGGAGACATGCACTTATTAAACCTCTCTTTAAGGGAAAGGGGAGTAGGACAAACCCAGAGGCACACAGACCTTTAATATATAAACCACTCAAAAGAACAATGAAAAAAACGAACAATGAATAAAATACAAACCACAGCCATGGATCAAAAAAAATCTGCTTTAATACCAAAAATACTCTAATGCCTCCGCTCAAAAGCCTTCAAAGGAGTAAAAACTCAGTAAAACACACCCAATATATATATACAAGTCAATAAAACAAATATTCCATTAATTACATACTTCCAATCAAGGTCTTTATTCAAACCAACAGGATCCAGAGTATTATATTTAGGAATATAAACTGTTTCTTTACACAATAATTTATGCTTTAAATCAGTTTTTTTTCTCCAATATTCACATTTACTTGCTCTAAAATGGACCCTTTTAACAAAGTATCATTCCCCCATGAAAATTTTTAAAGTGCAAAGCTAATGGGCTTTCCACATGCCCATTTCTAACATCACTAATATGTTACTGCAGATGAACTTTAAAAGCATGTTGACTCTCCCAATATAAAATTTCTCACAGGGACATTTCAACACATATATTATTGCCTCAGTATTACAATCAAACGTATGCACTGGTTTATGATACACATTATTAATTTTAGAAAAATAATTCATCACTAAAGGACAGATAGAACATCTTCTACATTTATAAGCACCTACTTCACTAATTATACCAAATTCTACATTGGGTGGGGGAAAATAAATGTATTATGCACTACAAAATTAGCTATACTTCTACCGTTTTTATAAGAAATAAGGGGCAAATTATTAATCCTACCCCCTAACTGTCTATCAAAAAATAGCAAAGGCCAATAACGCCACAAAATATCAGCTATTTGCAAACTCAGTATATTATATGTGGTAACAAAATAAATGTTTTTACCCTTCTCCCTTTCCTTATCACAATAAATGTTAGCATTACTATAACATTTAGTCCCATTGTTTATTTTCCTAAAATAACACTGGACAACACTAACTTCCTTTACTCCAGTAATTAACTGTTGTCTATCAGTCCAAACTCTACATAATGACTTCTCTACTTGATCTTTACTATAACCCCTTATAATAAACACTTTATAAGTCTCCAATGCTTCCCTTAAAAAGTCAGCATCCATAATCTACTTAATCTAAGGAGCTCAGTATAAGGTAATGCCTCCATTAAATGTTTAGGGTGACAACTAAAACCATACAGAAATATATTACTCCGGGTAGATTTTCTATATATAAAAGTAATAATTTTCTTAATACCAGAATCACCAATTAAAATTAAATCCAAAAAATTCACTTTCTTGCCTATGTGTAAACCATCAAAACGTAATGAAAACCTGTTCTGCTATAATCTTCCACAAAGTCATTAACCTCATTAATACCACCCCTACATAAAAAAACTAAATCATCGATAAAAAGAAAATATTTCACAACACACCTTTAACAAAACATATGTCTATGCAACTACTCCAATTCAAATTTGGCCATCACTGTATTAGCATACATGGGGGCAAAAGATGCCCCCATCGCTGTCCTCTATAGTTGATGATAAATCTTGCCATTAAACACACAAAAAATATTTTTTAAACAAAATAAAACTAAATCTATAAGAAAATTAAACTTAGGTGACATCCCCAAAAAAAATTCAAAGACCCAACTCCATATCTATGTTGTATATTAGTGTACAAGCTGACCAAATCCAAGGTCAGCCAGTACATATCATTCTCCCAGGGTAGAGATGAAACTTTATTTAAAAAGTTTAGTGAGTCCTTTATATACGAAGGAAATTTCTGTACCACCAGGAATAATTGGCTATGCAAAGCAATACCCATATTATGCAAAAAATATTTATGAGCAGCTACAATAGGATGACCTTTAAGTTTATCCAAACCCTTATGTATTTTCAGCAAGCAATAAAAGGTGGACAAATGACAGTTTACAACATTAAATTTCTTAACAACATAATTTTTATTAAAATATCCTAGCCTATACCGTTTTTGCAATAATAACTGATATTCATAAATAGCCTTGTCATAACTCTCTGTTACTTTTTGCATAAATGTTGACATCATCCAAATATTAATAACACATCCTAACATATTGAGTACAATTCATAACAACAATTTGGCCACCTTTATCCACAGGTTTAATAACCAAACTCTTATTCCTGCTCAGACTTAACAATGCTTGCCACTCTTCCTTAGTCATATTGTAGCTGCAACTATTTTTATAAAAACCATGACATAAATGTTGAACCTCAAAATTAAAAACAGCAGAAAAATTTTGAATAGTGCAATTATTAGAAGGTGGCATGAAAGTGCTTTTATAGATTCATACATTCATAGGTGTGTACTAGGCTAATGACCCTGGAGCCTTTACAAGCCTAGCCCAAAGGATTACCATCTTGCCATCTGACCTTAGTTCCCAGTGCCTCTGTCGAGTAGAACCAGTGGAGTGATCCCTGGGGTGAAGTTCCTATTTCCCATGCACTTATCAAGATTTCTCTTGAAGAGGGCCAGTGAGGTACTCTGTTTGACATGTATGTGAAGTCTATTTCATAGCATGGGCAGTCTCTGGGTTATGAATGTGTCCCTCCAGCATGTTCTGTTGATTGTGGTAATGAGGTTGAGGTCTCTGAAGTATGTGGTGTGGAGGGATTGGGATTTCTTTAGCTGAAGCATTTCTAACAGAGCTGGGTCAGACATGGCTTTGTAAGTCAAGCAGTGATCGCCTCTAAGTAGGCAATACTAACAACACTGTTCATATCTAGCAAACAATATGCATTATCACACATATCTTCACTATCTATACAGCATGAATAAAAACTTTCTTCAGAAGAAGAGGAAACATCAACTATATTTTCACCCACTGTATCTACAACATAGCTACCATTATTATCACTAAAAAAGACAAAATAAGTGAAGTTTACAAATTAATTTGAATATATCACATTTAAGCACATGAGGTCTAGGCAATACAGTAGGAACATACTTCAACCCATGTTGCAAAATTTCATTAGTTAAACTAGTTTCTGAGATATTAACCACCTGAGTATTTTTATATGTACTAAAATCATTGCCATCTACCTTTTTTTAACATTGTTTTTAAAAATGTCAATATGTTCTATCATTCTGATGTCCTGGTCCAGTTCTTTTTCTTTTTCGGTTCACCTGTTCCAATAATCCTTCCCCTTGCTCATTGCTCTGAGATCTTTTATTAAAGTTCACAGAATCCTGTGCCACAGGCAAAGGTGGATAAAGACCATCCTCACTCTCCCACTTGGTCACATAATCACTACCTTCTGCAGACACAAAAGTAACAGTAGCTGTCTTCCTGTTACCACAAATTATTGCGAGAATTTACATTATTCCTGTGATTTTTAAATTTCCACAAGAAAGCTTTATCATTTTTATAATCCCTTTTAAGTCCCATTTAAGTTTATGTGTTTTCCTACTCACCAAGTCATTTTCATATTGTTTGAGCTTGTCTTTTATGTCCATAAAAAAATATCAAGATGAGACATACTGTACTGAGGTGTAAGAGTGGAAAAAAGTGTATGAGCCTCTTTCTTGATAGCACGTTGTTTAATCAAGACACACTCAATAAGAATTTTAATTTAAACCATTCCTGGGAACACTTATGAGCTGCTGAAACCCACCTGCATTTAAATTCTTTATCATCTGCACAATCACAGTTAAATGGAGTACTAGGGCTCTTGAAGGCTCGTAAGCCCCTTGGTGAAATATCCAACTCCTTATATCTACAAAAGCTGAGCATATGGAAATAAACAGTTGATTCTTTAAACAATACATTCTCTAGCTTTCTGTACATATTCAGAAAATCCACCAGCAAAGAAGCAGCCTGGCTATCACCAACAAAGGAAAATGGGCTGTCCGTACGATGATCTCTCTCATCCATGAATTTCTCCCAGGAATGGTTAGGCTGTTCACTACTATGACCACTTCTATCTTCCAGGTGGAAAACATACTGTACTATGGACCACTGAGAACCAGCAGCAACCTCCTCACAAAAAATCCGGGGAATGTTAGAGGAAGGAGGATAAGTGGCCATAAATAATAATATATAAATCACTTAAAAGAACAATGAAAAAAAAAAAAACACAACCATGGATCGAAAAAATCTGCTTTAATATCAAAAAGACTCTAGCAACTCATCTCAAAAGCATTCAAAGGTGTAAAAACTTAGTAAAACATGCCCAATATATATACAATTTCATAAAACAATTATTCAGTTAATTACACACTTCCAATCAAGGTCTTTATTCAGACCAACAGGGTCCAAAGTATTATATTTAAGAATATAAACTGTTTTTTTACACAATAATTTTTGTTTTAAATCAGTTTTTTTCTCCAATATTCACATTTACTTGCTCTAAAATGGATCATCTTAACAAAGGGGCATTCCCCCCATGAACATTTTTAAAATGCAAAGCTAATGGACAAAACAGTTTGGCTCCACAAAAGGGGTGATAAGTTGTCCTAGTGACATCTAGGTAACCCCAGATACTGAAATCAAATTAGATCATATTGAAAAAGAACTGCACAAACTGGATCCAAACAGAGCACAGGGAGGAGATGGAATTAGTAACAATGATCTGAGAACACTTCAGCCAGAACTTATGGTACCATTATATTTATCATTCACTAGGTTATATAAATATGGGGAGACTCCTCAAGATTGGAAACATGCACTTATTATACCTCTCTTTAACGGAAAGGGGAGTAGGACAAACCCAGAGGCATATAGACCCTTAAGTCTACTTTCATGTTGTGGAAAAATAACAGAGAAGGTAATATTGGATAAGTTATTATTAGAATTGGATAGGTTGGGACTGGAAACCATATATCAGCATGCATATGTTGAAAATCTATTACCACCTGTAACATGATGTTCTATAACAATATAATAACAGCTATGAATGAAAAGGTGTGCTGTGATTTAATTTATATAGATTTAACTTCAGGATTTGACAGGGTCATACACATAAGTCTGATCAATAAATTAGCACAACTAGGTATTGATGTACTCTTGATAAGTAGGATAGCTGCATGGCTTATAAATAAGACATGGCAAGTATACAGCAACTGGACAGGTGAAACCCTTAGTTACAGTCAGGATGTCCCGCAGGGCTCTTTCCTATGCCCTTACTTGTTTAGATTGTATCTTTCATACCTAACATTTCATCTGAAGGTATTCTACAGTCTATATGCAGATGACCTGAAATTGGGCAAACTGATTACATGTGTTATAGATAAGGCATGTCTGCAAAATAACTTGACTAAATTGACCATTTGGGCACAGGAGAATAATATGCTGATAGATTCATCAAAAACTAAGCTTATGGGATTTAGAAGACATAAATTGAAAGGTGAATATTTAGTACAGCACACAGTGATTGAAACTGTAGACTCATTTAAAGACCCAGGTATATGGGTAGCTCCAGCTATGGGTTTTTCTAATCATATCAACCAATTGGTTAATGACAGTTATAGAACTATAGGTTGTATTAAAAGATTTATAAAGTCTAGGGAATCAAAAATGATGAAGTCATTGTTTGTTAGTTACATTAGACCCAAACCTGAGTATGGAATAACAATATTGAAACCCTATAAGAAAACAAGCATGAGTAAACTGGGAAGAGTACAGCAGAAATATACCAAGAGCATCCATGGCTGTGAACACTTAAGTTATTATAAAAGACTAAAATATTTGAATTTGTACAGTGTCTCTTGCAGATGTCTAAGATGAGATCTTATTCAGGTATATATGGCATTTAGAGACAACTAACTCTGGGAATGTTTGGGGTTACCAAAAAGTACTAGAGAATCATCAGATAACCTATGTGGAAGATTCTACATGAATGAGAAGTGTACTAATTGGTTCTCTGACAGAGTAGCTGATACATGAAACAGACTACCAAATTACATGAAAGTAAGTACTAGTTTAAATATTTTAAGAACAACCTGGACACTTGTTATGGGAACATGTGCTTTGGTATATTGGCAAGGTAGAAGGGCATTAATGCCCGTCTTGAAATATTTGTATGTATGTATATATGTATGTATGTATCTCTTAGGTAAATCAACACGTCCTGGTTGTCTATGAACAGAATGCTTAAAGGACAACAGATTTTGACAAATATTTTCCCTTCTATATGCAAAATGGCATGTATTAGATATTATGGTACTATAAGATTTGGCCTGATATTATAAATGCCAATATTTTTAATTACTGCTTTTAATTAGAAAATATTAGAAAGTGTCCATTTCTTCTGTTGATTTGTATTGTAATACTTCTTCTCTGGACATTTGAGCCACTAGGTATCTTGCCTTCATCATGAGTTTGCCATTTTAACTACTTTTTCAGAAATCTCAAAATTATTGATTCAGCCTCCTGCTTATAAATCACTCTATATATATTTTAATCTGAAAAACTAGGAATGATTTTTTCTTGTCATATGTTATGGGTGGCAAATGTTAATAACTAAAAAGACATGTTTTGTAAAGGGTTTTATATGTCTGGAGGTATCTATTAACTGGTCCACTTGTAAATCTAAATAATGAGCTGTGGATAAAGTAGAAGAAACTGTGAAGGATACACCAAATCAACTTGCATTTAAATATCTGACAAATCCTTTCATTGGGCTCTCTATTTCCCTTCATAGGAAACAGGAATTATCTAGGCATCTCTGGCACATTTCAACCAAATCCAGATAAGGATTCCTAGCTGAGTCATATATGTACTGCAGCTAAATATATATATATATATATATATATATATATCAGCATAAGTTAGGGTACAAACAGCCCCCATTGCTGTACCATTATATTAATGGTAAAACACTCAAAAAATTTTGATATGTAGAACCATGTTTAAATATTTATGCAGAAAAGAATTAAATTCTTCATGGTAAAGCTCAGTCTGTTCCAAGATTTATATTATACATAAATTGCCTTTTTCATGTGGAAAAGTAATGTATAATGAACTTTCATCAACAACTTATAAAAATATATGTCATTTAATATGTAAGTCAGTCAAATTCTAAAGAAGAGTTGTGGTATCCTTTATACAGACTCTTATTTGAAACATTGTAAGTGCCATGCTTTACTCCAAATAGTCTAAAATTGGTTCTATTAAGTAGACCCTCTCTGAAACAGTAGGTCTGCCAGGAGTACAATTAATCTGCTTGTGAATATTAGGTAGCAGACAAAAGTTATGCTATTCTGAACCTAATGACACCAATTGTTTTCTAGGGCTACTAGACAGGATACCCTTTTGTTTAGAGTGTGCTAAAAATTCATTAAATTGTTTGAAAAACAGTTCAAGATCTATATGTAATTGTCATAAAGCTTTCTCCTTGTAATTATTAAATCCCCAGATAAGCACTGCTTCACATTTGTTTGCATTTATTTTGACAACTTCAGGTTTTGCTTTCCTAATCCACTCAACTCAATTCATTCTGCTGGATTACATTTCACACAAAATTCTTGATCATATTACAGGTGTTACATTTTAAGTTTAAGTATCCTTTTTTCAAATAGGTGGGCAAAGGTATGACTTGTGGATGCAAAGTTGAATAATGAAACCTAAAATGATGGTATATTACATCATTTGATTAAAGTCTCCTCTGTTTTAACATCCTCAAAAATCATTTTCAAGTCTACTGCGGTCTGAAGATCAGAAACATATAAGCTAGGAAAAAATCAAGGTATTTATTAAGTATACATAATTTATAATTGTTTAGAACTCTCTCAGATAAAATCAGCACCAAATTATCAGTCTCTTCAGAAGTTAGGTTTGTGTTATCTGTTGAAACTGAGACAGAATCTACGTTTTTTTTAGTGTATTTCTGCCACTTCTTTGACATCTAAATATCTTATAGCATGTCATGCTGGCCTGTTTAGATCCAGTGTAAGCGCTCAAAACAGATCTCTGTGCAAGTATTAGAAGAAAAGTCTATAGTTGATTCATAGGTGGATAATACTAATTTATGTTCACGTCATCAACATTTTGTTTTATTTATGTAACCCTACCAGGATCCATTCTATCAGTGACAAAATGATTTTTGGCAAACCTAAAATTCTTTTTGGCAAACCTAACATTCCATGTTTTTTTTTCCTTAAAAATATTAGTATAATCATTCATATCCTGTTAAACCTTTTAGTTTTCCTAGCTTCTGGTTCTTTATTTAAGTTACACATAACACTAATGTATTTAAAATGTAATAAATAAAAGATAGTCAGTGAATCTTTTAGCTTGATCAGCAGCTATAGACATGACAGATTATCATAAATAGAAATATTTGTACCTACCCTGGAAACAGCTAGATTTGTAGTCTCCCTTGCAACCATGCTCTGATTAAGACATGCATTAAGGGTCGCAAAATCAATGACTGAGAATCTTATTTTTTTTAGAAGCAATTGTTAAGTTCAGGAAAAGCTTGCTGAACAATTGATCCTCAGTCTTACTTCCCTGGAGCATGACTAACAGAGGAAATAAGTATATACACACACACACACACACACACACACACACACACACACACATATATATATATATATATATATATATATATATATATATATATATATGCATATATATAGGATCTATATAATATCATTGAACGCTTAAAAAAGCGAACGCTGATTGATCGACCTAATTTAAGCGAAAGCTTACAATCTTGAACTGTCAGATCAGCGATTTTTTTCCCTGGGAAAAAAATCGCTGATCCAAAACACATACACACAACACAAGCACACCAAACAAACAGAAATCCACACACATACACCTAAAATCTGATACCTAACCCTACACTAAACTATGCACACACCACTAACTACCCACTTACCTTAACCCAAACCCTAACCCTAAGGTCCGTCCCTATCGCACACTCACCTCACTCGCTCCTTAACCCTAACTCACTTAAATCCGCCCTAACCCTCACATCCACACAATCGCACACTTACCTGAATCCGACCGGTAACTTTCCACCATAACACTGAAAATACCGAAGCAACAGAAATGGACAACCAAATTCTTTCCCTAGGAAAAAAAATTGAGTTTCTGCTGCTTTGATTTTTTGCAGTTTTGCGAAAATAAGTTTGATCAATCAGCGTTCGCTTTTTTAAGCATTCGAGGATATAATATAGACCCTTATATATATATATATATATATATATATATATATATATATATATATATATATATATATATATATATATAGGCTGGGACATGTTAAAAATGCAATACAGGGATAAATTCACAATAAGAACCGGCCAATATGAACTGCTGTCAAAAGTATTAGGTCTTATATAAAGGATTCCTTTGATTTTATACAGAAATAAAAAATAATTCTTATTCATGAAACTGACATTTTAGTAATGGTAGATTTGAATTCTTTATATTCTGTGATTCTTATTAATTAGGGGTTGGAAGAGAAGTGTTACATATTATTTTAACCTGTAACTTTGTTATGTTTCAGGATCACGTACATATATAGCCAATTAAATGGATGACTGTTGGAGTAGCAATAGGGTCCTTCTATGCAAATTTGTCTCTCACCATGTGGGAGGAGGAATATATCTTCTCCATACGTTTTATGAAATATATCAAAATATTTAAGAGTTTTATTGGTGGCATTTGACAAGTAGTGTTGAAGAATTCATTTTTTATGAGTATAAATCAGTAAGAATCTCTTATAAAATTTTGTATGGCTTATGATGTTTATAAAATTGTGACTCTTTTCTTATATAAAGATAGTGGCAGCCAATGCACAGCCATTGCCAGGTAAAAAGTTAACAGCAATGGTTATTTGCATTTATACTAGTTTGCACCTGAAATTGGTAAAATCTAGCACTGTCAAGGGAAAGATGAGTAAGACCAGTAAGCTAACCCAGAATGAAGAAACATTTTCGAAGGAAATGGAATTGCTAGCGGAAAAATGGCAAAGGCTATCAAAATGTAGTAATCGGTAAAGGGACTGAGTATGCTGTGAAAGAAAGTGGGAGTAAACATAACCCGCAGATATTTTCAAATGGGTTGTATGAAGAACAGAAAGTTAGGTCTAATGAGCACAGACTTGTGGCTATGAGAATTGATAATAAACGTAGTGTATGTTTTGTCAAAAATAAATGTCTTGAAAATAATCAAGGTGTTTTCAGAGGCAATGGACACCCTTATTGAGTTCTCTAACTTTATTCACAAAAAAGGCATAACTTTGAAGGATGTATTGGAGTATAAAATCAACAAAAGAGTGATGGAGAGATGTGGGTAATTAACTCAATTTGTTTATCAAATGGATGTAAAAGAATGTTGCTGGGTTTTATATTTGCATGAGTAATAATATTTCTATATGCAGCTTGTTGCAGCTTGGGTGTTGAAAATCGTTTTAGAAGGGTACAGGTGAGAGTAAACCTCCCTTCCTGTGTGGAGTTGCATGTAGTCCCCATGTATGTGTTTTTTATACAAGTGCAGTGCTTATAATCACATCTGTAAAATGTATGCCTGTGGTCAGTCATGCTTTTAATTCCATGTCAATCTAAAATCAGCAGGATATATAGAAGATAACTATCTTTGTTTTTCTGGAAGAGTTTGCAAGCAATTTTCCCATACAGGATTTATACAACTTTGAAACAATTGTCATCTTGGTTTATTTCAGAACTGCTAGTATGTTAACTTGAAACATTAAGCTTTAGACACTACTAATTTTTCCATGAAAGTAAAGACATTATTTCTTTATGCATTTTTACTCATGCTCTAACGTATTCAAAAGGTTGTAAAACATAAGTTTTAAAATGGACATCAAATAATGAAACCTATGACTCCTGGAGACCTAGTGGACTCCAGACCCTCAAAATAACTCACTTTTCCACACTTTTTACAGTGGAGTTTTGGCCAATTAGGGAGCATTAATAGGGCAGTGGAAAAAGCTAGAAAGTAAATCAAAGTGTGAAAAAAAACAAGGGCAAAGTAAGCTGTCTAGATGGTATTGGGCCACAATCAGGGCAAGATGGGGTGGCACTAGAGAGGTACAGGAAGACCAGAGTGCATTGGGAGGGTGTGGTATTCTTTGTGTAGGGCTCCATTTCATCTAAGACTGTCCTTGTGGACACCAAGGGATATTAGTATAATGAGTGAGTTTTGAAGCAGTCTGTTGATGAAAGTGACCAACACTATTTGGTATTTGATTAAAAGTGATGGCCATTTACCTGTTGTAATAGAGTGCCATACCATTCCAGTTACCCCCCACCCATTCATTTGCTTCTTACTGCACCCACTTCAATTTGAAGTCACCTGCTACTGGATGAAAATATTCTAATATGTCTCACAGCTACTGCAGCTACACTCAAGGAAAACAGTAAGCAAAGTTTACAACAAATACCATGTCCCTTTTCATGATACTGTCTTTACTATTATGGCTTTCTCTCCACTGCTGTAACTGTGAGTCAAAGGTTGAATGAAGCAAAAACCTGTAATAGCCATCTGACCTACTGCTGCATTCAATGAAACCAGTAATTAAAGATTAAAAGCAATCTCACTCAAGGAATTGTTCATAAATCTAGGCAGTGCAAGTGCAGAGCCATTAACCATGAGGGAGAAATTTTGTCATATACAAAACTCTACCAGGGAATACAAGTTATAGTGTCCTGTAGCACTTCAAGATTATTTAAATCACGATTATGTCTTTTTCTACAACTGCTAATTCCAGAGGCAGAGATTTAATGAAAAAGAGCAACTTAATATGTCGCACAGCTACTGCAGCTATGTTTGGTGAAACCAAGAAGCAAAATTTAAAACTAAGACTATAACTCTTCAAGATCATTTACCTCAGAGTAACAGGTTTTCCCACTACTGCTACTAATGGGAACCAGAGAGCCAATGAAATATAACACTCTAATATGTCTCAGCTACTTCAATCACACTTACTGGTAGCAGTAAGCAAAGACTAAAACAAACACTTACTACTAACTTCATACAGAAATAGCCCCTAAGCAGAGGAGAAGGAGAACTACTAACTCTAAAGGAAAAGTGGATGCAACTTAAAGAACTCCTAAAGACAATCTACAAAGCCAGCAAACACTGCACTGTAGGTCTCAAAATGATTTACCTCCACTGCTACCACAAACAGGCAGTGATCTTATGAAATAAAATGCAGTAATATGCTTCTCAGCTACCATAGTTTACTGAAACCAATTAATGCAGTTAATGTCACTGTGCTTACTGAATCCACTAAGTAAAGTTTTACAACAGTACCGTGCTGATATCAAACATGATTTACTTCTTGGTCATGGATTTTTCCACTACTGCTATTGCCAAGAGTCAAGTCCAAAGACTCAAAACTCTCTAATATGCCCCATTGATGCTGTACAGTCACTGAAGCGGGTAAGCAAAACTTTAAACCATTGTTCATATTAGAATCTAATGGTATTGTAACAGCTGTGTGAGGCATGCAGGGAGCTAATAACCAAAATGGAAATATAGATGTTATTTGAAGACTGTTAGCAGGAAAACCATTGAATTCTCAGTTACTGGATTTCCCACCACTGCTACTTTCAAGAGCCAAACATCAAATGAATCAAAACAGTTAATATGCATCACAGACTCTAAACTTAATGAAGTTATTAAGCAAAAGGTGCATGAAATACCCTATAGCTGTTCAAGATAATTTTCCTCTCTGTTATGGGTTTTCCAACCATCATTACTACCAAGAGCAGACAGACAATAGGTACTGAAGGCACACTTACTGAAGTTACAAGCAAAGCAGTCGTGAAGACCAGTGCTGAAAGGGAAGGGTACTCCAGTCCATCAAAGTCCCTATCTTTCTGTAACATCAGTTTAGAGGTGAATATTAAACTTGGAAAATGACATATTTGTACTTTGCTTTGAGCTTTTTATTTTCATTGTAGTGAATATATTTGTTTGCTCCTTAGTTCTTTTTTTAGAAAATGTAGTTCCTTGTAATTTTCACATTTTGTGCATTGATATATTGCTAAATGTTATTCATTAACTGAATACTTATAAGTGATTACAGATCTGCTCGTGTGTGTGTGTGTGTGTGTGTGTGTGTGTGTGTGTGTGTGTGTGTGTGTGTGTGTGTGTGTGTGCACGCGCGTGTGTGTGTGTGTGTGTGTGTGTGTGTGTGTGTGTGTGTGTGTGTGTGTGTGTGTGTGTGTGTGTGTCTGAGTGAATATGTGTTTGTATCTTGCGTCTATACCTGTGTTAGTATAAAAAACACAAGCAAGGCAGCAGGGATTCTGATAAATCCAACTCAAGAGCTTACAACATAATATTAGTGCTTTTGTTTTATTTTATAACAAAACATCTTCAAATAAAATAAAACAGAGGTGCTAATATTACATTTAAGTTGTTGAGCTGGATTTGTCAGAATCTCTGTGGCCATGCTTGTGTTTTTTTATCAGTTTATCTTCTGTTTTGGTTTGGACTTATGTTAGTATCTTGTCTCTGTGAATGCATGCCTGTGTTGATCTGTGTATCTTTGCATGTGTTTGCCTGTGTGCTTGTCTGTATCTAAGAATATGTCTGCATCTTTATGCATTTTAGTATAAAATTATTTTGCATTTTAAAACATAGAAAACCAACATAAGGTTATTTTCAAATGCACATGCACAGATCAACATCACAGAAATGTACAACAGTGGACTCTTGCATGAGTCAGCTTCCAGTATAACCAAATTTCCCGGGATTCATGAAGCTTGCACCATGTGCCAGAGTAGCATTGGCGATCTAGCGCCAAATATGGCCACCCAGCAATTCAGGTAAGAGCTGTTTCCACATGCACAACCAGCATACGGCAGAGCTGCGCAGCTCCCAGTGCATGTATGCTAATTACCCCATGTGCAGCAATGTAGCATGCAAATGAAGGTATATAGCGATTCATGAAGTGGTGCAGGCATAGCGTAAGTATGTAGAAATGTAAACCAAGAAAAACAGTTTACATTTTGTCAAACATAAAATCGGGGCCATGAAAGCGGACCAAACTTAGGTATTATAATGTTAATATATGCCAATGGCTAAATATATAGCCAATGTCATAAAACAACATGCACAACTTATAAAAAAATAGCATTTAATGTCATGGCCACACCAACACAAAGTAAAACTGCAGTGCATCGGTGTGCAAACGGGATTACAAGGAAAATATATTTAGATGTCATAAAACTGTAATGTAACGCAGTTCATGATATCCCCATAATAGTCAATGGCACGCATGCTACACCACAGCCATGGTGCAAGGGTTGCTAAGGGTCTGTGACAGTGTTCCATGCGGTAACTAGGAATTAGAAGTCAATGCCATGCATATGAGTCAAGTAATAGTGAATCACAAATGCCGCGCCAGCATAAGGATGTACCACACTGTGTAGCGGTACAACGCTGAGGAGTGGCTTGGAGGTAAACATGACATCAAGAGAGGGGCACGCCACCGTAGCTGTAAGTACATTGGATCATTGCTAATCCATGTTGTGTGTTGCTATGCAAAGCCGCAGGATAGGGGTGTGGAAGTAGCCATAGCTTTGCTTAGCTGAGAGCACACAAGGTAACCGAAAGTTCATGTGAACGTGGATGAAAACGCACATGAAACCTGGTAAATGGCTGGTCGCAGCGTGCACCACAGCTGAAACAGGAAGGATACGGGAAGACAATAAGGAAGTTCTGCAGCATGGTAATTGGAGTAAAAATGAGTAATTAACACCTAAAAACTCACAGTGGGCCATAGACAACAGCTAACAAGGCTTCTAGCAGCTACCTGCAGAACAGGAAAGGGGAGGTGCCGTACAGCAAAGAAAAGAGAACTGTCACAGCAGAACAAAGCAAACTTGCAGTAGATCAGCTACATAACACATTTCCCAACACAATCCTGGGTCGTGAAAGCACAAAACAAGAAAGGCGGCAGCTAGATGCATGCCTGATAATGGGAGGGGAATTTGGTTGAAAATAGAAGTAAAGGGCAATAGATGAATCACGGCAGACAAGCGTAAGTCAACACCAAAGGCCCCACAATAGCAGTACCTGCTGTAAAACCAATAATTAAGATACCCTTGCAGCTGGAATAGCACAAACACACCCAGTTACACCAGCATCATCCATTGCACAATAGTATAAGGTGTGAAAGCCCCACAGACACACTTGTGTATTCCCAGACACTCTGCACCATTGGTGTATACAGACGGGGAACTTTTAATATGCATATGTTAGGGACCACCATTGCTTTGATTCAGCAGCATGTGTTAGAGACTGACGGTGGTGTGGAGGATGATACTGACAACCATCTCAGGCACTGGAGGAGGAGAAGAGTGTTCAGACCCAGGGTAACATACCAGGGGCTACATGATCTGGAAATAGTAGAGCATTACAAGGTGGACAGGGACATCATACAGCAACTTGTTGAGCTGTGCCAGCCATGCCTCAGAGCCAGAAGTAACAGAGGGGAACCCATCCCAGTGGACATGAAGGTATGTGTAAGCTTGAGAATACTAGCCACAGGTACCTTCCAAAGGCCAACTGGGGATATCATGGGGATCTCACAGGCATCAGCATCCCAGGTACTCCAGCAGTTCCTGGATGCCATGTTACCACATGCCAATGAGCACATATACTTCCCCCAAATGCAGGAGGAGTTGGCCAGCAGTATGCGTCTCTTCCACCATTTGGCAGACTACCCAGAGATACTGGGTGCAATAGACTGCACGCACATACACATCAAGTCACCACCTGGTGAGCAGGGTAGGTGCTACATTAACCGCAAGGGATTCCCCTCCATCAACTGCCAGGTCATGTGCAATTGCCCAGGGCATTATCATGGATGTGTGTGCTGGCATCCCTGGAAGCTATCACAACTCCCACATCTGGCATGCCTCACAGCTGTATCAGGTATTTGCCAGGGGGGACATCCCATATGGCCACCTGGTGGGGGATGCTGGCTATGCACTGGAACTGTGGATGATAACTCCCATCGGAAATGCACACACAGCCACGCAAGAACGCCATAATGAGGCACACGCAGAAACCAGAATCATCATAGTGCGTGTGTTTGGGATGCTGAAATCACGGTTCTGTTGCTTGGAATATCTGGTGGAACCTTGCAGTACTCTCCAGGAACGTGTGCCCACATCTTCATAGTATGTGCATGCTACACAATATGATCCTGCAGAAACAGCTGCAGCAGGGACAGAATGGTGAAGGCCCTCACAGCCCACCACCATTGCCAAGGGACCCACAGGCACAGGGGGACTCAGACCATGAACACCCTGTGCTAGCCCCAGTAGGCAGATGGAGGCATGCCCAGTATGCCCATGCCTTGGCAAAGAGGGAACATATAGCACACACACTGACAGTGTAGGCACTCATGGACTGACACTCTTCTCCACCTGCACACACAGCAAACATGGATGGCACACACACACACACAACCACCTGTAAATTGTCATGTATAGGTGGTCTACTGTGTGCATCCTACATAGGTAGCGCTACATAAACCGCAAGGGATTCCCCTCCATCAACTGCCAGGTCATGTGCAATTGCCCAGGGCATTATCATGGATGTGTGTGCTGGCATCCCTGGAAGCTATCACAACTCCCACATCTGGCATGCCTCACAGCTGTATCAGGTATTTGCCATGGGGGACATCCCATATGGCCACCTGGTGGGGGATGCTGGCTATGCACTGGAACTGTGGATGATAACTCCCATCGGAAATGCACACACAGCCATTCAAGAACGCCATAATGAGGCACACGCAGAAACCAGAATCATCATAGTGCATGTGTTTAGGATGCTGGAATCACAGTTCCGTTGCTTGGAATATCTGGTGGAGCCTTGCAGTACTCTCCAGGAACGTGTGCCCACATCTTCATAGTATGTGCCATGCGACACAATATGATCCTGCAGAAACAGCTGCAGCAGGGACAGAATGGTGAAGGCCCTCACAGCCCACCACCAGTGCCAAGGGACCCACAGGCACAGGGGGACTCAGACCATGAACACCCTGTGCTAGCCCCAGTAGGCAGATGCAGGCATGCCCAGTATGCCCATGCCTTGGCAAAGAGGGAACATATAGCACACACATTGACAGTGTAGGCACTCATGGACTGACACCCTTCTCCACCTGCACACACAGCAAACATGGATGGCACACACACACACGGCCACCTGTAAATTGTCATGTATAGGTCGTCTATTGTGTGCATCCTACATAGGTAGCCCTCAACTATTGTACACACAACCGCCATTGGCACAAGGTAAATCAATACCTGAACAGTAAATTAAGCTATCAGCATGTGTCCATACTGTATGTACAGGTTCATAGATACATAGGTAGGTGCATGCCCAAATGCCGAGGCCACTCATAAGCATAGGTAAAATGTGTCTGCTGTCGCCACCCCATCGATTAACTAACTGTCCCTCTGTGGAGCAGAGCCAATTGTGGGATCCCTGGGGTGTAGCTACTGTTCACCACCCACTCTGCAAGGATTCCCCGGAGTGTTAGTGAGGGGTTTTGATAATGTAATCAGGGATGTAGTTCCAAATAATAATGAGTATCCCTGACAGGAATCTTCACAGATGTGTACATGTTACATAGTATACCTTAAACACAGCTTGCATATATAGGCAGTTCTCCTCAGAATAATAAACATGTGGAACACACAACCGCTGAAATGTGCGTTAATCACCCTTGCACTACCAGTATCTGCTCTGAGAGGTAAGATATCACTGCCAGGATTAGAACACGCAACCATGTACACATTCATCACATAACATACCACTAAGCTATCTGAGATGTACCAATGGCAGTCGTATATACTGACAGAATAAAACACAAAAGGTAGGAATGTGTTGAAATAGGACAAACCGGCATGTACCCAATGAAAGGTGCATTTTATATATATATATATATATATATATATATATATATATATATATATATATATATATATATACACATTATCATATATATAGAGAGAGAGGGAGAGAGAGAGAGATATGTCGATATATGGAGATATACATATATACGTAGATATACAGATAGGTTAACAACATCTACATAACCATGGAGGTACATATAAATGGAATACCTACCACATACCAACTGCTTTACATACCAATGCACGTAATCCCAAGGCTTAAGGTCCAAAAGAACACAGTACCGAAACACTAGATGTGCGAGGTGTAATCTCACAATGTTAATGGACAGTTAGTCAGTGCTTCTGGTGTTGTGGTTCAGGTAGGTTACTGTGTGTAAATGTGTTTCTTAGGGCTGTAGTGTGTGTAAGTGTGTGTTCTGTGTGTGGTGTGTGTTCTTGGTGGACTGTAATGTGTGGGTGTGGGTTAGCTTTGTGCATCTGTTTGCATGACCTAGGAGGTAGAATATTAAAGTAGGGGGTGGTGTGGGGGGGGCAGACACCTACATGGGGGGTATAGGGGGGCCTGGCCACCTGCTCATATGTAGTGTAGGATGGTTTGTTTGGATGTGTTGGGTAGCAATGTGTCTGTGTGTGAGTGTGTGTGTTCCATGTTTGTGTTACTTTCGCGAGTTACTGTCGATGTCAGTAATGTGGGGTATGGGAGTCTGGTCCCGGTACTGTGTGCATTGGAACACTGTGGTTTCAGGATTCCATAGGTCCTCCCGTATGCAGCGGTTGAAGTGCTCATATATGTGTATAACATGGACCATAGCAATCACACATTCTGCCACTATCAACCTTTATGAACAAAGGATATGGAGAGTATATGCCTATACACTACTACAAATATGTGCTATGGACATAAGCCAATGATAGTGTTATCACCTGTCCCACTTTGCGAGGGGCACTCCCTCTTTGGGCGGTTGTGTCCTGACCAAATATATTAAACGTGGCAAATGTCCTTGGATTTTGGACATAATTATGTCCCATATGTACTGTAATAGTTGCATACAATAGTTATTTCTGTATCTAAAATACCTACATGTTACAGGAAACAGGATAAGCAACTAAACTACTACAAGAATAAGCTTATATTTAGGCAAAAAAGGAAAGTTCTATCCCTTGTACTGACCGTGGGTTTGTGTCAGCCTGTAAAATCAGATGTGTGTCCCGAAAAGGTCCCACTATGGCCATATGAAAAGGTAGCAACCCTAGCCAAAGATGTTCAGTCACCAACACAACTACGATGACTGCAAATACCTATGACAGAAATACACAGCTATCATGTTGCAACATGTTATTACATTCAGATGTATTACCGAAGGGATTCAAGGACTAACATCAACTGCATGCTATACAGGAACCACATAACAGTGCCTTAATGAATCAGCCTGCAATTACCATTGTGTTAGTCCACAAAAGGATAGGTGTTCAAATAGGGAAGGAACCCTCACACACATAGCAATTATGTATAAAAGCAGTTCCTACACACCGGCATCTGCTAAGCACACTCACCATCACCCCACACCCAAACATATTACAATACAAACTGTGATAACATCACAAATCATTCACTCGCTGTACAACATCTGCAGAAGCCTTAACATACCTTGTCAGATACACACTAACATGGCCCTATATGAAATAGCTGCTGTTATACATTGGAACAGCTGCTGATGTAACATGGTTTGTTTGCACTAATCCCATTTCAGAGGGTTGTGCGTACACCAGGATGTGTTAGCAATTAGTAAGTAACAGCACAGTATGCTACACTTGTACACCAAATCAAGGATGTCTGGTGAGCACACTGTACACCCCATAACAGTTCATGCATAGCCATACGGCCTTGAGCTGGCCAAACATCCTTGCCAGATTTAAACATCTGCAGAACTATCAGGTACAAACAAACCCTGTATAAGTAGCACTGTTCTGAAATATAACAGCTGTACTCACATGTAGAACTAAATTGTCTAGCCATTACACACAGTCTATGGGAGTCATGAAGCTAATATATCTCTTTGTGTCTCCATATAGCTGTTGAAATATATCGCAAAAACACATCTAGGCTGTCTCCCTCGAAAGTAAGGCAAACGGACAACGCCCAAAAGGAGTACTCAGTTATACACCACTGTTGCCATGGTATTGGCTAATGGAGTAGCTGCACAGCTGTTGTGCATCTAATTAACTACTTTGGAACAGCAATTGGTGGACAGGATACCACATGTTACCAATATGTAACTAGAAAAGGACGTGTTATCACACATTCAAACCATCCGTATATACCAGTGGAACATTACAAAGAACATTGAAACACAAACTGAAAAGGATTGAATCAACAGTTAACGACACCTTGGGTTACTAATAAGGTATGTAGAACAGTCAGTATGTCTGTGTATGTAGTACCTTTCTGTCATATTTAAAGTGCGCGCAATCCATATAGTGGAAACAGTTATCTTGTAGTGATGTATTGTTGAGCATAGTAACGCTTGCAGTATTTGTGTGTACTGCTGTAGGTCACAAGGCAAACACCGCATACACCACTAGGGATGCTATATAAGGGCTTTGAACAGAAATACTCCTCACCAGCCGTTGTCAGTGGCAGGGCTGGTCCAACAAGTATGTGCTATAACAGGGGATAGTATATGTTGATATATTGTAACTGTAGCCTTATGTATAGGTGTATTACAGAGAATAACATGTGGAAGGTTGGGCCACTGTGCAATTATGATTTGTTTTGTGGGATATTGTGCCAATAAATGTGTAATGTACAATATTGTAGGAAGATATGTATGACAAGCTACATAGCATTACTGTAATGTTAGGCAAACATTAGATATGTCAATTGGCATTTACAATACACAATAACAGGATACTTATGTCTTTTAGTCAGCCGACAGTTTATCAGCATGATAGCAAAGTAAAATGGAAGAGCTGTTTAACTATCCATGCACATAAGACATGTAATATGTGCAAAGGTAGGTACTAGGTTGTCTTACCAAGGGTATTTGTAAGCCTAGCTAGAGTGTGTTGGCTTTTGCCACCCCCATAAGTTGGTTCCCTGTGCCTCTGAACAGCAGAGCCAATAGTTCCCTGTACCTCTGTCCAGCAGAGCCACTGCAGTGATCTCCGGGGTACATGTCTGTCTCCCATCCACACATCAAGTTTTCCCTTGAAGAGTGCTAGTGAGGGGCCCTGCCTGATGTACATTGGAATCATGTTCCAAAGCATAGGGAGTGTCCGGGTCAGGAATCTATCCGTCCAGCACGTCCTACTCATCGTTGTGGTTAGGTGTATATCCCTAGAGCATGTGGCTCTCAGGGGCTTCTGTTTAGGTGGAGCATATCCAGCAAATCAGGGTTGGACATGGGCCTTGTATGTCAAGCAGAGATCACCTGTGAGTATGCGGTATGCAACTGAGTACAGTTGGAGTTTCTTAGGTTGGGCTGCATAGGTCATCTGTTTGAGGTCAGTAATCCTCTTGGTGTGGTACTGGTGTGGTCTTCCAAGCTGTTGCAGTTGTCTTGTAAGGTATATCCCAAATGGGGTGTTGTATCCTTTAATGGGACTAATATGTCATGTGTAGAGTCACAATGGCCCCTCTGATCTGGATGCGAACCCATTAGAGATTAGGGGGCCATGTAGAAGGATATTCTAACCACCTTGTCATTATGGGTATTGAAGGAGAGATTGCTATCTACTGGGGTTCCCAGATCCCTTATTACCTTTTCTGCATGTAGCGGACTAGCACCTATATGGTAGTCCATGGGTAATTAGTTATATCCAAAGGGGATGACTATGCACTTTTAGGCATTCAGCTTGACGCCATGATATTAACACCAGGTATCCGTCTCAGTGTGACCCTTCCAGTGGGTGTCTGTAACAGCTGGGGAAGTAAGTATGTCCCCTAGTTTGCAGTCACCTGCAAACCTTTTCAGCCAAAGCCCTCCTGTGCGTGTCTGTACATCAGAGAAGTATATACCGAACATGAGGGGTCCTACGACTGAGCCCTGGGGGACGCCACTTGTAACTGGTATACAGTCGGACCTAGGGTATGCAACTCCCACTGTGTGAGTACTGTCTGTGAGCCACTTTGAAAACCATTACATGACGTAGGGGTTAATGTTCAGGTGGATGGGCATGTTGATAATACCAGAAGGAGGAATGGTGTTGAAAGCCTATGAGAGATCTAGGTAGGCTGTGTGGACCTCCTTACCCTCATCTAATGCCTTGGTAACTTTCTCTAAAATGTCCACCAGGTTTAGGAGTCATGGTCTGCCATTAACAATGCCAAACAGGGAGGGGTCAAAGGTTTGGAGGTACCCAATGTCTCTGTGACAGTGATCCATGATGTGCCCATAGCCTTGCAGACCAGGCTAGTCAGGCCTATAGGGAAATAGGTCCCATGGTCCATTGTGGTGCCACCTTTGTGGAGTGGGATAACTGTTGCTGTGTGCCATTCAGGGGGCACTATGCCCAATGTGAGGCTATTATTAAACATGGTGCGTAGGTGGGGAGACAGTACATTCTGAAGTTTGTGTAAAATGTAGCCTGGGACGTTGTTTGGTCCCATGGATGCTGTGATATTGCCTTTAGAGTGTGCAGCTTTGAGAGGGATCTGCAAGGATGTTGCCAATATCAATTGTTTCTGTAATGTTTGTGCCTTTGTGCTGTAACTCAGAGCAAATCTGGTTGTTGACATTGAGATATGTGACATAGCTATAGAATGCTTTGTGGTTGTCTTTGGTATTAGTTGTGTTTTACTTTTCATAGCTAGCTTTGGAGGATCTTATAAGGGATCTCACCTTCTTACTGAGGCTGGCCAGGGAGCTCCTCCATGCATGGTATTGTACTCTCACTTGCAACAGTGTCTTCCTCCTGTAGTACAATATGTTTATGACAGGGGACCACCAGATTGGTTTCGTTAATTAGGAGTATAGCGTCCTGGTTCTGTTTGGGATAGCACAAGCCATGCACTCGTGTAAGTGCTTATAGAGTGCATTTGTGTAGGATTCAGCAGTTGTAACAGTACAGTCCATCTGCATGGGTGTCATGACGTCCACCACGTCTGTCTTAAGAAGCATGTAGCTGGCCTTGTAGACATATTATTCTGTGGGTCCCTTAATGGGGGGTGGGTGTGGGATGTGGATATCAACGGTGTTCAGCACATGGTCTGATCGGACCAACGAGGAGTTGGCTTCACATGTGGAGCACCAGCCACTGGTAATGCCTAGGTCTAGGATATTGTTGCCCCTGGTGGGTGTGTGGATATGTTGAGTCAGGGCATTGGTGTTTATGAATTCCAGAAACCGTTGAGCTAATGTGTTGGTACACGAGTAGTTTTCACAGTTAATGGTGGGGTAGATTCAATGAGACTTATGTGATGAGTGTGGTGTTGTGTGAATATGTACCTTCTCCACATGAAAGTCAGGGTCAGGCTTGGTTGGAAAGACCTTTACCTCCAGTTTGGCTAGATGAGTGCATCTCTCACAGGTTGTAGTGTTTGGTGGCAGGTGGAGAGGCTTGTCTGTGTACATGAGGCAATGTGTACATTGCCTCAAGATGTCCAGATTCATCAGATAGACAGGTGAGAACACTGGCAGGTGACTCTTAGACATGCCTGAATATAGAACTACATTCACCTAGATAAGTGAGGAAAGTGAGTACAAGAGCTAAATTATTCTAAGCAAGTGAGAAACGTACATACAAAACCTGTTCACCCTTACTTCTAGGTAATGAGGAAGATTGAGTGCTATAGTAATTATTAGCTTACGTAGTGCTTACAAGTCCAGAGCAAGTGCTTAGCATGAATAAGCAATCCAGATAGGGTCTTGGATAAAATAAACACACGGCCCCCTCCACCCAACAGGTACACAAGCATATATCCATGTCCACCACAGGGCCCCTGTACCCACAACTATGTAGGTACAAGCTACACTCAGGCTGCATGGGACCTGTCCACACAGGTTGTATCATACACATATGGCAAAACAAGATGCTCTCCATGTACGCATCACATAAAACATAGCTCTATGTCAGGTTGTGTACACATTGAATAGTGCACACCAACAGGTATCACAACCCACAAAGGGGGAGACACCACTGATAATGGGAAGTACTTTACTACTACCCTGCTGAGTCTGGTCTGGAAGGCCATGAACCTTGATCAATTAAGTGATGTCAGCAGTACAGATGTAGATGACAGTATGGTTGATGTCACACTGCATATCATAACCTTGCCAGGTCATAGGACATCATCACCCATACTGTATACCACCTACACTCAGTATACTACATGTACATTCCTATGTCACAGGAGTGTTTTTCAACAGGACTGCTGGCAGAACCAACACTACAGAAGGTGTCTGAATAATACATGATCATCACACCAGTGGCAAATACAGTATGTCAGGGTTAATGAATTTTATTCCCCCTTATTGTAGTCCATACCTCACAGACAAACAGAAGGCATCTGCTTATTGATGTATGCGAATGACTATGACCTAGGAGCAATAGCTGACTCAGGAGTGTTGTGGACAACATACAGAAGGGGCTTTGTGGGTGAGGTGTGTGTGACATATGACCACAATCTGACAGCTGCATATTGCATTTTTACCCCTATGTTAATAACCCTGTACCCATCAACTACCACCTAGGCAGCGATCAACATAATGGACACTTGTGTGCAAGGGATGCAGCTGGGCAGTTGTCTTTCCTGTGATAGCTACGTCACCACACCTGTCAGGTAGTCATATGTGGCAACCCTAATAATGATAGGGTGCCATTCATGAATATAGAGATCATTGTCCAGCCATACACAACACTCAAGTGACCCATATCAGATCACATATTTCCTTTAAGGGATATTGGCCATGTGCAGATGGCCTACACCAGCCTTCCCATTCCTAATCTCCACTATGTAGCAAGATGCATACCCTGAATAAATCCATGTCCAACCCAGTGATGTTGGACATGCTACACGTACGCATCCTGATCTCGAACACATACTTCATGGACATCCACCTACCACATGCTGGACAGATCCTTGTCCCATACACTTGACATAGTCCTGCCATGCTATGCATTCCTGTTCATCAAAGCTGCACATCGCTCTCCTCTCAGACATGGTGTGATGACTGCATGGTAATGCATGGTATATGTATTATTAACCCTGTGGATCAGTAATATGGCACTGCTCCAGCTGGCCCCACAGACCCACCTGTCAGCTACTGCCAGGTAACCTTTCATTCTAGATTCAAACATGGCCCATGGCATATAGCCCACTAGTTGACTTTGACTGTACATGCTATAGTTGATATCCATCCCTGCAAATACCATCTGGTAGCCAGTGTCCCATGTGTATCACATGTGCAACACAGGTGATACATGGCAGGATGTTAAATCGCTGTACAGTGCCATGTAGATGTATATGGCAGAACACATACATGTAAAACCTTATGTGAGCATGTCTGCAGGGTCACAGGTCATGTCTGTTAAGGCAGTGTAAGTCCTTATATGTGACATATACACAGCATCAAGGTCAACTGCAATAATGTGGACACATCCAGCCATGTGCTGATAGGTAGGAACACCAGTACAGGCAAACACACATGCCCATATCAAGACAGCAACCACATGAAATATGAGCAATGTAATCAGGTGATACACACACATATGTGGTGATAATATCCACTCAATATTGAGTGTCATATGTGTGTGCCACAAACACATCAGTGTCATGTAGGTTTGCAAATACAACTATTTAAACTTAATTGTTGCGATACGCATGTATGTTCAGCTGTAGTTCTGTATGTCTCTGTGAGTTACTGTGACCTGTCTCCATCATTATGTCTTCCAGGTATGCTGCGTGCAAGGCTACCCCCTTTTACCCGTTTGGAGGATGAGGCCCTCATCCCATACCTACTCGACAATCATGATATCCTGTTCAGCCATGTGCCACAGGATGCACAGCAGCAGGATCCCTGTGGATGGAACTTGGCAGGAGGGTTAATGATGTGGGTGGCCACAACCACACAGACACTGTACAGACCTCATTAGTTGGGTGAAACAGTGTGTAAATGCAATCGCCAGGGAACAAGGTGCAACAGGTGGTGGACCACCAACCCAGCCCCCACTCACATGTATCGAGGAGCTACTGGCCAACCTGGGGACACCTGCAGAACCACATCCACAAGCCTTAGCCAATATTGTGGAGGTGGGTGTCTCTCAACCACTGAGCCTGGAGTTGCCTGGTAAGTCAGTACTGCACCTATAACAACTATATTCCATATAGTTGCATGTGTCACTGTACAATATTTAATGTAACATCATATGCAAGGCATGTATACACACATGCCGTATACTATAGTATGCTACTCTGTGCATGCACACATATGCATACACCATAGTATAGTCTAATGTACTGGTGTATGTGTTATGCACATTGTACCCTGTAGCCTTTATACAGGGGTGGATTATGCTCATACTGCTGTGTTACTCCTATTTAGGTACCTCTGAGGTTCCGCTGCGACAGCAGCCCATTGCAGGTGAGAGTGTTATTATTTATCAGGAACCGTAATGCACAAATCTATCTGCCATGTGGCCATTTACAACATGTACACATAATGTATGGTCCTGTTACAATATACAGGTCAGACCTGCAATGCATCACAATGACTACCCATGTGCAACACTTGCAAACTATGTGAATCATCTCACCGACATGAATCCTCAAAAACTGTCATTGCCAGATGTGTTGACAGCTGTGCATACAATGATGGAGGTGCTTTTCACTTTAGGGACATACTACAGATCTGATCTACACATGTGGTGAATACAAACAGTACTACACAGTGGGCTGGAATATGGCCAGCACACAGGATTCATCGGTGTGGATCATAGCCCTGCTATGAATGTCACACAATGTGATATGCTATCTTGACATGTCCATGACATCTATTGGCCTGGCTGCTACACTGCCTACCTAACCTGAAAACATATCCCACATACCACCCTTTATCTGCATAACCCTGTTGGCAGTGGAGGATATATGTCATATGGGACAACACAGACATGTGAAATAGATGCCCATCACAATAATTTGGACAACACATGTACACACATGGCCATGGAGGATGGCCAGAGACATTGAGCAACACACACAGTAGATGTGTTGTGCTTGTGTGTACACCCTGTCATACAATGGCTACAAATGGTTCAACCATGGCCTTTGTATAATGGTCATATTGTAGATGTGGAACACTAGACATCCTACAGGCCTGTGCACATCTTGTGTAGGCGTAACATCAATCCACCACATAAGATATGTTGAACATCTTGAGGGTGTTGCAACATGACAGCAGTCACCTGTACAGTATCCACATCAGGCCACAGATACAGTACATTCCCATTGCTGGTGTTGGACATAAATGTCATATTAGCTCCTCATGTGTGTGTGTGTGTGTGTGTGTGTGTGTGTGTGTGTGTGTGTGTGTGTGTGTGTGTGTGTGGTACACAGATGTCATGTGGGACATGGTGTACCAACATGTTCGCCATGTCTGGCCATAGTTGCCAGGCTGCAGCAATATGGTTACAGATGTGCAGGGGTGTCATCCGTATACCCATCAGTGACCTGTGTCACAACTTCCACATCATGGTTTAGTGTGTATACACCTCAGTGATGTGGGTCACATTCCACAGTATATATGTATTGTATCTGAACACAGTCATGGCTATGAACCCTGTCTGTAACTCACACTGTATAGCACTAGAGACACCTCATGATTCCCTGCAATGGCCATGCACATCAGCTAAATGTGCAGTATATCTGTAGGGTGGACAGACAACACTGCATCGGTACACCATTGCCCCACTGTATATTTGACAGGACACCATTGTGCTAAACATGTATGCATGTCATTGCACACATCAGCAGATCACATGTCATACTACATGTGATTATCAAGGTCATATGCCACACATCAGGCAGGTGCCTGTACTGGTCCACATGGTGTAACACAGGGATGTATGCTAACTACTACTATGATTGTGTAATTTGCATGCCGTCTGCTATGACACATGCATGCTGTTGTGTGCAACCCAGGGATGTATGATAACTACCACTATTATTGTCTGCGCTGCATGCCATCTGCCGTATCACATGCATGTTGCCTGCCTTCTGTCATATCACATACGTGTGTGTCTGTGTGTGTGTCTATTGTATAGATTGTAACGTACAGTTCTTGTCTACCCTCACAGGTGATGTAGGTGCATTGCCCTCCTGCGGTACATCTGATGTTAGTGTCCCCACAGACTCTAGCAGTGATGATGAATGTATGATTGAGACATGGGCAGAGTTGTCAGGGGCTGAAACAGTGCCATTTGTTGCCATTCCATCTATATCCCCCTCATCCCCACACACAGATCCCATACCTGCACATACCCCATCACCAGTGGCCATAGAGGAAGGACAGTTGGCACGTGATAGCTTGGAACAGGAAAGTGTGGGGGCTATGGAAGGTGTGCCTGCACACAATGGTGTCAGCCAAATGACTGGTGGTGCCTCACACAGGCATGTGGCCAGTGCTGCTCGTAGGAAGTCCTCTGGCCAACATGCTCCTGCATGACAGAGTGCAGAAGCTGGTGTCACCAGACACATGTTTCAGGCTGTAATGGAGGCACAGGCACGTGCTGAATGGTGCAACAGAGAAGATCAGAGGCTACAGAGGGCTGCTGTCTGTTCTTTATACAACAACATCCAGGCAATGGTAAATGCTCAACAGCAGATTGCTGATGCTTTGGATAGACAGTTGGGTGACATGGTTGGAGTCCTTGACTGTGGCATGACAATCCGTGAGCGTAAGCTGTCTGTGTTGGAACATCTGACAGGAGTGAGGCGTCGGGCACGTGGACGTAGGTCTGCTACATCACCTGTGTCAGGTCTACGTGTATGAGCTACCTCACATGCCCGCTCCCATAGTGGTAGTAGCAGCAGCAGTGCATCTGGTGCTGTGCTGTCCACACCATGACACAGCAGGCCATGTGCACGTGTCCCGGGATGGTCCCAACAGGGACATGGTTCCAGTGGACAAGTGACATCAGACAGTATCCAATCTGCACCTCTGTCTGGTAGTGCCCATGCAACCCCTGGCAGGAACAGGTCACATGTCCGTGGAAGGACACCGTGAACAGTAAAACCTCACCTGTACAGTCTGCAGCTGTCAATAATATCCCTGTGTAGGCCAGACACATGGGAGAACTGTGTGCATACACACACACACACACACACACACACACACACACACACACACACACACTGAAAACATATGTAGGGCACAGCAACACACACATGCATAACATCCACACACACATAATTAGATCAAAGGCCCACGCCCACACACATGATGTCATCCAATGGTGCAGCCTAGGCCTCTGGCAAACATTAACACCCTGTGCATTTGATGATGCCTGTGCCACATCCCTAACATTCACACCATCGGTGCAGGGACATGCTCATATGGCCTGATGCACAGGGTGAACAGACTAGGATGATATGTGTAGTTTACAAATGTTGAGGACTGTTGACAGGCAGCAGATATTCCATGTAGTACAGGTGTACAATACTGTTAACAGTATGTGTCTTGTGTAACAACAGTGCAGCCTAGGCCTCTGGCAAACATTAACACCCTGTGCATATGATGATGCCTGTGCCGCATCCCTGACATCCACACCATAAGTGCAGGGACATGCTCATATGGTCTGATGCACAGGGTGAACAGACCAGGATGATACGTGTAGTTTACAAATGTTGAGAACTGTTGACAGGCAGCAGATATACCATGTAGTACAGGTGTACAATACTGTTAACAGTATGCGTCTTGTGTAACAACAGTAACTGCATGTTGGTCATGATGTTCTGCTGTCCTTCTTCAGGTCTAATTGCACATGCCGGTGGATGTCAGTGTTTGCAGTTAGTGTCCCATATGTCAATGTGGACTACTCACAGGTATGTATGAATATACCAGCATGCACCGTGTAGCTGCCACATACCAGTGAGAATGTCCCACGTTACAAATACGTCTACCATTCCAAGAGCATGATAGCTGTGTATTGAGCTACTGTGGCCACAGACGTGACATCCATAAAGGGTGACATCACAGATACAGTTACACGGAATGGTGAGGTAAAAGAGTGGTCTAGCTGATTACAAGGGTAGATGCCAGTGGGAAGTGTGATGCCTCATTGGGAATCAGTGATACATGTTCCCATGACAGGATGCCATCACACAACTGCACCCACACATTCAGGTATTGACACACATGTATTTAGTGACACAGTAATACACCCACACACTCATGGATTCACCGACACAGTAACACACACTCGCACACAGTTGCTACTGGTGGGATGAGGACCCCTGCCTATGTACAAATCATCATTACAGTACTGTGCACCTACATGACGCACCACAGAGAATACACATGTACAGGTAGTCAGTATGGCCTAAGATCGGGGACATCAACACGGATAGTAGAATGCATCACCTGGATGGTGGGAGAGGTCTTATCAATTCAGTATGGTAACACACATCCTCACCCCAGGGACCAGTCAGCCCTACATGCACACACTGTGGCATTCAGTAATTAATACACCTATGTCATGCACATACAGATACCTCACATGTGTGAGATACATGCCCCTGACTATGTCCTGTTTTCTACATTGCAGTCTGTACAGATGTGTACACTAATGTACAGGAGAATGAGTAACAATTGATATGTATTCCTCACAATACGGGACATATATGGACACATGCGCAACCACACATGCCAGTACTGTGAATCTCAGACTGCCTAGCTCATGTTATGTATGTCAGACGTACATCAGTAATCCATGCATTACATACTGTACTGGTGCTTCCTGTGGCAACAGTGCTGATATATGCACTAGGGACATCATATCTATTAACAGGTGTCAAGTGATTTACCTTCGCTGTCACCCTGACTGCTGTCTCAGTTGTGTGTTATGTCCTTCAATTAACATAACCATTGCTTACCAGCCACACAGGGTATTGTAGGACTGCTTGTGACACACCTGTGAGCTGTCCAAAGCAAGCATCCATCTGCAAAGATGCCCCACCACTTAGTTATTTCCACACATCTGTCCATACCTGTGGTACATCTTTCTGTACATTCAGCATATCATCATATACAGTTGGCAATGTTGAGGCTGCATTGCAACTGCATGATGTACTAGGATACATGCCACCTACATACATCAGCAACTGCACACGCATGTTATCTGAACACACGACACTATGTTTACAGGTGTGTAGGTCCTACAATCCTGATATTTGGTCATGTTTGTAGGCATTGCAATTGGTGGATATGTGTAATGACATACATGACACATGGACTGTTGTATGATATGATGGGTGGCCAATACAGAGGGGATGTTACCTCTGTCAACATTGGTAGCACGCCTTATGTACAGTTAGCATTCAGCAGCCATGGACCCAGCATATGTGTAATGGCTGTAGCCACCTGTTTGTACAAAGGACAACAACAGCTATGCTATTTACAGGTATGTTTTGTGTGAGTGGCATGTAAATACCCAGGGCAGGTACATGTATGTCATATCCATACATGAGGGTGTGTACTGGTGTACAGCAACAGTCATCTGCTAATGGTGGAACGTACCGAGGGTCCCTGGTAGGTGTACAGCTGACCTGGTCACAGACAGTGGTATCATTGCATTGCATAACACATGATTCAACTGTGTCAGTACATGTGTACTTTCTACAGTTGATGTAGAGCTTAGTACAGTACACAGGTCAAGGGTCACATGGTGGTGTACTCTCTATGTCATACAACATGTATGGTTGCATGTTGGTGGTCCGAGGGCATGGTGGTGTCTGAAGTTTACATCCTAGAATGCAGCATGTGACGCTGTGTCCTGCACATAGCTCATCTGCAATGCTTTTCATGGGAGAACCAGTCAGTACATGTGAGTGTCCTTTATGTATATGGGTACACCACCTGGAGTGGTCTGTACCTGTGTTATGGTCCACATGTCTGGTTCTGAGGTATATGGTGGTAGTGCTAGGTTCTGAGGTATATGACAGTAGTGCTATTGTGCACTACAGAGCCATCAGCCAGGTGTTCCTCACTGCACAGATGTCAGTACTCCCCATTGTTGGATCTACAGTGACCAGCTGTGAATATGGACGCTACACATCCAGCACTGGTTAGCATAAGAAAATAATGCAGTTGTCCTGTAGGTGTATGGGAGTTAACCTGTGTTTATGACCTTTGCCTTAGAATGGCACTGTGTGGGCGGATGCGACTTGGGTAATATCCACACTCCCTTGTATCATTGATGCATGTGATATGTGACAAAGGCCTGCCTACTGTCAGCCATGTTATCCCAGAATGACAGCTGATGTTGTGTAAAAGACCGGTGTCAAATATATGTAGAGCAGTGTTCCTGCTAACAATGACAACTACTAACACCAGAGCCCATTACAATGTGTTCTTTACATATACCTGTAATAGCATGGCCACTGTGGCCCTCTGTGTTTAGCATCAGAGTACATCCCAGTCAGCCCTGTGCTACTAGGAGTATGAGCATGCCCAGTATATCCTTGTGTAGATGGACACATAGTGCATTCCGAACAGCTCTGTGCTACTAAGTGTATGAGCATGCCTAGTGACACCTTGTGTCGGTTATGTGCCTCTGTGTATGGGCATGGCCATTGTAACCCTGTATAGTGGTAGTAGTCGTCCATTCCACAGATGGGCATACTCCAGGTCAGGATGGATTCCTACTTTAAACACACAGGTTCACAGGTATGTACATCTTAAATGCCAGCATCCCTGTTGATGTCCACATTCCCAGACGGTCATAATAACAGCCTTGATATGTGTAGTCTGTGTGGCATGATTCATAAGTATATAGTATTGTAATAGTAATCTGTAAATAGGCAGGTGTTCCGTATCCGCCACTGGCATGTGTGTGTGTGTGTGTGTGTGTGTGTGTGTGTGTGTGTGTGTGTGTATGCCTGTCTCCATTTGCCAGTGGACTCTAAATTGCTTTTAGACTGCCCACACTCCATATATTTCTTATACCCACCGTTAGCAAGGCCGATGATGTCACCCATCTACAAATACACCTCTGAGAGGGCTGTCTCCCAGTGATCTCAGTAGCATGTTCTGTAACTGCGTAATGCTGTAGTGTGGTAAAGTAGTTAGGTCGGTGTTCTAGTCCCACACTTGCCGTGTGTGTGTGTGTGTGTGTGTGTGTGTGTGTGTGTGTCAGTTTGCCTGAGGACTGAATAATGCTTTTATACTGCTCACACTCCATACATTTCTTATACCCACCGTTAGCAAGGCTGATGATGTCACCTATCTACAAATATACCTCTTGGAGTGCTGTGTCCTAATAATTTCGGTAGCACATTCTGTAACTGTGTAATGCTGTAGTGTAATAAAGTAGTTAGGTTGGTGTTCTAGTCCCACACTTGCCGTGTGTGTCGCCGTTTGACTGAATAATGCTTTTATACTGCTCACACTCCATACATTTCTTATACCCACCGTTAGCATGGCTGATGATGTCACCCATCTACAAATTCACCTCTGGGAGTACTGTGTCCCAGTAATCTCGGTAGCGTGTTCTGTAACTGCGTAATGCTGTAGTGTAATAAAATAGTTAGGTCAGTGTTCTAGTTCCACACTCACCATGTGTGTGTCCGTTTGCCTGAGGACTGAGTAATGCTTTTATACTGTTCACACTCCATACATTTCTTATACCCGCCATTAGCAAGGTCGATGATGTCACCCATCTACAAATACACCTCTGGGAGTGCTGTGTCCCAGTAATCTCAGTAGCACGTTCTGTAAATGTGTAATGCTGTAGTGCAATACAGTAGTTAGGTCGGTGTTCTAGTCCCATGTGTGTCCCTGTTTGCCTGAGGACTGAGTAATGCTTTTATACTACTCACACTCCATAGATTTCTTATACCCACCGTTAGCAAGGCTGATGATGTCACCCATCTACAAATACACCTCTGGGAGTGCTCTATCCCAGTAATCTCGGTAGAGCATTCTGTAACTGTGTAATGCAATAAAGTAGTTAGGTCGCTGTTCTAGTCCCACACTTGCCATGTGTGTGTCCCTGTTTGCCTGAGGACTGAGTAATGCTTTTATACTGCTCACACTCCATACATTTCTTATACCCACCGTTAGCAAGGCCGATGTTGTCACCCATCTACAAATACACCTCTGGGAGTGCTGTGTCCTAGTAATCTCAGTAGCGCGTTCTGTAATTGTGTAATGCTGTAATTTAGTAAAGTAATTAGGTCACTGTTCTAGTCCCACATTTGCCATGTGTGTCTCCCTGTTTGCCTGAGGACTGAGCAATACTTTTATAGTGCTCATACTCCATACATTTCTTATACCCACCGTTAGCAAGGCTGATGATGTCACCCATCTACAAATACACCTCTGGGAGTCCTGTGTCCCAGTAATCTCCATAGCACTTTCTGTAACTGTGTAATGTAATAAAGTAGTTAGGTCAGTGTTCTAGACCCACACTTGCTGTGTGTGTGTGTCCGTTTGCCTGAGGACTGAGTAATGCTTTTATACTGTTCACACTCCATACATATCTTATACCCACCGGTAGTAAGGCCGATGATGGAACCCATCTACAAATACACCTCTGGGAGTGCTGTACCCCAGTAATCTTGGTAGCGCATTCTGTAACTGCGTAATACTGCAGTGTAATAAAGTAGTTAGGTCAGTGTTCTAGTCCCTCACTTGCCATGTGTGTGCGTGTCCCCATTTGCCTGAGGACTGAGTAATGCTTTTATACTGCTCACACCGCATACATTTCTTATACCCACCGTTATCAAGGCCGATGATGTCACCCATCTACAAATACACCTCGGAGAGTGCTGTGTCCCAGTAATCTCGGTAGCGCGTTCTGTAACTGGGTAATGCTGTAGTATAATAAAGTAGTTATGTCGGTGTTCTAGTCCCACACTTACCGTGTGTGTGTGTCCCCATTTGCCTGAGGACTGAGTAATGCTTTTATACTGCTCACACTCCATACATTTCTTATACTGACCCTTAGCAAGGCTGATGATGTCACCCATCTACAAATACACCTCTGGAAGTGCTGTATCCTCGTAATCTCGGTAGCATGTTCTGTAACTGCATAATGCTGTAGTATAATAAAGTAGTTAGGTCAGTGTTCTAGTCCCACACTTGCTGTGTTTGTGTGTGTGTGTCCCTGAGGACTGAGTAATACTTTTATACTGCTCACACTCCATACATTTCTTATACCCACCATTAGCAAGGCCGATGATGTCACCCATCTGCAAATACACCTCTGGGAGTGCTGTGTCCCAGTAATCGGTAGCATGTTCTATAACTGCTTAATGCTGTAGTGTAGTAAAGTAGTTAGGTCAGTGTTCTAATCCCAGACAAGTGTGTGTGTGTGTGTGTGTGTGTGTGTGTGTGTGTGTGTGTGTGTGTGTGTAGTATTTGCTGTACTAAATGCGTGTTGCTGCATTGTGATATGGTAGGGGTTTGTATACAGGATATAGCAAGTGTGTGTTTGTCTGTCAGAGCCTGTGTAGAGGTGGCCGTATGACACATTGGCCACCTCACGAGGAATACAGCTGTCAGTCAGCCAGGGCACTGTGTTGGCAAGCCATACCCATACATCTGGCAAAAGGGCTGGTGAACTAAGTATGGAGCCCTACTAGTACCCGGAATATGTCCCGCACATACAACCTTGTCTAGGATATCCCACTATGTTGCTAGTAACATGCACATTGAGGACAGATATTAGGCACAGTGTGACTGCAGTGGCCTGCAAAGGACATGGCACCCTGTACAGTGGTGCAATAGGCACATATATGCGGACATTGTGACTTTACTATGTTCCACACTGAATGGCTGCAACATATGTGGTGCCATCATATGTGATCCACTAAGGCCAGACAATGCTTTACACATGTGCCCTGTATGGACCCATACCACTGACACCATGGAATACCTGTATCATTCTATCCATGCAGGTGCAGGGCTGACCTGCTCACAGGTTTTGCCACACCAGGCCAGTATTGGCATATCGGGGTATAACAGGCTGTGTACACTACATGTGTCTGCCAAACCAGGTACACCTGTACATGTCACTGTACAGTATTGTGGGACATGCACATCCCAGGAAATGTCCATGTGAAGGACTATCAAACACAGACATGGTATGCATTGAAAAGCTATGGCCCTACACATTAGTAACCAGGATGTCAGACCAGATAATGCAGTACCTATCTGTGTGGGACATTGCAGACACTACACCCCTGCACTGCACACCGTTGTTGGGTGATGCAATAGCAAGGATTACCCCTCACCCAGCCTTGTACAGCCATCTTGCACAGCCAAACACTACACACCCATGGGACAATGCATACCTGCATGACAGTACTGGCACTCTGTGTCTGCATGTGGGTTGTGATGCTCCCAACCACAGTCACTCCCAGTATAAACCTCATTGACATACCAACAGTTGTCAAGCACTTTCACATGCCCTAGCCCATAGAACCTCCAGATATCCCCTGTGGTGCATGTGGTCCTGTGCATTACTGTGGTGTGGCAAACTAAGTAGTTACATTGAGTATTTGCTGCCATGGCAAAGGTGTCAATGCATGTCCATTAGAGTGTGGTTGTGGTGACAATGGCATCCGTTCATGTGGACTGACGTGCGCCACACCTAATGTATGTCTACTATATCTGTTGCAGATATCACTCACTCACTTACACACATGTTCTTACAGCACAGCAACATGTCGCCTTTGTGGCACATTTAGTAACGTCATGCACATGTAATAGTAATGAGTAGTCAGGGGTTTGCCCTGTACTATTCAGCATGTGGCAGATGATGCTTATGGTTAAGTCTCCAAGCCCTTCCCTGGTGTACATTGCCTATCCCGCACACACACACTCTCTGGTGGATGTGAAGGTATACACCTGCACAGCAGCAGCATGTGTATTGTAACAGATGGAAATGGTCAGGTGATGGCCTCTGCACCTATTGCAGTCCTCCTCTAGCTGATTGCATGTGGTACAGCTGTGATGGTGTTCCCATAGCCATCTGCATGATAAACACAGTACACTATCTAGGGAAACATGTTATTATCTGGCCATGGCAGTCGCTGTGAGTGATACCTGGATGTGGTGTTCTGGCACGGCATTGCAGATGATATCTGGATGTACCTCAATCATTTTCCACAGTGGGAAATAGCCTAATGACAGGAGGGTGATGTGCCACACAACTACAGCATGTAAGTGTAGCTATGCTGCATTGAGACTACTGCCTGTTTAACATGTGTGCGGTAATGGCTATTCTGCATGTTATAATACAGACATGACAGTACTCTGTTCATGAGGGAACCCCATCTGTAGGGCCATCTGTGAACTGGTCAGTGTTTGCAACCATGTGTTTCCTGTGTTACACACTGAACACACTTCTGTGCACAGCAGAAGCATGGTGTGAGGATTGCAGACAGTACATGATGATAGGGATGTGTTACTGCCATCACATCCCTGACTGGACATGTGTCACATGAGACAGTGGTATGACTGACACTGTGTCAGATTCCCAGTGACAAGCCAATGATGGGCAACTGTTCATAGCTGCGGTCACACATCTACTACACATTGTACTGTTGGCATGCAGTATATATGCATGTGTTGTGCTCCCTCTGCAAATGTATACCATCTGTTGTGTTGGGTTGCTGGTGATATCTATGCATACTGTCATAGGTAATCCTGTATGCTGTTGTCTATCACTAAGCCATATGTGGGTTTAAAACGCAACACCATAGGCTGAATGGGTTGGTAGGTCCCCGCAGATCCTCCTGTCCCACTTCAGCTGACCATGGCACCGGGCACTAGCATATCTGGGGACCAGCCATTAACATCAAACTCTTTTGGCTCTGCACCACCTTCTGGTGGTACCACCACTGAGGATGGAGCATGTCCCCCTTGGGAGCAAGACCAGACAAGTACATATCTGCTGTCGTGCGGTCCCAGATGTGTTGCATTGGTGGCTCCCTAATGGGTTACAAAGCCAGATACACCAGTTCAAGGACTGAGTGTCACATTTACAGGGTGATGCTGCCCCTCCTGGATAGCCCCCAGCACTGCCTCCTAGTTGTGTAGGTGCAGTGTCAGTTGCCCATGGCTGGGGACCTCCGTCCCACTGTTCCCATGGGCTTTTGAATGCCGAAGACCCATCCCCATCCAGGGTGTATCATATGTGTCATATACCAACCCTGTATGCTGTCATTTCTGTGCTCCTACCTATCCTCCATGACCATACCTACACTCCTTCCCCAACATCTGACCCTCACCTATGGACACATAAGGCCAGTTGGCTCCTAGGACACCATCTGACATATATATATAGCTGTCCATTACACACATGTGCCCACTGGACACATGAAACCCTTGTAATATGCATCATAACATACTACTGTTATCCTCACCACTGTCCCTTAGGTGCACAATCCTGGTATGCACATCACTCCTACATGGTCCAGGTACACGTGAGGAGGATGACCCCATTGTACACAAAACACTACCAGTCCCTCTATGGTTACCCCATTTTCCATTATGATGATGATGTTGCACACAGCACATTGCAGGAGTACTGTTCACACATAATGATTGGACAGGTACTGTTGTGTTAATGTACATTACATGCATAGAGTGATGTATACAGCCAATGTACAACTATTTGCATGTATGACTGACATATTTCTGTCTGAGGGAGTCTTGTGATCACATAGAGCAACACCACTACATAATACAGGTGTTGCTGGTGTTTCCCGTTTCATTCATTTGTAATGCTTTGTTGCCACATGGTATGTCCCTGATACATCTCTATATATGTATGTACCTATATGCTGGACATAAACACTCACATGTACATCTACATGATGGGATACATTCCTATACTGTTGAATGACTGTGCTGTATGATATCCTCTGGTTACAGCCTCTTATGCTTGATTAGCCTCTACATTGCTTAACCAATGCAATACTCACATACTGGTAGCCAAACACACTTACACCCGCTTGATCCCGCACTTGCTAATGCACCGGCATTGGTGCTTGCATCTATCATTCACACCCCTGGGTGTGAGCGAGGACCACAATATTACCTTGTGATGCCTAATACATTGGACTACATGACTACAGTATTAGGATTGGCCGCCCATTAGGTGACAGCATTGTGTTCAACTGTACGGAATCAGCGGCCTGTCCAATGACACAATCATATTTGTGTGTACCTCATACAATGTGCTCCCACCTTGTGATGCCTATTACATCGGAATACATGAATACAGTATCGGGAACGGCTGCCTATTAGGCAACAGCATGGTGTTCGACTGTATGGAATCAGCTGTCTGTTCAGTGAATCATTCATATTTGTGTGTTCCTCTTACAATCTGCTCCCACCTTGTGATGCCTATCACATCGGACTACATGACTACAGTCATAGCCGGCCTTAGGCATAGGCCAACTAAGCGGCCTCCTAGGGTGCCGCTTTAGTGGGGGCACTTTACCAGTATTTATTTGGTGTAGGTAGACCAGGATGGGGGCACTGGGTGATGTGGTGGGGGGTGCCATTGTGCCCTCTGCCTAGGGTACCAGTTCACCTAAGGCCAATCCTGACTACAATATCGGGAATGCCTGCCCATTAGGCGATGGCATGGCATTTGACTGTACAGAAACAGCGGCCTGTCCGGTGAATCATTCATATTTGTGTGTTCCTCTTACAATCTGCTCCCACCTTGTAATGCCTATCACATCGGACTACATGACTACAGTATCGGGAATGGCTGCCCATTAGGCGACGGCATGGCATTCGACTGTACAGAATCAGCAGCCTGTCCAGTGAATTAATCATATCTGTGTGTTCTCATTACACACTGCTCCCATCTGGCTGATACATGGGAACTGAGACTCTGCATTACAAACAAGTAGTTGGGTTGTAGTAGCCACATCCTTCGGAAGGGTCATGCTACTGCATACCTATTATAGGTTTGCCACCTTCTCAATTGGCCAAGGTAGGACTTTAGGGTTACCCCCTGTCCCACTTTGCCAGGGACACTGTAAAAATAATCAAGACATAGCACATGTCCAGATTACAGGACATTATTATATTCTACATTTCATTAATAATTGCATACAGCAGTTATTTTATATATGACACTTCTATATGTTATGTGAAGAAGCATAAGCAATTCAAATGCAACTAGATTAAGCTTTTATTTGTGCAAATAAGCGTAATCCTGTACCATGCATGGCTGTAGGTATGTTTAGTCCTGGAATGTCTGACATTTCTACAGAACATGTCCCACTCTGGCCATTTGGAAAGGTGGCAACCCTATAGGACCTGTATGTAGAGACGTTAGACTTTGCAGGGCAACACACCCACAGCCAGTAGAAAGGGGAGTACTTCACTGTTTTGCCTAAATAAAAGGTTACTCTTGTAGCATTATAGTTGTTTATACTGTTACCTATAACATTTAGGTGTTTTAGAGAAACATAATTGTTTTATGCTACTACTACAGACACTATAGGTAATATTTGCCCTAAATCACAGGACATTTGCCTTAATTACAGTTATTATGCAGGACACAACTGCCCAAAGGGGAGAGTCCCTTGCAAAGGTGGACAGGTGGTAACCCCAAACCTATTATTCAACTTTCTAAGATAGTCGGCGGAACATGCGCTTTCTCTCACTATCAGACCTCTCATACGAATGGGGAAGAATGAACACTGAATCACGGACACTGCATAATGACCTCAAGGACACATTTAGAAGGTTGATGCTATTAACACATTGACGGACACAGAGCACATATGTATTCATACACATTGTCTGAGGTACATGCTGTTTATGACTCTTACATGTTGTCATTATTCATTACTTGTATTCTGCCACCTTTACTCCTAATATCACTAGTTCTAGGAGGGTTTAGTTGGGACTGTGTTAGATTCTGATTCGTAATCACGGATGTCCCTGGTAATCGGGGACAGTTCAATGATATGGTCCCTATGTGTTCCCCCAATGGTTTACGGACTATCCAGTAGATGTGATCTTAAGGTTTGGGAGGTATTGGCGTTTGCTATACCCACATTGGAAAATTACTTACACCCACGGGGCAGTCCTAATACGTGTCTGCCAGCCAACACCTGCACGCCTAGCCCCATAATCGCATACCTATAGTTCCCCCACCTGCCACTACTCTACAGCACTCATCCTTACTGTGGGCATAGGTGGACGCAGGTGGGATATGAACACGCCCCTACACACTGCCCACTCTCCCCGTGTTGGGACACATGTTGTACGTTGTTTCAACCCAGGTGTTATCAGGCTTGCACAACCTACTGTTCCATGTACAGCTACATCCTGGTTGTAATAGAGTTACCCCATTGGTTGGAAGTACCAAATTTTTGGTATCCAGCAAGGGACATCGCTGTCCATGTTTAAAGTGTAGACCTTGTAGATCTCTCCCACTGGTAGTTTCCTGCTGGTGGTCTGGGAATCAATGTTGTATTTACCTTTATTGCATGTCTGTACTTCTCATCAGCCTAGCTGGGGTGGGGGGGGGGGGGTTGGGAGGTGGACATTTGTTGAGTGGACCTCCCACCAACATATGCCAGGTCTAAACATGTTACCCGTAACTGTTGTAATGTAACCTAGGTATATACATGTGTATATTTACTGTAATATATATATATATCTATTTACATTAATATATACAGACATATCTGCATATGTATTCATACATGTATATTTATATCTTGCTGTTTTATATATATATATATATATATATATATATATATATATATATATATGTATATATATATATATATATATATATATATATATATACATATATGTGTGTGTGTGTGTATATATATATATATATATATATATATATATATATATATATATATATATATGATTATATATATGTACATCAGTGTGTTAATACATTTCCCGCTCATACGCACTTACACATGTGTAATGGTGTTTATAAGCTTCACCAGCATACTAGTGCCTTATTCATTATAACACCAACACACTCCAGTTATCTTGTAATCAGTATGTAGCATGTTATACAGCGGACAGATGTCACTATATGTTCATGTACGGATTACCGATGGTAATTGGAATGTAATAGTGTGATTTGACCCGTCCCTCTTCTGCACAGCCTATTATTCCATCTACTGTCGATGTTTGTATGGGCACATTCCTATTATTTATGTCAAGAAATGGAATGCATGTGTTACAGAATTTGTACTTCAACATATATTGTTGTCTGCATGTGAGTATGCATATATACCTATTACGACCTAGCTGACCTCCACGAGGCAGTTCATTAGAACCGGCCCATCCAACCCTGGCACGCCTGGATCCATAATTGCATACCCATAGTTCCTCCACCCCACCCGTGTTAAATTTACATGTGTAACATCCATTATCCACTTGTTATTGCAGCCATGACACACCTTTACACATTGCTCTCTCCAGATCTTTTGGGGCCTTACACACATTATGTCCCACCTTGTGTATTCACAGGGTCTCTCGCCATATATATTTGCACATATGTGCCTTTCCTGGGGTTATGGAATACGGCCATTTGCGCTTTCCAATTTTTGGAGGTCCCAGCATGGGACTACATTCCGTCTGTGTGTAAAGTAGACTTAGCATTTCAACGATGTTACTCCCACTGGTAAAACTCTGCCTGTGGTGTGAGTAGCTGTGCTCTGCTCACTCCTGGGCAGCTTTTTATGACATATGCTGAAAGCACTTTATAATACCAACATTGCTCTTGATTCCTTTCACATCCCTTGTGTATGTTTTACTGTTACAACGTCCATTCTTTATATATCTATATCTATATATATCTATATATCTATACATATATATATATATATATATATATATATATATATATATATATATATATATATATTTCTCATGTATGTAGATATATATCTATACACACATATATGTGTGTGTGTGTGTGTGTGTGTGTGTATATATATATATATATATATATATATATATATATATATGTGTGTGTGTGTGTGTGTGTGTGTGTGTGTATATATATATATATATATATATATATATATATATATATATATATATATATGTGTGTGTGTGTGTGTGCGTATATATATTACATCTGTGCATACAAACATACATTTCCTATGCTGGGAGCTGCTTACACCCGCACAGGTGCACTCGCCTATACTTACTTTGCATTACATATGTTTACTGACGCTTATTTGTGCCTTATACATTATGACAATACCACTTTGATTGAAAGGATCTGGTTAATAGTCCCATGCGATACACACATTCACCTTTACATGTTTAAATGTCGGCTTTACAGCAGAGCAACATTCATTCCACAAGGAAAATGATATGTGCTATTGTTGACCTTGAACTGTGAATGCCTTTTCATTAGGCGGATGCTCT